>NC_071400.1:22554756-22874160 GCF_022682495.2 Desmodus rotundus | reverse complement strand
TCTTTAATGGCTTAATTATTTATTTATCTTTTTTTCTTGATTACCTGTGTTTAACACAGGTACTTTCTTTTCAGTAATTATATTTTAAACCATATCTGGTCTGTTTCATGAATGTTAATGTTTATAATTTCTTTAATAGTATTGTTTTGACCCTTGGTTTGCTTTGTTATCTCAATAATCTCACTTATCTCAATGTGGTGTTTTATTTTCTTATCTCCAAGACATTATTTTACTGAAATAATGTTTTATTATATTCTTCCATAGCATAAAGCACCCAGAAAGAAATTTTTGTTTCTGTCATTGGCATATGTATTTTTTTCATATTGGATTTATTCAATCTCTTTTGGATGACTTATGTTAGGTTCTCCAGAAGTAGCACCTGAGAGGGAGAATTCTTGAATAATTTATTAGAGAAGGAAAATCCCAAGAGAAGCAACAGAGGGAAGGGGAGAATCCATGCAAATATGTGTCTTTAGGCAAAGCCTGTTCATGTAGGGAGTTTCCACAATGTATGCTACAGCTCAAAGTTCCTTCAAACCAACTCAAAGAGAAGTGCTTCTATACTGTTTTTACCCATAGCTGTTGGTTAAACCCCAAATTGACTAGGTTAGAGAGAGGAAGAGTAATTAATCCTCGGTGCTTCCATTTCTGGGGGACTACAGGCAATGCGAACTCTAGTAGCCCAAGGGTTGATCTCTGAAAAAGAGTGTTAGATGCTGGTTGTTAGAAACAAATTCACATCAAAGCAAAGGATACAAAAATACTTGTAAGAAAGGATTTGAAGAGATATGGGAGGAGCACCACCACTGTGTGGCTACACTTGCTGTGTCACTCTCATGTATTATTCTTTAATTGATTTCATAGTTGCCATACAGTTCCTTTTTTCATATTGTCTATCAGTCATGCTTATCATGTGTAAACTCAGTTCAGACCATTTTTCATTCTTATATAAAATAGATAATGATATATAATTGTACATCTGAAGCCTATGTAATTTTATTGACCAATGTCACCCTAATAAATTCAATAAAAATAAAAAAGACAAAAATAACAAAAGAATGTACTAAAATATTGGAACCCCTCTGAGGAATGGGAAATGGTGAAGCAAAGTGTGTCAGGACCTGCTGATTTTTGCAGTAAGCATTCAGAGCTTTTAAAAATTTAAACAATGTACATGTGCCATTAATTTTGATAAGTAAGATATGAACTAGTTGAAGTAAAATTTGTCATTATTATAGAATAAAAATTAAGCATGAGATGATTTTTGAAAATGCAAAAAACAAAGATAGATGTAACTTCTTTGATTTCCTTGCTATTGTAACTGAATCCTGTTCTTTTTTAAATTGAATTTACTGGGGTGAAATTGCTTAATAAAATTATATAGGTTTCATGTGTACAATTCTATAATACATCATCTGTATATTGTATCGTGTGTTCACAACCCCAAATCAAGTCTGCTTCAAGTCTCCTTCCATCACCATTTATCTCCACTATAGCCTCTTCTACCTCCACCAGTAATCACCATGCTTTGTCTGTGTCTTTTTATTTATTTATTTTTTTTTGCTTAATCACTTCATTTTTTCATGCAGCCTCACAACCCCCTCCCCACTGACAGCCATCAGTATGTACTCTATCTATGAGTCTGGAAATGGAACTGCCTTATGATCCAGAGATTCCACTTCTGGAAATATATCTAAAGAATCCATATATTGGGAAGATGGCGGCAACATAGGTGGGAGCAGAATTCACTTCCCCTCAGTGCCAGGGAAATACCTAGCTGATCTGAGGAGCAGAGCGAACAGCCAACAGTACTCCAGCATATACGAAGATTAGAGACCAAAGATAGAGGACACTGAAAGATCTGACGGTAAGAAGAGTGCTCAAGGACAATAAGGTCCCCGGACCCGGGACCGCGCGGTACAAGGGCTGCAGAGGCGCCAGCCCTGGCGCAGGGGCTGCTGCAGGAGTCCTGAGAGAGGGCCAGGCTGCGCTGTGAGCAGCCAGGTGCTTGATTGGACCAGGGGGGCTTGAAAAGGAGGAATTTCTCAAAAAGAAAAAGAAAATAGAGACACTCAGGGGCTAGTTAGAGAACTCTCGGTGGTGGCCGAGGCCCCTGGCGCCCCTCCCCCCTCCGCCCCTGGACTGCGAACGGGGAACGCGGGATAAGCAGCACCGGCGCTCACCTGAGGTCCGGTTGCGCGCGGTAGCGCGCGCGCAGATTAGCGAACGGGGCCCGTACGTGAAACCCCGGAGGGGCGCCCACACCTGAAACCTCCGAGATCTTTTGGAGCAGAGACTAGCTGCTCCACCCACAGACCCAAAACCTCGGAACCGAGGACCGCGTGATTCGGTCCCAGGGCGGCCCCGCCCACCCGAGAGTCTCAAGCCCCGGACAGCTGGATCGGGCCCCCAAGCGTAGAGCCTCTGGCTCGGCGGCGGGCTGCGCGCTCACCAAGCGTAGGGCCGGCTGGATGCGCACTTCCCAAGCACAAAGGGGCTGGCGAGAGACGTAACACCAAGGCGGCTGAACCAGCAGTTTGCGGCGCGCCAGCCTCCCTAGCCTGGGCGGCTGGATTGGTCGGCCGGCTGCGAGCTCAGAGCCCAAATAACGTCACAAACCCGAAGCGGCTGGATTCCCCTGCTGCGCGCGCACGCGTCCGGAGCCAAAGCGGCTGGAGCGGCCACTCGAGAGTCCCAAGAACAAAGCTGCTGGATTGGCTGATCAACGGCCTGATTGCCTGCCAGGGACCACACCTACAAAACAGTGAAGAGTGTGACCCAGGAAGGAAGAAAAGTGAAACCAATCCTTCCAACCACCGCCTCCCGTTGCACAGACAGGACAACAGCAGAAATAACCTGAACGGTTTAAAGCCAACAGAAGATTTTTTTTTTTTTCCCTTTTTTTTTTTTTTTTTTCTTTTTTCCCTTTTCCTTTCCCCCTGAACTCCTTCTTCCTCTCTCTCTCTTTTTTTTCTTTCATTCCTTCTTCCTCCCATCCTTTACCATTTTTATGTCTTCTTCCTCCCTTCTTTTATCTATTTCTATGTTTTAATTTTTGTTAAAATTCCTTCTTATCTTGCCTCCGATCTTTCTTTAATCCTTCTTCCCTCCTTCCTCCCTTTCCTCCTTTCCTATTTCCTTTTTCCCTCCTTCCCATCTTTGGTTTTTTTTGTTTGTTTGTTTGTTTGTTTGTTTTTTCCTTTTCTTTCTCCCCCCCTTTCTATTTTTCCCACAGGTGCGACAACAAAACCTGGAGTGCTGAAAAGACTAGAGTTAGACCATGTTAAACACATAAACGTCAGCTCAAGACCAGTGAGCACAGGAGAGTAAGGAGACAGCACCACCGAATCCCATTGGCATTCTACCATAGAAGTTCATATCATAAACCCAGGGATTCAGAACAAAGCAATTTAAGAAGCAGAGGCCAACAAGAAGAGCCTCACAAACAATGGGAAGACAAAGAAACAATTCCCAAATGAAAGGAAAGGAGGAAGTCTCAGAAAGAATACTAACCGAAAAAGAGGCAAGTCAACTATCAGATACTGAGTTCAAAGCAATGGTCATCAGGAAGCTCACTGAGCTCTCTGAGCTCAAAGAGAACTACCAGAAACTACAAGGAAACTACAATGAACTCACTGCAAACTATATCAACATGAAAAAGGAAATAGAAAATATCAACAAGAGCCAAGAGGAAATGAAGAATACAATTTCTGAATTGAAGAACACAGTAGAAGGAATTAAAAGCAGACTTGATGAAGCAGAGGATCGGATCAGCGAGCTGGAGGATAAAGTAGAAAAAAACACCCAGAAGGAACAAGAAAAGGAAAAGAGGCTCAGAAAGAATGAAGAGGCAATAAGGGAAATGCAGGACAACATGAAACGTAACAACATCCGTATAATAGGAATACCAGAAGGAGAAGAAGAAGAGCAAGGGATAGAAAACCTGTTTGAAAAAGTAATGATGGAAAATTTCCCTAATCTGAGGAGAGAAAAAGTCACCCAAATCCAGGAATCACAGAGAGTCCCAAACAAGAGGAACCCAAAGAGACCCACTGCAAGACACATCATAATTAAAATGGCAAATTTCCAAGACAAAGAGAGGATCTTAAAGGCAGCAAGGGAGAAAAAGGAAGTAACATACAAGGGAGCCCCAATAAGGTTAGCAACTGACTTCTCAATGGAAACGCTCCAAGCCAGAAGAGAATGGCAAAAAATATTCCAAGTAATGAGAACCAGAGGCCTCCAACCAAGACTACTTTACCCAGCAAGGCTCTCAATCAAGATAGAAGACCAAATAAAGAGCTTCCCAGACAAAAGAAGTCTAAAAGAATACAGCTCCACCAAACCAGCTCTGCAAGAGATGCTAAAGGGACTGCTTTAAGGAAAGGAAGGAAAAGAGAAAGACAGAGGAACACAGGTAGGAAATAATGGCAATGAATAACTACCTATCGATAATAACCTTAAATGTAAATGGATTAAATGCTCCAATCAAAAGACATAGAACAGCTGAATGGATAAGAAAACATGACCCACACATATGCTGCCTACAAGAAACCCATCTCAGGACAAAAGACTCACACAGACTGAAAGTGAAGGGCTGGAAACAAATTTTCCAAGCAAACGGACAGGAAAAAAAAGCAGGGGTAGCAATACTCATATCAGACAAAATAGACTTCCAAAGAAGGGCCATAAAGAGAGACCCAGAAGGTCACTTCATAATACTCAAAGGAAGAATCCACCAAGAAGACATAAACATTATAAATATATATGCACCCAACATAGGAGCACCCAAATACATAAAGAAAATCTTGGAGGATTTCAAGAAAGATATTGACAGCAACACAATTATAGTAGGGGATTTTAACACCCCACTATCAAAAATGGACAGGCCTTCCAAACAAAAGATTAACAAAGATATTGTGTCACTTAACAATACCCTAGAGGAAATGGACTTAACTGATATATACAGAGCTTTTCATCCCAAAGAAGCAAAATACACATTCTTTTCAAGTGTCCATGGATCTTTTTCAAAGATAGACCACATGATAGGACACAAAGCAACCCTCAACAAATTCAAGAAAATTGAAATCATATCAAGCATCTTCTCTGACCACAAGGGTCTGAAACTAGAAACCAACCCCAAGGGTAAAAACCCAAAACACTCAAAATCATGGAGACTGAATAGCATGCTATTAAACAATGAATGGGTCAAGAACGAGATTAGGGAAGAAATCAAAAACTTCCTGGAAACAAATGAAAACGAACTCACAACAACCCAAAACCTATGGGACACAGCTAAGGCAGTCCTGAGAGGGAAGTTCATAGCAATACAGGCCTACCTTAAGAAGTTAGAAACAGTTCACACAAACAACCTAACCCTACGCCTACAAGAACTGGAGGAACAACAACAAAGACAGCCCAGAGCAAGCAGAAGGAAGGAAATAACCAAGATCAGAGCAGAACTAAATGACATAGAGACTAAAAGCACAATTGTAAGGATCAATGAATCCAGAAGCTGGTTCTTTGAAAAGATAAACAAAATCGACAAGCCTTTAAGTAGGCTTATCAAGAAGAAAAGAGAGAGGATCCAAATAAACAGAATTAGAAATGAAAGTGGAGAGATTACAACTGATACCACAGAAATACAAAGGATCGTAAGAAATTACTATGAAGACCTATATGCTAAGAAATTTGAAAACCTAGATGAAATGGACACATTTCTAGAAAAATATAATCTTCCAAAACTGACTGAAGAAGAAGCAGAAAACCTGAACAGACCAATATCAGCAAAGGAAATTGAAGCAGTCATCAAGAAACTCCCATCACACAAAAGCCCTGGACCAGATGGTTTCACAGGAGATTTCTACAAAGCATTTAAGGAAGAACTAACCCCTATCCTTCACAGACTATTCGAAAAAATCCAAACTGATGGAAGACTCCCAAACTCTTTTTATGAAGCCAACATCATCCTAATCCCAAAACCAGATAAAGACACAACGAAGAAAGAAAACTTCAGGCCAATATCGCTGATGAACATAGACGCTAAAATTCTCAACAAAATATTAGCAAACCGCATCCAGCAATATATTAAAAAGATCATCCACCATGACCAAGTGGGATTCATCCCAGGGATGCAAGGATGGTACAATATTCGCAAATCAATAAACATAATACATCACATCAACAACAGCAAAGACAAAAATCACATGATCATATCAATAGATGCGGAAAAAGCATTCGATAAGATACAGCACCCATTTCTGATAAAAACACTCAGCCAAGTGGGAATAAAGGGAGCAGTCCTCAACATAATTAAGGCCATATATGAGAGACCTACAGCCAGCATCACATTCAATGGACAAAAACTTAGAGCTTTCCCACTAAGATCAGGAACAAGACAAGGATGCCCTCTCTCACCACTCCTATTCAACATAGTATTGGAAGTCCTAGCCACAGCAATCAGACAAGAAAAAGCAATAAAAGGCATCCAAATTGGAAAGGAGGAAATGAAACTGTCACTGTTTGCAGACGACATGATAGTGTACATGGAAAACCCTATAGACTCCACTCAAAAACTACTCGACCTAATAAATGAATTTGGCAAAATAGCTGGATACAGAGTCAATACCCAGAAATCAAAGGCATTCCTGACACCAACAACGAAACTGCAGAAACACAAATCAGGAAAAAAATCCCATTCGATATAGCAACAAGAAAAATAAAGTACCTAGGAATAAACCTAACCAAGGAGGTAAAAGACCTGTACTCAGAAAACTACACAACACTGAAGAAAGAAATTAAGGAAGATACAAACAAATGGAAGCATGTACCATGTTCATGGATTGGAAGAATTAACATCATCAAAATGGCCATACTACCCAAAGCAATTTATAGATTCAATGCAATCCCTATTAGAGTACCCATGACATATTTCACAGATATAGAACAAACATTACAGAAATTCATATGGAACCATAAACGACCTCGAATAGCAGCAGCAATTTTGAGAAAGAAGGACAAAGCAGGAGGTATCACAATACCTGATATCAAACTGTATTACAAGGCAACGGTAATCAAAACAGCCTGGTACTGGCATAAAAACAGGCTCATAGACCAATGGAACAGAATAGAGAGCCCAGAAATAAACTCAAATCTATACGATCAATTAATATTTGACAAAGGAGGCAGGAGCATAAAATGGAGCAAAAACAGTCTCTTCAACAGATGGTGTTGGGAGATCTGGACAGCTACGTGCAAAAAAATGAAACTCGATCACCAACTTACGCCATACACGAAAATAAACTCAAGATGGATAAAAGACTTAAATATAAGCCGTAACACCATAAAAGTCCTTGAAGAAAACATTGGCAGGAAAATCTCAGACATTCCACGCAGCAACATCCTCACAGACACATCCCCTAAAGCAAGGGACATAAAGGAAAGAATAAACAAATGGGACCTCATCAAAATAAAAAGCTTCTGCATGGCTAAAGAAAACAGCACCAAATTACAAAGAGAACCAACAATATGGGAAAGCATATTTGCCAATGATACCTCAGACAAGGGCCTGATCTCCAAAATATATAAAGAACTCACACGACTCCACTCCAGGAAGACAAACAACCCAATTAAAAAATGGGCAAAGGACTTGAACAGACACTTCTCCAAGGAAGACATACAGAAGGCCCAGAGACATATGAAAAGATGCTCAGCATCACTAGCCATCAGAGAGATGCAAATTAAAACCACAATGAGGTGTCATCTCACACCAGTCGGAATGGCCAACATAAACAAATCCACAAACAAATGTTGGAGAGGATGCGGAGAAAAGGGAACCCTAGTGCACTGTTGGTGGGAATGCAGACTGGTGAGGCCACTGTGGAAAACAATATGGAATTTCCTCAGAAAACTAAAAATGGAACTGCCCTTTGACCCAGCAATTCCGCTGCTGGGATTATACCCTAAGAACACTGAAACACCAATCCAAAAGAATCTGTGCACCCCAATGTTCATAGCAGCACAATTTACAATAGCCAAATACTGGAAGCAACCGAAGTGCCCATCAGCAAACGAGTGGATCCAAAAACTATGGTATATTTACACAATGGAATTCTACGCAGCAGAGAGAAAGAAGGAGCTTATACCCTTTGCAACAGCATGGATGAAACTGGAGAGCATTATGCTAAGTGAAATAAGCCAGGAAGTGAGGGACAAATACCATATGATCTCACCTTTAACTGGAACATAAGCAATAGAAGGAAAAAGCAAACAAAATATAACCAGAGACATTGAAGTTAAGAACAATGTAACAATAGCAAGGGCGGGGGTGGGGGGTGGGGGCGGGGACAGTAGGTAGAGGGGATTACAGGAACTACTATAAAGGACACATGAACAAATCCAAGGGGGAGGGTGGAGAGGGGGGAGGGAAGTGGGTTCACCTGGGGTGGGGTGAAGGGATGGGGGAAAAGGCATACAACTGTAATTAAATAACAATAAATAAATTAAAAAAAAAAAATAACTCAGTAGATATGATCCTACATATTAGAATCACAAAGAAAGAGAGAGAGAAAATATAGGAGAAAACGTAATGGATGAAAAGTAGACAATACACAGAGCTAACAAGTGTAGTCAGAGCACAGAAGAGAAACAGACTGGGACACAATAAATATTTCAATATCTATCAATGTAGAATTTTGCAAGTTTTGCCATGAATCACAAGCAGACAAAAATATAATGGTAATAAAAATACCTGTGTACCTCAAAGACAATGATAAAGTTTTAAAACAGACATAAAAACACATAGCTTCCAAAGAAGCAACAATAAGATTCATAACTATCTTCTCAAAAGAAACGAGATAAAGCAGAAGACAATAAAATGAACTGCTAAACTAGGAGTCTGTACCCAGTGAAAATATCTTTTAAAAATAAAAGTGAAATAAAGAAACTTTCCAAAAATCTAAACTGAGATAATTTTTCAGATAACTTGTAGACTATACTAAAAGAAATGTTAAAAATATAGACACTTTACAATGGCAAAGGACCCCATGCATCAAAAAGATGTAACAATCCCAAAGGTTTAGCATCTATTACCTTAGATTATAGACAAATAAAGGGGCAGTGTAATAAATCTAACTGAAAATAACCTCACAGAATGATCTGATCATAAATTCCTAACTGGGCAGGTCATGGTGATTAGTCATGACTCAGTCATGTAACTTCTTTAGTAAAAAGTTTATCTTGGCCTTCAGCAACCTCTGTCCATTGTTCTTGTGCCTATACGTTAACACAGCTTTGGAGTGCCTCTTTTACAGACCCCTGGGAAAAATAGCCACCCTCAAAAAAGCACATAATCCTATAATCCAATACCCATCTTGGTTTCTCCCATATTCAGTGCAATGTTCCTTACCATCCCTCCTTAATTCCAAATGTGTAAAACAACAACAACAACAACAACAACAACAAAACCCTGCAAAACTGTAATTTACAGAACATTTAAGATCTTGCTTCTTGGCGATGCCATTAGTTTTGTTCAAATAAACTCATAAAAACTCTTTACAGATTTGGACATATCTTTTTTTCTTTCTTTTTTTTTATTGTTGTTCACTTATAGTTGTCCCATGTTTTCCCCCATTGTTCTCCCCTGCTCCACCCACCCCATTGCCTCAGTCAGTCTCCACCCTGTTCTCCTTTATCATGAGTCCTTTGTACATGTTCCTTGACTAGACCCTCCCCTTTCTTATGCTGACAATATAAAGTAAAAAAAAAGCACACAACAACAAAAACGATAGATATAAGAAACAGATGAAACCATAATCACAGAGAAATATTTAACCTTTCTTAATATCAAATAAGCACACACAAAATCAATAATTATGTTTAAGATGTGAGTAATATGATTGAATAACTTGACCTACTTGACATATCAATAACAGATACTGTATTTCAATATCTGTTATTGAAATCATACATAGCATGTTTTCTGACTATAGTGTAATTAAGCTGTAAATAAACAACAAATAACTAGAAAATCACTAAATTCTTAAAAATTAAGTAATGCACTTCTAAATTTCCCATGGACCAAAGAAGAAATCTGAAGGAAAATTGAAATACTTTAAATTAAATATAATGAATATATCAAATCTTGTAAAATACCTCTAAAACCATGCTTAGGGGGGAATTAATAATTTTATATTATATTAGAAAAAATGAAGTCTAAAAATCAATTAAGTATCCATCTCAAAAAAGTTATTTAAAAAATAGGCAACCTAAATGCAAAGCAAATAGAAGCAAGGAATTAATGAAGATGAAAGCAGAATTAAATGACAAGGGAGAGCATCAATAAAACAAAAGCAAATTTTTGGAAAAGACCAATAAAATACATGAGTTTTGGAGGGACTTTTTAAGAAAAAGTAACAGTTCTGGCCAAGATGGAGGTGTAGGCAGAAACCCTTCACTTCCCTGCACAACCAAAAGAAGGATAACAACTAATCTAAAATCAGTAAACAACCAGAAGTGCCAGAAAATCAAACTTCATGGAGCTCTGACAGACAAGGAATTAAAGAAACATTCAAACAGAACAACCAGACCAGTGTGCCAAGACAAACAAATATGGCCCAAATGAAAGAACAGAGCAAAGCTTCAGAAAGAGAGCTAAGTGATAAGGAGATAGCCAACTTATATGATGGAGAATTTAAAGCCCTGGTAATCAAAATGCTCACAGAACTGATTGAGCTTGGTCAAAAAATGAAAAAACAAATGAAAGATAGCCAAAATGAAATAAAGCAAAATATTCAGGGAATCAACAGTGACAGGAAGGAAACCAGGACTCAAAGCAATGATTTGGAACAAAAGGAAGAAATAAACATCCAACCGGAACAAAATGAAGAAACAAGAATCCAAAAAAATGAGGAGAGGCTGAGGAATCTCTAGGACAGCCTGAAATGTTCCAATATCCGAATTCTAGGGGTGCCAGAAGGAGAAGAACAACAGCAACAATTTGAAAACTTATTTGAACAAATAATGAAGGAAAACTCCCCCAATCTGGCAAAGGAAATAGACTTCCAGGAAGTCCAGGAAGCCCAGAGAGTCCCAAAGAAGTTGGACCCAAAGAGAAACACACCAAGGCATATCATCATTAAGTTACCCAAGATGAAAGATAAAGAGAGAATCCTGAAAGCAGTAAGAGAAAAGGAGACAGTTACCTACAAAGGAGTTCCCATCAGACTATCAGCTGATTTCTCAAAAGAAACCTTGCAGGCAAGAAGGGGCTGGAAAGAAGTATTCAAAGTCATGAAAGGCAAGGTCCTACAACCAAGATTACTCTATCCAACAAAGCTATCACTTAGAATGGAAGGGCAGATTAAGTGCTTCCCAGATAAGGCCAGGTTAAAGGAGTTCATCATCAGCAAGCCATTATTATATGAAATGTTAAAGGGACTTATCTAAGAAAAAGATAAAAACTATGAACAGTAAAATGACAATAAACTTACAACTATCAACAAATGAACCTCAAAGAAAAGACAAATGATGAAACAAAAACTGAGCAAACAACTAGACCAGGAACAGAATCAGAGAAATGGACATCACATGGAGAGATTTCAGTGGGGAGGGGGAAGGGAGGAATGGGGGGGAAATGTACAGGGAAGAAGAAGAAGAAGAATTGGTAGGCATAAAATAGATGGGGAGAGGTCAAAAATGGTATAGAAAATAGAGAACTCAAAGAACTTATATGTACATCCCATGGATATGAACTAAGGGGGGAATGCTGGATGCTGGGGGGGTGCAGGACAGAGAGGGTATAAAGGGGGAGAAATTGGGAAAACTGTAATAGCATAATCAATAAAATATACTTAAAAAAGAAAAAATAAGTACAAATAAGCAATATTAGATCCTATAAATATTAAAAAATTAACAGAAGGATTACAGTTATTTAAAATGACACAAATTCTTTAATATTTCTCCCTTCAAAAAGTGGGTCCACCTCTTCCTGAGCATGGACTGGTCTTAGTGACTCACATTTACCAAATACAATAAAGGGGGGTGTTATATTGTGCAACTTGGAAGAATAGATCATAAACAGTGCTGCTTATTTGCTCTCTTGTACTATTTGTTCTGGAGGAAGACAGATGTCAAGATATAACAGCACCCAACTATGGAGAAGCTAGGAACTGGGGCCTCCAGCCAAAAACCAATGAGGAAATCAAACTTCCTGCCAACAGCCATGTAAGTGAGCCATATGGGAAGTGGATACTCCAGCCTTGGTCAAACCTTCAGATGATGCATTATCAGCTGACATCTTGACTGCAACCTCACAATGAGACCTGGATCCAAAAGTACTCATATACACTGTTCTCAGATTTGTGACCTTCAGAAACAACGTGAAATTATAAATGTGTGTGTTTTAAGATGCTAACTTTTGAGGGCAATATTATGCAATGATAATAACTAATACAAGAGTATAATGAAAACCATTGATGAATTTGCCAAAATAAATGAAAATTTACATTGGGTAAACAATTTTAGGGAAAAAAACTCACCTTTTTAAAAACCATAATATACATACAATGCAATATTATTCAACCTTAAATAGGAATGAAATTCTGATAGGTGTTATAACATGGATACACCTTGAAAACATTCTGCTTATTGAAATAAACTAGATTTAAAAGAAAAAAATAGTACCAATATTGGCATAAGAATAAATATTTAATTAGTCTTAATAATCATTAAGAAAAATAAATATTTAATTAAAATTCAAAGAGCAAATAACAAACCTCTAGGAAGAGAAGAATTCAACAGTAAATTCTTCCAAAAATATAAGAAAACAGCAACAATCATTTGTAAAGATTTTTAAGTATAAAATAAAAAAATACTTCCCAACTTATCCTTTAAGCAATCATAACAAAGATACCAAAATCTGAAAAGAGCCTTAACAGAAAGAAAAAAATACATAGCATTCTTTCTGGAGAGCACATAGTCCAATGACCTAAACAAAATATTAGCAATTTGAATCTAAGAGATTTAATGAAGGATACTATAATAAGATAAATTGGTTTTATCCTAAGAATACTTGGGTAGTTAACATTAAAAAAATTCAAAAAATGTAATTCACCACTGCAAAAAAATAAGAAAAATCACATGATCAAGTCAGTAGATGGTGAAAAGCAATTTATACAATTCAACATCTATTCACAATAATTTTAAAAGAACATTTAACAAAGTGGTAAGAGGGAACTTAAAATGTGTTAATATGTAAAAAATAGCAAAGTTTATATTTAATAACAAAATATTGAAAGCCTTTAAACTGGAATTGGTAACAGTATAATGATTCCTATTATTGTCAAATACATGCAACAATATGTTGGAGTGCCTAGCCAATATAATAAGAAAAAATAAATAAAGTATAAGAGTGAAGGAAGAAGACATAATGCTATTGATATTCTCAGGTGACATGATTGGGTACATAGAAAATCCAAAAGAATCTATAGATAAAAAATTAGAATTAATAAATAAATGTAGTCAATTCACTGGATATAAGATCAATATAAAAAACAAACATATTTCTTCATAATAGATATAAGGTATTAAAGTACAACTTTAAAAGAGATATTATTCTGTTATTATAAAATTATTTGTAAATAAAGAACATTTTATAGCATCAAATATATCAAATACCTAATGATAAATCTTTAAAAAATATGCACAATACATCTACACAGAAAGTTACATACCAATATTGAGAGACATCAACCCTAAATTAAAGGAGGAATATACCAGAAACATGGACTGGAATACTCAATATTATAAACAAGACAATTCTGTGCAAATAAAGTTATAATTTAAATGAAATCCCAATCAAAGCCTAGCAGGTTTTTAGTTTTGGAGTTAGCAAGTTTCATAGAAATGTAAAAGATCAAGAATAAGTGAGACAACCTTTAAAAGATAAAATTAGAAGACCTATATTACAATGGAGTGTCAAAAGAGAGTATGGGGGGATAAACAGTGATGGAAGGAGACTTGTAGTGGTGAACACACAATACAATATACAGATCATGTATAATAGAATTGTATACCTTAAACCTATATAATTTTATTAACCAATGTCACTCTAATAAATTCAATAAAAAAGGAAGAAAAGACTTGTTTTAACAAGTCTACCATATTTAAGACAAAGGGTTTTCTACAAAAGTAGACAAAATTAAAATTCATAGTAAAGGTCCCAGAAACAGATCCACATATATAAGAAATTTGATGTATGTCAAAAGCAAGATGATATGTAATAGCCCTGTCACAGAACACAAAGCTCTATACCTACTGCACTTTCAACTAATGGTAACACTTGAAACTGAGGAGACCTTAAATAACACAAATCAAGAAACAAGGAAGGTAATCAAGAGTTAGACACAAGTAACTCTCACAGCTTGAGCTCGCAATATATTCTCAAGGCACCAAGGATACAAAAACACTTCACAATGACTACCTTCTATAAACCAGAAAATCTATATATCTATAACATATGAGTAATGGTAAAAGAGATAATCCCAATAATATTCTAGCAAGTAGATTCCCTCCAAAAAATCTTAAACTTATGAAAAAAAAGAAGAGAGTACCCTGGCTGGGTGACTCAGTTGGTTGGAGCATCACTCCATGCACTGGAAGGTTGTGGGTTCCATCCCTGTCAGGGAACATACCTAGGCTTCAGGTTCTGTCCCCAGTTGGGGTGCTTATAGGAGGCAACAGATAGACGTTTCTCACATTGATGTTTCTCTCTGTCTCTCTGTCTCTCTCTGTCTCTCTGTCTCTCTGTCTCTCTCTCTCTCTCTCTCTCTCTCTCATTAGTAAATATATACTCGGGTAAGGAGTTTAAAAAAAAAGAGAGCAAGTTGCAATGTCTTCTCTTTCATTTATATCATTTTGTTTAAGGGAATTCACTTTGAAATCCAAACACCCAAACCCTGAACAAAGCTAAATAAAGAACTCATTATTAGCCTTACAAAGTTGTTTTTTCCTTCACAAAATAATTCACAGGAAGATTCTTTAGACTGTGCATTTAAGTGTATGTTTATAGATTATTAACTCCTTTGCAGAGAGGCTGAGATGTAAAACTTAGAATCACTAGCCTCTGAAGACTGATTCAAAATGAGGAAATAACTGAAAATTAATAAAAAACAAAATTGAATAGTCAAATGATCAAAATATAGGTGCAAATATCCATTTGAAGACTTGGGAATGAAATAATGAGGGAAGCTGCTATGACTAGTTACTGAAGGAGAATAGTAGAAAACAGAATAGAAAGTAATGGCAAGGCAAAGGAGACAGAGACCAAGTGAGAGACAAGTTTTAGAGAAAGGGAGTACATTAGATTGCCACAGACATCCACCAGCTCTTCATTTACCTTGTATCCCCACTTAGGGCTTGCGTTAATTGTAACTGCACCAAAAGTTCTTAACCAGTACTACAGATATCATTATTAAGTAGCTGAAATTTGGTGTGTGGGAAAATAATTCAGTAAAGTTCAAGTGAAACCACAAAATGGAATTGGACTGCACTATGTAACAGACATTTATTATATGCCACTTCAGGCTTTCCTACCTCCAGGATTTGGGGCATTTGTTATAGCTGCGGCTTCCATCAGGCCAAATTATTCCATGTGGTGTCTGACCTACTCCATATGGGGAAACCTGATAGCATCTATCCTCTTTCTCAGGGATGCCATTCTTTTTACCAGGGTGTGAGAGAGCAGGTACCTTCCTATAGTACAAATTCAAAGTGCACGGTGAATTAAGGCCCCATGGGCTTAACTTTGACTGATGGGAGATGAGTACTAGAGAATAAATTATTTTTTATTTTCCTTTGTTTTTCTAGATGCACTGTCAAGAGAAGTAGTTGTTTATACAGCTTCTCAGAACACATCCCCACAATCCCCTAATATCAAGTGGTGATCAATTTAATCCTTATATTGACTCTCCCTCCTTATCTCACTCACCTTTTCCCTCACTCCTCCCTGAAATTGTGCTTCCTAATAAAGAATTTGCTTCAAGCTCTCCTTTTGAGGAACCCAGCCTAAGGCAGCCCTCAAAATAATAATAGGATTTTTGTGATTCAATGTTTAAGGAGACAAAAAAATGGTACAAAGTAAGGAAAACAAAAATTTCCATAGCAGGCCACCATTGAAGCCAACCCAGAACTCCCTTCTTCATTGGTTGTTTCCTCTGGGGTCAAATACCACAGACTATGTTTCATTTAATAGCTACATTAAAATATTCGACTTGTACTACCTATTGAGGAAATGAATACATCATATATTTCGATGTGTGTAATTGAATAACAATAAAAAATCTTAAAAAAAAACAGTTATTCAACTAAACAACAGACAAAATGATAATAAACATGAACCATCAACAAGCATCTCCTTTAACTTTTTTCCATATCTACTCCCCATTGCTAAGGCTAATTGACCACATGACTCCCCCCCCCCCGAATATCCCTGCAAGACCATCCACTAGCCCATTAAATAGAGCTATTTCACACTGATTCCCTTTAAGATTTTGATTCCTGCTCAGGCTAATTCAAAACTTCAGCCAATCCTAAATACTAAAGGCAATAATGACCACTGATATTTCAAGTAAAACAGCTGCATTTGCAAAAGACTACAATACCTACTGAAATAAAGTTTAAATTCTTTAGCATAAAATTCAAAGCTCTGGAGTGCACATATGATGTTCCTAACCAACTACTCCAGTTTCATCTTCAAATTACCATCTCTATTGTCTCCTAATTCAAGGTACATATCTTATTTCTCCTTAAGCAGACCCCTCCCATCCTTACCACCAGGACTTTGTTCATGATAATCCCACATTTTATTTATTTTTTATTCCTACCTTTTAAAATGCCTTCTTCCTACAGCTACCTATCAAGATGTTATATATCCTTCAAAGTTCATTTCAGATACTATCTCCTCCATAAAGATGTCCATAATCATTCTAGCTTTAAGAGTTCTTAACTATCAATTGGGTGAGGAAGATGGCAGAGGAATGAATGGAAGTAACCTCTTCCTAGGACCAATCTGGAATTAAAACTAAATTATAGAGAAATCACCTGGAACAAACAACTGACCAATAGTGAGAGAGAAGCTTTATAATCTCAGACAGGCAGAAGAATCGGATTCAGCACAACCTGTATGCCACTTAACCTGGGCTCTGGCAAAGGCGGGGGCAAAGTTGGCTGAAGACACCTGAGGAGAGACTGGGCATGGAGACTTTGGGGAGAGAACTGAATGAGTAGCCACCAGGATCCCAGTGCTTAGTCAATCCCCATACTGCAGCATCCATTGTGCTCAGGCACAATCCACTCTCCTTCCAGTGGCAGCAGTCTGAGGGAAAATAATGGCCCCAAAACAAGGAGGGATTCTGACCCACCCTATGTGGCTTAAGCCTGACTGCTGAATGCAGAGTGACTACATTAAAAACTGAAGGAGACAGCCACAGACAGTAGGTCCCAGGACGTCTCCAACTGGTTGCCTAAGGTCAGAAGAGGTCAACATCTCACATTACCACAGGAGGATTCAGAAAGAAAAAAAACAGTGGCAGCACCTGCACAACAGCATACAAGACGTGGTGTGTGGAGTGAATCTCACTCAACCAGCTGGAGGGAAGGATCCATCAAAGAAACACCCAACAACAATCAAAACCCATTTACATCCAGAGAGCCAACAAAAATGGTATAAAGGGCATCCCAAGAGCATCAAGTTCAGCAGATCAAGGAGACTGCTCAACTGACTCTCACAAGTCTCCTACCATAGAACTTCACAACACAAACTCAGAGAGTCAAAACAGATCAATTTAAGAAGAAGAGGCAAACAAGAAGAGTCTCACAGACAATGGGAGTACAAAGAAACAACCACCAAAAAAAAAAACAAAAAAAAAAAAAAAAAAGGAAAAGAGGAATCCTCAGAGAGAGTGCTAAATGAAATACATGCAAGTCAACTATCAGATATTGAGTTCAAAACAATGGTTATAAGGAAGCTCAATGAGCTCACTGAGAATTACCAAAAACTACAGGGAAATTATAAAGAACTTCCTGCAAACTATTTCAACATAAAAAAGGACATAGAAACAATCAACAAGGGCCAAGAGGAAATGAAGATTACAATTTCTGAATTAAACAACACAGTAGAAGGAATCAAAAACAGGCTTGATGAAGCAGAGGATCAGATCAGTGAGCTGGATGACAAAGTAGAAAAAACCTCCTACAAAGAGCAAGAAAAGGAAAAAAAGACTCAAAAAGATTGAAGATGGTTAGGGGAACTGCAGGACAACATGAAATATAATAATATCACTATAATAGGGATACCAGGAGAAGAAGAAAAGGAACAAGGAATAGAAAAGCTATTTGAAAAACTAATGATGGAAAACTTCCCTAATTTGATGAGAGAAAAAGTCACACAAATCCAGGAAAAACAAAAGGTCCCAAACAAAAGGAACCCAAAGAGGCCCACTGCAGGACACATCATAATTAAAATAGCAAAATTCAAAGATAACAAGAGAATCTTAAATGCAGCAAGGGAGAAACAGGAAGTAACATACAAGGAAGCCCTCATAAGGCTAGCAGCTGGCTTCACAACAGAAACCCTACAAGCCAGAAGAAAATGGCAAGAATAATCCAAGTAATGGAAACCAAAGGCCTGCAACCAAGACTACTCTACCCAGCTAGGCTCTCAATTAAAACAGAAGGCAAAATAAGGAGCTTCCCAGACAAAAGAAGTCTAAAAGGATACACCTCCACCAAACCAGCATTGCAAGGTATGCTAAAGGGTCTGCTTTAGAAGAGGAAGAAAAACAGTGTCAGAGAGTAACACAGGTACAAAGGGAGTAAAATGGCAATGAATAAGTACCTATTAATTATAACCTTAAATGTAAATGGATTAAATTTCAATCAAAAGATGTAAGGTACCTGAGTGGATTAGAAAATATGACCCACACATATGCTGCCTACAAGAGACCCACCTCAGAACAAAAGATCTACACAGACTGACAGTGAAGGGTTGGAAAAAATAGTCCAAGCAAATGGAGAGGGGAAAAAAAAAGCCAGAGTAGCAATACTAATATCAGAAAAAATAGACATCCAAACAAAGGCCATAAAAAGAGACACAGAAGGACACTTCATAATACTCAAAAAGAACCCATCAAGAAGACATAAATATTTTAAATATATATGCACCCAACATAGGAGAAAACAAATATATAGGGAACATCTTGGAGGACTTCAAAAAAGATATACACAGCAAAAAATTATAGTAGGGGATTTTAACACCCTAATGTCAACAATCAATAGATCTTCCAAACAAAATATAAATGAAGATATTTTGGCACTGAATGACACATTAGATCAAATGGAATTAATTGATACATATATAGAACATTTCATCCCACAGAAGCAAAATATACATTCTTTTCAAATGCACATGGAACATTTTCAAAGATAGACCACATGATAGGACACAGAACAAG
Organism: Desmodus rotundus; assembly: GCF_022682495.2. Classification (NCBI taxonomy): domain Eukaryota; kingdom Metazoa; phylum Chordata; class Mammalia; order Chiroptera; family Phyllostomidae; genus Desmodus; species Desmodus rotundus. The sequence goes on along the minus strand of NC_071400.1, from coordinate 22,854,652 downwards.
CCTCAACAAATTCAAGAATACTGAAATCATATCAAACATTTTCTTGGACCACAAGGGCTTGAAACTCAAAACCAACCTCAAGGAAAAAACTCAAAAACACTCAAACTCATGGTGACTGAATAGCATGCTATTAAACAATGAGTGGGTTAATAATTAGATCAAGGAAGAAATCAAAAAGTTTCTGGAAACAAATGAAAATGAACACACAACAGTCCAAAACCTATGGGACACAGTGAATGCAGTCTTGAGAAGAAAGTTCATAAGAATACATGCCTACCTAAAAAAGATAGAAACATTTCAAATAAACAAACTCACCCTAATCTATAAGAACTTGAGGAATAGCAAATAAGCCCAGAGCAAGTAGAAGGAAGGAAATATTCAAGTTCAGAGCAGAATTAAATGACATAGAGATTAAAAGAACAATTCAAAGGATCAACAAATCCAGGAGCTGGTTCATTGAAAAGGTAAACAAAATCAACAAGCTTTTAACCAAATTCATCAAGAAAAAAAAGGAGGAGACCCAAATAAATAAAATCAGAAATGAAAGAGGAGAAATTACCATTGATACCACAGAAATGCAAAGGATTGTAAGAAATTAATACACCAAGATATTGGACAACCTGGGTGAAATGGACAAATATCTAAAAGAATATAATCCTCCAAAACTGAATCAAGAAGCAGAAGGCCTAAACAGACTGATAACACCTGGTAAAATCAAAGCAGTAATCAAAAAAAATCCTGTCACACAAAAGCCCTTGACTAGATGGGTTCACAGGAGAATTTTACAAAACAATTAAGGAAGAGCTCACCCCTATCCTTCTCAGAATATTCCAAAAAATCCAAAAAGAAGGAAGGCTCCCAAACTCTTTCTATGAGGCCAGCATCACCCTAATCCAAAAATCAGACAAAGATACAACCATGAAAGAAAACTACAGTTCAATATTGCTGATGAATATAGATTCTAAAGTCCTCAAGAAAATACTGGCAAACTGCATCCAGCAATACATTAAAAAGATCATACACCATGACCAAGTGGGATTCATCCCAGGGATGCAAGGATAGTACAATGTTCACAAGTCAATAAGTGTAATACATCATATAAACAAAAGGAAAGACAAAAATCACATGATCTCATCAAGAGATGTGGAAAAAGCATTAATAAGGAAGAGCACCCATTTATGATAAAAACATTCAGCAAAGTGGGAGGAGAGGCAGCATATCTCAACATAATAAAGGCCATATATGAAAAGCATACACTCAGCACCTAAAAGATTTCCCACTAAGATCAGAAACAAGACAAGGATGCCCTCTCTCACCACTCCTATTCAACTTAGTATTGGAAGTCCTAACCACACCAATGAGACAAGAAAAAGAAATAAAAGGCATCCAAATTGGAAAGGAGGAAACGAAACTGTCACTGTTTGCAGATGACATGATAGTGTACATGGAAAATCCTATAGACTCCACCAAAACCTACTCGACCTAATAAATGAATTTGGCAGAACAGCAGGATACAAAGTCAATACTCAGAAATCAAAGGCATTCTTGTACACCAACAGTGAAACATAAGAAAAAAAATCAGGAAAAAAATTCCATTTGATATAGCAACAAGAAAAATAAAGTACCTAGGAATAAACCTAACCAAGGAGGTAAAAGACCTGTACTCAGAAAACTACACAACATTGAAGAAAGAAATTAAGGAAGACACAAACAAATGGAAGCATGTACCATGCTCATGGATTGGAAGAATTAACATCATCCAAATGGCCATACTACCCAAAGCAATTTATAGATTCAATGCAATCCCTATTAGAGTACCCATGACATATTTCACAGATATAGAAAAAACATTTCAGAAATTTATATGGAACCATAAAAGACCCCGAATAGCTGCAGCAATTTTGAGAAAGAAGAACAAAGCAGGAGGAATCACAAGACCTGATATCAAACTGTATTATAACGCCACTGTAATCGAAAGAGCCTGATACTGGCATAAAAACAGGCACATAGACCAATGGAACAGAACAGAGAGCCCAGAAATAAACCCAAGTCTCTACGGTCAATTAATATTTGATAAAGGAGGAAGGAGAATAAAATGGAGCAAAAATAGCCTCTTCAACAAACAGTGTTGGGAGATCTGGACAGCTATGTGCAAAAAAATGAAACTCGATCACCAACTTACACCATACACAAGAATAAATTCAAGCAACAAATGATGGATAAAAGACTTAAATATAAGTTGTAACACCATAAAAGTCCTAGAGGAAAACATTGGCAGGCAAATCTCAGACATTCCACACAGCAACATCCTCACAGACACATCCCCTAAAGCAAGGGACATATAGGAAAGAATAAAAAAATGGGACCTCATCAAAATAAAAAGCTTCTGCATGGCTAAAGAAAACAGCATTAAAATGAAAAGAGAACCAACAGTATGGGAAAACATATTTGCCAATGATACCTCAGACAAGTGTCTGATCTCCAAACTATATAAAGATCTAGCAATTTGACAGTGATATAATTGTCACAATGGGCCTATATTTATATATAAATTATATATGAATGTGTGTATGTATATATATATATATATATATATATATATATATATAGAGAGAGAGAGAGAGAGAGAGAGAGAGCGCTCTTAACTATCTACAAACTGTGAGAGCATTTACCACTCATTGTTGGGGTGAATACTCATTTCCTTAGATTGGTGATGGTTGATATCTGTTTTAGTAATACATTTATTAATAGTTCTCATTTTACTCTCATAAACATATGTTATTATAGTTATATGTTTATAACATTCATCTCATCCTGCTTTACTTTTTTATTTTGTATAGTTGCTTTATTCCCCATGCTACAATGTACCCCTCTCTGTGAACAGAAACCACATCATTTATATTTATATATACACTTAAGGATACTGTCTTTCTTGTGGTTCAATATGCATTTATTGAGTTAATCAATGCTAGAGTAGCTACTTTGTTTATTAATGAGGTTCTAAGTCTTAAAATATTAAAAGTTATCTTTTGAAGGCCAATGATTATGCATTATTCAATTGATATTAATCATGAAAGGCTTCAGATCGTTTTTATGACTAATTACAGATACAAGATAATTTATCTATTGCTTGAAGGTTGGATTAGTGTTAAGGGTCTCTTTGAGCTCTCGTACTTGATGATCATGAGGAACATATCGAATATAATACACCTTTCTCTTCAAGTTGTAATGTGGCTTCACAGTTTCACCTAATTCAGATTATTAACCTAAAATAAATCTATGTACTTCTTCCAGAAACATAATTGTACTAGTATTGGTCAGAATTATTCCTGCCAATATATGGTATATTTAGGAAATAATAAAATAGTTTTCCTAAAAAATGAAAAACAACTAGTTTTTAATTTTTTCAAGTCATATTTAATACTCTCCACATCCCAACAAGTCAGAGAAAGTTAATACATTTTTATGTATTAAAATAAGTTAGCAAAAATAAAAGCCTATCACTGCAGATAGAAAAAATGCATTCAGACAAATATCACCATGGTTTTCAGTTTTGGAAAATCGGATATTAACTCAGTTCCAACAGTAATTCTCATAGAAGTTTAAACTACACAGGAAATACTAGACAGACCAATTATTCAAAGGGAACCCAGTAATAACAATCCAAATTGATTTTCAGATCACTGCTGCTTCTGTTTCCAAGTTTGTGACAAGAAAGCCATAAAAGAAAATGCTAAGGTTAAAGTCAATTAACATCATTTACTAAGCTCAGGTTTAGTTTTTTGTCACTTCTTTCTTCTCTTAATATAGCAACCTCTGTAGCAAATAGAGATCATGAAGCTCTACTTTTCTCTGCCCTCATCTTTTATCTCACTTTTCTTATCATGAACTCAGTAAGACAGTATTTGATAATAGTGTCAAATTATTAGAAAACCTGAGGTCTAGCAATTTGACAGTGATATAATTGTCACAATGGGCCTACTTTCAGCATGTACCAGGCATAGTTAGAATCAAATATCTATCTCTTAGCAGTTCCCTTGGGTTCATCCAACTCTGAAAGCTTTCAGGTCATTAAGGCATATCAATTAGTAATGATTTTTTCCCATCCATCAGCAGCTAGTGAAGCATACATTAAAGGTGATATCTCCAGTCAAAATTCTAAAGTGCACAATTTGAAAATATATACTTTGATGTACAGAACATTATCATCTGAGAAACACATTTGCTTAACGTTTGATATCATAGCCATTACAGAATATTCATCATGGCTCAGGAAAAGTTACTCCCTTTGGTAGTAGAAAGGTGGGGACAGAGGATACAGAAAGGAGATATCACAATCTCAGAATATTTTAAATATTAACATTAGATATCAGTCATGTTATAGGCAACTCTGTAAAATATGTTCTAACATACACTCTTTGTAGAAACAATCCTCTACAGATTTTACTGCATGATAATCCTGTTGTTTCCTGGCAAAATTGTGGTATGAAAAGTGAGTTGGTGTCTATGCAGACCAAAAAAAAAAAAAAAAAAAACCCAAAAAACAAAAACAAAAACCAAAAACTTTACTAATGCTTATATTCCATGGTCTTAACTACAGATTTCTTTCAACACAAATATACATGTATAATATATATTTTTTGCCACAATTTGGAGGTATGTTCAGTGTCTAGCCAAAAATGGTTAGTGGTATTGGCAGTCACTAGGGATAACCCCACTCACTATGAAAGTCTATGAGAATGGTATTAGGGCCAAAAAAGAATCTTGCACAACTGAAATATTTCAATTTCTGAAATTATTCACAAATTGAATACCTGAAAATGATTAGTTTGGAGGTTCAAATTATGGTATGTGATGAGTGGCAAGGTACCTCACATAAGCAATCTGATTAATTAGGTAAAATCATTATGTTAATTTGGTAAAACAACAAAGTGAATAAAATCTGATAATGGGGTAGGTCATAAGAGGTGTACTATTGACTTTATTTATATTCTCACCTTTTTCACAAGATTTCAACAAGGCTACTTTTCGGAAACTGGACTTGAAGAAGTAAAGGGGTGGGCAAAAGTTGGTTTACAGTTGTAATACAAGTAAATAGTAAATAAATAATAAATAAAATACAGGAATAAACTCTGTGTTTCACATACTCATAACTACAAACCTACTTTTGCTCACCCTTATATAATTATGAACAACTTATGGTATATCTTCTCAGGAGCCCCTGCATTAGGATTTTCCAAAGAAACAGAACCAATAGACTGTGTATGTGTGTGTGTGTGTGTATACTACAAAAAAGGGGCTTTGTAATATTCAACATATCTAACCTAAAGCAAAATCACAGTGTGATCTGATCTTAAATTCCTAAATGGGCAGATCATAGTGGTTAGTCATACCTCAGGCTCGTAACTTCCTTAGTAAAACATTACTTTTGATTTAAACAAGTCTTGTGTACTTTTTTTGTGCATTTAGGTTAATACACCTTTAAAATGCCTGTCTTTCAAACTCCTCAGAAGTATAACTACCCTCAAGAGAACATATAATCTTGATGTATCTCTCACACATCCACGTTTCTTTCCCTCTCCTTCTCCCTTCCCGTCACTGAAAATAAATAATTTCTTAATTATTAAAAAATTTAAAAAGAACGTAATCTAGTTAACTATTTGTAATTCAGTCTTAGAGATTTTCCTGCCTTGATTTCTGTCAAGTTCATGGAATCTTTCTTACTATCCCTCCTTAATATTAAATGTAGAAAAGAAACTGCAGGATTGTCACTCCCTGGAGTATTTGAGATCATGCTTCCCAGCATGTCATCACTTTGGCTCAAATAAACTTTTATCTGAACAGACACTTCTCCAAAAAGAAACATACAGAGGGTCCATAGACATATGAAAAAATGCTCAGCATCACTAGCCATCAGAGGTATGCTAATTAAGACCACAATGAGATTCGACCTCACACCAGTCAGAATGGCCATCATTAACAAATCAACAAACAACAAATGCTGGTGACATTGTGGAGAAAAGGGAACCCTAGTGCACTGTTGGTGGGAATGCAGACTGGTGCAGCCACTGTGGAAAACAGTATGGAATTTCCTCAGAAAACTAAAAATGGAACTGCCTTTTGACCCAGCAATTCCACTGCTGGGATTATATCCTAAGAACCCTGAAACACCAATTCAAAAGAACCTATGCACCCCAATGTTCATAGCAGCACAATTTACAATAGCCAATTGCTGGAAACAGCCTAAGTGCCCATTAGTGAATGAGTGGATCAGAAAACTATGGTACAATTACACAATGGAATACTCCCCAGCCAAAAGAAAAAAGGAACTCCTATCCTTTGCAACAGCATGGATACAACTGGAGAGTATTATGCTAAGTGAGATAAGCTAGGCTATGAAAGAAAAATACCACACGATCTCACCTATAAGTGGAACATAATCAATGAAACAAACAAGCGAGCAAAAAAGAGCCATAGGTATGGAAATAAAGGACAAACTGGCAGTTGCCAGAGAGGAGGGGCGAGGGGGATAACAGGGAAAGAAGGTGAAGGGTATAATCAATGAACAGATAAAATTACCCATAGACAGGGACAACAGGGTGGGGATTGACTGTGGGAGGGGTGTGGGCAGGACAGGGGAGAGCAATGAGAGAGAAAGTGGGACAACTGTAGCTGAACAACAATGAAAAATTGTCCACAGATTTGGACATTTCTTATGTTGACAATAGAAAGAAATTTATTATAAGGAATTGGCTCTTATGATTGTGGAGGCTGGCAAGTCCCAAGATCTACAGGTGAGTCCTGGAAACCCAGGAAGAGATTTTATTTAGCTCCAGGCTCAGTCTGAAGGCCTGAAAACCAGGAGAACTGATGGTGTAGTTCTAGTCTGAAGCCACACAGGCTCAAAACCCAGGAAGAACTGACATTTTAGTTACATTCCAAAGGCAGGAAAAGCTAATATTCCAGTTAGAAAGCATCAGTCAGGAAGAATTGTCTCTTGTTCAGGAAGGTCAGTCTTTTTGTTCTATTCAGGCCTTAAACTGATTGGATGAGGGAAATCTACCTCACTCCATTTAGCAATTTAAATGTTATTCTCATCCAAAAATACCCTCTTGGAAGTATCCAGAATAATGGTTGATAGAAAGAATATCAAGCTACCCCATGCTCTAGTCTAGTTGACACATGAAATTAATCATCATACCGCACTTTTTATAGACTTAGATTATGTTAACAAAGCAAACAAATACTGAGAAAATAGAAGAGATTTGATCCTGAATGGATATAAAGATATGGTTGAGAGATGACAAAAAAGTAATTTTATGTAAAAAAAGTTGTGATATTATTTTATGCCTAGGTATGGGAAATTGAAAGTTGTAGAATAATTGAGACTATGTTTATTTTTTGGATTACTATAGTCTCAGTGCCCAATAATATACACCACTAAATTTTTTTTTGTGGGCTCACTGGATAGGTAAATGGAATTTCAAAAGATTTAGAGAAGTTAGAATATCACAAAATTTTAACATCAGAGAAGGTGATGTTTTGAGAACAGAAATTCAAATAAAGCTAGAGATATAAAATTCAATCTGGTAAAAATTAAATATCCACAGAATTTGTGACAGTACCTCTACTGAAGACAAATATTGATTTATATACAGTAGCACTCATAAACACTTAATTGAAAATAAATAATAATTACTCTAGGACAGAAACTATCTGTTCTTCATCTCTTATATTCTTGTTGCTGTTATTTTTTGTTTGTTTGTTTTCCTATTTAGGATCTCCTTTAATACTGATAGTGTTCCTGCTGTGCTACTCACTACCTTTTATCATATTATCAGGATACTCAGCTAAAGTTTATTCCATCATGGAAAACTGGATTTATCTTCAAGCACTTAGTTTATGCATGTGGACAAGTATGGTTGCCAGGTATCATAACTTTCCATTCTGGTACATTTCACTGTGATCTAGAATCAAGACTTCCATTCTGCATGTATATTGTGCTGCTGACTTCTGACTTTTCCAGGAGGTTAAAAGGTTCAGAGCGTGCTTAGTAAGGATTCAAGCAAGAGTCAAGTTAATCCTTTTCCCTACTCAGTGATGCAGGGTAAAAATATGCAGTCTCTTGTTAAAAATAAGGATTGCATCCATTCATTCAACTCAGAAAATATTATGAAATTATTATATGCCATGTAGTCTTCTAGGCACTAGAGATACAGTGGTAAGTCACATACAAGATAGATACCTGCTCCAGTGAAGCTTATATTCCAATATTAATTCAATCTAGAAGCAAAGCAAAAGTTGTTTTTGATGCCAGAAGGCTGGATTACATATTCACCAATCTACTTATTGCAAGCACATTGTCTCAGTAGAGCTAGTGAAACCAGTCAACAATATTTAATAACTTTATTGCTATTTCAGAGTTTCAAATGCCTTTCCCATTTGTTCTTGTAAGTTATGGTTAATAATTTATCCTTTCTAATCCATATTTGACCATGACCACCAGCAGACAGACTATAGACTTCCCACACCAATGCATAAATTTCTAACTGGAACATAAATGGATTCTACTCTTTTCATTTCAAATGCTCTTGACCCTGCATACTCCAAAGAGGGCATAATTCTATGTTCAGTAACATAAGCAAGAAGGAAAAAATAGAAATAAATTAAGAGAGATAAAACCCAAAGAAAATAAGTAATTTGAATAAACTATGTGATTATTGCGTGTGGCACTATGCAGTTTTTATTGCCACTTATTTGGGTAGACCAGCATAACTTATGCTTAGTGCTGCCACTTCCAAGTAATGTGGTCACTGCAAACTTACTGCAGTAAAAACTTCAAATATCTCCACCACCACACATTATACATATACACACACACCAGTAATTTAGTAACGTTTTCAGCTGACTTCCTCCATGATATACTTTATTTCTTGATACCCATTCTTTTTTTAAAAAGATTTTATGTATTTATTTTTAGAGAGAGGGGAAGGGAGGGAGGAAGAGAGGAAGAGAAACATCAATGTGTGGTTGCCTCCCACATACCTCCCACTGGGGACCTGGCCCACAACCCAGGCATGTGCCCTGACTGGGAATCAAACCGGTGACCCTTTGGTTCACAGGCAGGTGCACAATCCACTGAGCCACACCAGCCAGGGTTGATACCCTCTTTTAATGGGACACATTTATTTTTCGTACAGTGTGTAGCTGATTAAATGGAGAGCTCTAACCATTTTTTAAATAGGGCTGTAACAATTAATTCACCACCTGACAGTGAGTGTCTACCACAATAAATACTTTGGATGAATCTTCCCTGTGTTAGGCACTGCTAAATAAATCAATGGTTTCACCCATCCTGGTGAATAAAGATAAAATTCACACTAATTCAGTCATTTAAACCTGTTGCTTCAACATTACCAAGTCTAGTAATCATGGAAGATCAGAATGATGAGGAGCCTTAGATCCTGACTGGTGATTTTTCAACTATGCTCTAATGAGCCTAAGGGCTCATACACATTTGGGGCACATTTGATGAAATGATGGTAGCTTCAAGCAGAATTGCTCTATTTTATCTGTTTTACATGTGGGAGTTCTACATAATATTTTATTTAAAAATTATGCTGAAAAACTGCATAAAAACACACACATATAAACAAACAACTTAGAAAATCATTAATGTGGACCAATATTCCCACTCCTGATTTTAAAGGTGAGAAAACAAATCCTTAGAAAGGTTAAATGACATACTTACATTCAAACAGCCATTTCAAAACACAATTGGAACCAGTGTAGCTAGGTCCCATAAATCCCAAGCTATTGTTCAACTCTATGATACACCAAAGAATTTTGTAACTTAATTAATATTGTTTATGATATAAATGGTGTTGGAGTTGGGTCCAGCACCATATATGAGATAAACTATATTAGACACAATATAGTTTAAGACATAATAAAGTTTTTCAAGTGTGAGCACATTTTGGTTACTCTTCTTCCTGCATAAAGGAGGGGACATGCTAACAAAGAAATCTTCCAACTTATAAAAGATCCTTCAGGAAAACATGGCATCCATGACACTGAAAGAATGGCTATAGAGTGACCCTATTTAAATATATTACTACCCAATCCTTCTGACCTCCTAACCATGCCCTGGCTTGATGAGAAGTCTCTTAATAGGACTCTAAATTCCACATGTTCCACCTATCAGGAGAAAACCCTATCCTTTGTACATTTACCTTTCTCTTTTACTTGATTGTTGAAACACCAGGTGAACTAAGGCTATAGAACTTGCACATATACTCAGAAGATCTTTGTATGTATCACAGAGGAGATAATAGTTCTATAAATCACAGAAATGATTTCACTGCAGAAAGACAGAGTTGACTCTGAAGGGAAATTTTACTCTTAAAAAAACGTTTTCAGTCCTGGCTGGTGTAGCTCAGTGGATTGAGCATGGGCCTGTGAACCAAAGGGTGGATAGTTCAATTCCCAGTCAGGGCACATGCCTGTCGCTCTCTCTCTTTCTCCTTTCCTTCTCCTGTGTCTAAAAATAAATAAGTAAAATCTTAAAAAAAACATTTTCATAAAAGATACTTAGATTGATATTAACTATTAAAATTACATACTCTTGTTTTGGAAAAACTTCTACAGTAATATCCCCTTACCTGTGGTTTTACTTTCTGGGGTTTCAGTTATCTAGGATCAACCACAGTCCAAAAATATTAAATGAAAAATTCTAGAAATAAATAAGTTATGTCTTAAATTGAATGCCATTTTGAGTACTTCACTTCTTCTCATCACATATGCATTGTGCCATTTAGCATCATCACAATAAGAAGGATGAGTACGATAGAATAAGATACTGTATTTTGAGAGAGAGAGAGACCACATTCACATAACTTTTATTAGAACATATTTTTATAATTGTTATATTTTATTATTTGTTGTTGTTAATCTCTTATATGCCTAATTTATAAATTAAACTTTATCTTAGATATGTACATGTTGGAAAAAAACATAGCATATAAAGGGTTTGCTACTATCTACAATTTCAGGTACCCACCGGGGATCTTGGAAGATATACACAGATATTGGGGGACTACTATTCTACTTTTTTACATACAAAGGTAAAGTTAGATGTAGTATATAAAAGCTAAATATACACTTAGATAAAAGGGAGTTTATAAATATATTTAAACATAGATGGTCACATTTTTGTTGGTTTCTCACATAAAACCTAGCTGTGTGAGTATGGTCAATAGATGAGAGAGCCAAGAGCCCAGACTGGGCCTTCTGAAGGAATCTTCATGTTATTTGCTTATGAGAATTACTTGCAATCTATCTCTACTTCCACCCTAGCTCCTGAAGTTCTATTCATTCTTCCTTTGTCTGACCTTGACACATGATTACACTTATCTCTCTGGGGATATTGCCCAAGTGTACAATTACCTGCTCTAACCCAAAATGAGCACTCAGCCTATATTCTTTTTCTATGCAACTGTTTTATAACTTCTGTCCCTAGGATGAACTTGAGCCCTAGGCTATATGCTTCATGAATCATCCCCAATCCTCTTTTGTTCAGTAACTGCAAAGGGAAATCTGGAATTAGATGAATACTGTGGTTCGGCTATCTATAGTAGTCAAAATCACAACTAACTGGCAGATGTCCACAGCCTTTAGACTGCACAAGTAGAGTCGAAAAGGTATACCATAAGGATCTGCTTCTAAGTCCTCTCTCTACAGAAAGTTATTTGTTCAGTCTCCACAATATCTAGTTGAAGGATGTTTTGAAAAATTTTTGGACAATAGATCTATGGACTATTAAAGGAGGTTAAGATGGTTAGGGGGATAGCCCAGACCCCTGATCTTTAAAATTAAAGGAGAAGGACAATTCTGCTCACTTTAAAACCATTCCTGAGGGAGAACCAAGATGGCGGCGTAGGTAGACACACGGTGCCTCCTTGCACAACCAGAACTGACAGAAAATCGAACGGCGAGGAAGTCTGACACCAAGGAGATAAAAAATAAACATTCATCCAGACCGGTAGGAGGGGCGGAGACAGGCAGCCGGGGCGGAGAGACTCACGTTGCCGTGGCGGGACCGAGACTGGTGGAGTGTGGGACAAACGGGGCAGGCAGTCTGACCACTAGCAGACCCTGTAGCCCTACATTCGCGCACAGATAAACCGAGAGGGCCGGACTCAGAGTGGCGGAGAACGGGGCAGGCAGAACAGTGGGTAGCACACCACGGCCCTACATTCATGCATAGATGAACCGGGCGGCAGGGGAGCGAAGCAGACTACGTGACCCAGGGCTCCAGCCCGACAAAATAAAGCCTCAAACCTCTGACTGAAAACACCTGTGGGGGTTGGGGCGGCAGCAGGAGAAACTCCCAGCCTCACAGGAGAGGTCGTTGGAGAGACCCACAGGGGCCTGGGGAGTGCACAAGCCCACCCACTCAAGAACCAGCACCAGAGGGGCCCAATTTGATTGTGGGTAGCAGAGGGAGTGACTGAAATCCGGCAGAGAGTGGAGCAGGCACCATTACTCCCTCTCGGCCCCTCACCCATGTACAGCATCAAAGCGCAGCAACCAGCGTTACCCTGCCCCAGGGAACACCTAAGTCTCCGCCCCTTTAAGTAATAGAAGCACCAAGACCAAAAACAATGTCCCAAATGACAGAACACTTCAAAGCTCCAGAAATAATTTAACTAAGCAGCGAACAGATAGCCAACCTATCTGATGCACAGTCCAAAACACTGGTAATCAAGAAGCTCAGAGAATTGGTTGAATTTGGTCAAAAACTAGATGAAAAAATGAAGCCTATGCTAAGAGAGACAAAGGAAAATATACAGGGAACCAATAGTGATGGGAAGGAAACTGGGACTCAAATCAACAGTGTGGACCAGAAGGAAGAAAGAAACATTCAACCAGAAAAGAATGAAGAAACAAGAATTCAGAAAAATGAGGAGAGGCTTAGGAACCTCCAGGATGTCTTGAAACGTTCCAACATCCGAATTATAGGGGTGCCAGAAGGAGAAGAGGAAGAACAAAAAATTGAAAACTTACTTGAACAAATAATGTAGGAGAACTTCCCCAGGCTGGCAAAGGAAATAGACTTCCAGGAAGTACAGGAAGCTCAGAGTCCCAAAGAAGCTGGACCCAAGGAGGAACACACTAAGGTACATCATAATTACATTCCCCAGGACTAAGCAGAAGGAGAGAATCTTAGAAGCAGCAAGAGAAAAGGACACAGTTACCTACAAAGGACTTCCCATAAGACTGTCAGCTGATTTCTCAAAAGAGACCTTACAGGCAAGAAGGGGCTGGAAAGAAGTATTCCAAGTCATGAAAGGCAAGGACCTACATCCAAGATTGCTCTATCCAGCAAAGCTTTCATTTAGAATGGAAGGGCAGATAAAGTGCTTCTCAGATAAGGTCAAGTTAAAGGTGTTCATCATCACCAAGCCCTTATTATATGAAATGTTAAAGGGACTTATCTAAGAAAAAGAAGATAAAAAATATGAACAGTAAGAATGACAGTAAACTCACAATTGTTAACAACCACACCTAAAACAAAAACAAAAGCAAACTAAGCAAACAACTAGAACAGGAACAGAACCACAGAAATGGAGCTCACATGGAGGGTTATCAACAGGGGAGTGGGAGGGGGAGAGAGGGGGGAAAGGTACAGAGAATAAGTAGCATAAATGATAGGTGGAAAATAGAAAGGGGGAGGGTAAGAATAGTATAGGAAATGTAGAAGCCAAAGAACTTATATGTATGACCCATGGGCATGAACTATAGGGGGGAATGTGGGAGGGAGGGGGTGGACAGGATGGTGTGGAGTGGGGGAAATGGGACAACTGTAATAGCACAATCAATAAATATATTTAAAAAATAATAAAATTCTTGTAAAAAAAGAAAAAGAAAAAGAAAAACCATTCCTGTACATTTCCATAAGAATTATATTCTGGATTTGAGAAAAACAAGGAGAGTTGGGAAGTTCTCATTTTGTTTTTTTGCATTTTTTTTAAAAGATAGAACCCTTGGAGGATTTTGACCTTAATATTGTGCTAAATGCATATTGACTAATTTTTTTGTTTGAATATCCAAGGCTGAGGGAAAAAGATTAGTAAGATTAACAAATATAGTCACAATGCTAAAGAATATTCCAAATTTGATTAAACAGACCAAAATTTCATCCTCACCAAGTGTTCTTCTGATGGGAATATGGAATTAACCCAACTAACTGAAAAATGTTGGCCCTATTAGTGGTTTAGTGAATGGAAACCTTGGCTCTGAAAGTTTCTGGTTTAGTCTGCAATTTGGAAAGAGTGTGCACACAAGACAATTCATCATCCATACAATAGGCTATAAATTATTTACATGACATCTTCTTTGCATTAGGTGCCCTGGGCCTGTAATATGTTCGTGTAATATATAGATCATTTAAGTGTCGATAGTCGTAAGTCACAGATATAAAGCTCTATTTTGACCAGTCATTGTGCTCCTTCTTTGCCCAATTTTCAGTATGAAAAATCACCCCTAAATATGAAAAAAAAAAGCTTCTTGGAACATCAGCTCTGATCTATGGGGTCTGTCACATTGTAGTTCATCTGTTTCAAGAGCACTTCATTCATTTGTTCCATGTTACCACAACTGAGAGCTCTTTTATTTTTATTGTTCTTCAAGTACAATTGACTCCATTTTCTCCCCACCACTTTCCCCTGCCCCACCCACCCCCACCTCCCACCCTCCATCCTTCCCCATGTTGGCTTTGTCCATAGGTCCTTTATACATGTTCCATGATTGCCTTTCCCCTTCTTTTCCCCCTTATCCCCCATCCCCACACCTCTGGTTACTACCAGTTTGTTCTTTACTTCAATGTCTCTACTTTTTGCTTGCTTGTTTATTTTGTTGATTAAGCCCTACTTATAGGTGAGATCATATGGTATTTGTCTTTCACCGCCTGGTTTATTTCACTTAGCATAATGCTCTCCAGTTCCATCCATGCTGTTGAGAAAGGTGGGAGCTCCTTCTTTCTTTCTGCTGCATAGTATTCCATTGTGTAAATGTACCACAGTTTTTTGATCCACTCATTTACTGATGGTTGCTTCCAGCACTTGGCTATTGTAAATTGTGCTGCTATGAACATTAATGTGCATAGATTTCACTGAATAATTGATGAAACAGAAAAGTATGAGGTATCTGGCACTCAATCACTATGGTTTTGATATTATCTTTGTAAAAACAAACTACAGCATTAGCCAATAAGCACATAAATATTGTAAGAGGCAATTTGTAAGTGCCTACTGATGTTTAAGGATCAAGGCACTAACCATTCATCTCTGGCCATTGCAGCAGCTTTTATTTAGACAAATGTGGGAAAGGGAATGGATCTTCAAAGTAGTGCGTGAGTATGCACATGTGTGTGTGCTTGTGTGTGTGCAAGTGTGTATGATTATTATCAGAGAGTTTTACCATTTCAGATCTTAGGCAGGAACACATAAGGAATTTAGAAAAAAAATTACAAAGAACAGAATAGTATTTACTGTGTGCTTATTGTTATCTGCCAAGCCCTGTGTATGGAATCACTCTTTAATAGTATTATCCATCTTATAAAGTAAATATTATTAAAATCATGATGCCTCCCCCTTAATCTATGTTAGCATTTCCCAAACAAACCACTACTTAATCTTCCTGCACATGGATTAACTCAAAATGTGCAACTGACCATTTCAGCTTTTGTTACCTGAGGTATAGTTGACAAAAAGATGTGGCTGGTCAGGAGGTACTAGCACTCTATTTTCCATTAAATAAGTGGGAGATCTATAGATCTAAGTAGGCAAGAAATAGGTTAAGTTCAAGGGGCTGGCTATGGTGGGGAGTATCAGGTAGGTCATAAATTGCTAAGTAGTTGAACAAGATTCACAGTCCACAAGGTTAAAGTGTTCAATAAATCAGCATCATTGAGAAGGTTTGAACTTTAACCCTAGACAGATATGATTTGTTCACCACCCTATTTTATACTTCTTAATGGATATTAAGAGCCTTAAAGAAGCCAAATCATTTTAATTGAACTCTTCCCCAGATAAAAACTGAGACAGATGTGTTAAAATTACCTCACAGTTTCAAGTAAATTTACCTTTTAACATCACCTCTCCCCAATCCCCACTCTGGCTTTGGCGGGCATATTGTGGTTCAGCAGTAACTTTCTCCTTCCTCTTTCTTCTTTAATTTAATCCACTGAAGCACTCAGGAGAAGTAGAAATATGTACCTTCTGATTTCAAGAACTTTAAAATCCAGAGGAAGATGAAAAGCATGGGCTAATAAAACCAGTAAAAGACTACCAGAAAACATACAAATTCTGTAAAGTAAATGTACCAAAACACTCTAAAGGAGTAATCAGGGATGTCTGTTGAAACTTTATACTGAGGGGCATGGTTGAATATCATAAATTTCTGAATTTCTGAAATTCAATACATAGTTTCTCTCTATAAGTGTAAATTAATATATGTAGTGTGAGTACATATATTATACTGTTAAAATAATTAACAATACTTTCAACTATGAATTCTTGGTGAAACAACACATTTTTACAATAATCAGTAAGGTTCAAAATTAGATTATGAACAGGGAAAATGAAGGGTGTTGTTAAGAGGATAACTTATATAAAGGTAACCTACAGAATGGGAGAAAATATTTGCAAACCATATATTTGATAAGGAGTTAATATTCAAGAAATATAAAGAACTCATACAACTCAATAACAAAAAATAATCTAATTTAAAAATGGGCAAAAGTCCTAAGTAGACATTTTTCCAAAGATAGTCAAATGGCTAACAGGTACATGAAAAGGTGCTCAGCATCCCTAATCAATAGAAAAAAATGTAAATCAAAAACTACAATGAGATATTACCTCAAGCCTGTTGTAATGGCCATCATAAAAAAGACAAAAGATAAATACTGGGAGGATATAGAGCAAAGGGTACCCTTGTATATTGTTGGTGGGAATGTAAATTGGTGCAGCCACTATGAAAAACAATGTGGAGGGAGATTTCTCAAAAAAATTATAAATAGAACTGCCATATGACCCAAATGAAATCACCATGTCAAATAAAATAAAATAAAATAAAATAACCAAATAAAATCACCATGTCAAAGGGATTGCTCTGCACTCCAGTGTTCATGGCAGCATTATTCACAATAGTCAAGATATGAAACAATCTAACCGTCCATCGACAGATGGATGTATAAAGGAAATGTGGTATATGCACGTACAATGGAATGTTATTCAGGACCAAATATTTTTGTAATTATATGAGGTGATAAATATTAACTAAACTTGTGTAATCATTTCATATTACATACCAATATCATCATTAAGTTGTATACCTTAAACTTATACAGTGTTGTATGCCAATTGTATTTCAATAACACTGGAAAAAATAAATTGTCCTCCAGAAAGTTTTTAAAATGTTTGTGAGAATAGAGAATACCTAGTTACCCAGAAATATTCTCTATACTTAGTAATAGACATGGTCATTATTATTTCTGCCCCATGGTATAATTGGTAGATTTCCATCTATCATCATGAAGTCATGAAAGCCTAATCAATTTAAGCTAGGTTCACTTTCACTCTTGGTTGCCTGGAGGTTGAGGTCTCTTACCCAGATGATCTATATTTGATTGTCACCATCATCTTTTTCAGTGACAGGGATGAGCTTCCCTTCGAGTTGACTGACCTGCAGATACTGAGGCACTCCAAAAGGGGAGTCATGTCACAAAATTACATCAGGCTGTTATACAAATATAATCATTTTCATATTGATTTAAGCAACCATAAGTTTTTGCTAAAGTTGACATATACCCTATTTTTCCCACTTGAATCAAAAATAGCTACATTGTTCTAACATATTAACATTTTTGTTTTCAGTTTGTTTTTTTGTTTATTCCTCACAGAGCTTATCAGACTCAGCTGCTTCAGAAGACAATTATCGACACACTTGTCTAATTTTCTTCACATTCAAAATTTATATTCAGTAATCATTATTTGCAGACACTAAGTTAAACAGGTTTAGCAATTTTATATACATAGTACATGTTTTATATATACTATAAATAATGTATTTATATTATTTATACATATAAATAATATATATAATTTTTTTCACATTCATCATTATAAGTTTCTCACAATCTTACTTGGGCACAAAAACAATTTATAAACCAGCGTTAAAGTACTCTAATATGCTAACTGAACAAGATGATTTCAGAAGAGATATATAAATACAGAAGTACAAAGTAAAAAATTATATGTCCTATTTAAAAGAAAAAATCTATTTTCATAGAAATTTTTATTTTAGTTTGTGTGTGTTTCTCTGTGTTTGCGTGTGTGTAAGATAGAGAAAGGAGAGAGAGAAATATGAAGTTTTCAGCAAGATCTACCATCTAATCTGTACATCCAAGGCTGGTTTTCAGCCAATCAATCAATTGTGACCTTCAGTTCAGGCCTAAATTTTTCCATTCTTTTCATGTCATCTGAAAAATACCAAGAGCAAAACAGGTCCTCAGTGAAGAGGAAGACAATGTATCTGCAAATAACTATCTCTTCGTAAGTGTGCAAGGAAAAGTGTCAATGTAACAAATTGCTACTGGACAAGCCCATCAATTCAAAACAAGCATTTTGCCAAGATGAATCATAAGACCCATATATGCTCGGTTGCCTAGAGAAAGAAAAAGATGACTTCACATACATTAGTACTGCAGCTGGCTTATATTGGATATGGGCTCAGTCCCTTCCTCATAGTTGGAATTAAACTACTTCTTTAAATAACAATAAAAATTGTTTCTTTGCCCACAAGTTTATCACTCCAATGAGAGGATTTAAAAAGAGGGATGAACGCAAGCCAGAATTTTATATGGAAATTTATGAAACACTGCAGTTACTTAGGCAGCAGGTAAATTTTATGTGACCCATTTCATTTTTACCGGAAATACACTTCTGAATCCCCACATTGCTCTGCTTTTTTAGGGTCTTTAATTTGGCAAAAACCAAAGCATGAACTCTTGGTTTGGCCAGTGTTACCTTCATCAGTGGGTTGCTAATAAATGAGGGCTCTGGAAAGTAACATTTTGCTGTAGAGAGTTTATAAAGGATTAGTTGCTATGAATTCCACAATAACAAACAATTCAATTTGCCAGTGGGTGGGGAAAGGTTGGGAAACTAGAATACCTATGTGACTCCATGCTCTTCTCTGGAGACAACACAGTTCAGATCAGAATAAAATAGATGGGGAAGAAATGGTCATGCCTCTTTGAGACTTCACATACAAGAAAAGAAGGTCATGTACACCAGCAAGTGTGAGTAAACACATCTAAACAGATGATTAATGAGCCACTAATAGTAAAGCTGAAATTGCCCAGGGAACATGTTAACATAGTTGATAATTTCCTACCAATAAAAGAATACACACACACACACACACACATGTCATCCATTGGCATTTGAAATTGTTTGGGATGCTTCATCAAGAAATCAAACTTGGTGCAGTCTTAGGATACTGGAATTTCTTTTTATTTTGGCATTTGAATCATTATTATTACAATATACTTTGACAAAAATAGAACCTAATTTCATATCAATACAACAACAACAACAACAACAACAACAAAAGTTCCTGGACTGTTACACTGCTAACATTTTCCAAAGGTTGCTATTTACAAATACAGTAGCCAAGAGGGAAGGTAGGATGCAGCCTGGGGGTGGTTGGAAAGAGGTAGCCGAACAATGAGGGTGCCAAGAGCAGGAAGGTGGGGTCCACAGCAGTTCAGAAGTGGAAGGAGCAGGGAAGAGGGCTGGTGAGAGGGGCCAAGGAGGAAAGAAGGGAGGCAGGTTTTCTGCAAACCTCCCAGTCCCCTCTCCCATCCTCACAGCCCCATCCCAACAACCACTCCTCTGGGGATGTGTATTGCAAGGAAGAACAAGTCCCCTCACTCACACTTGCTGGTGGATGCAAAGGTTCCAGTCCTCAGGCACCCTGGAGTGACCAAGGTCCACTCCCACTGAGTCACCTCACTCAAGGGCCTTTCCCCAGTTGTCCCTGTGCTTTGTGGCCAGCTTTACAGGGACAGGGAGTTATTTACTGTGTATCTTAGAGAAAATTCTGAGAAAGGGAAGGGACCCTGACTCATCCCTAGCCCCAGCACTCTGTCCCTCCTCAGGCCTCTCCTCGTGGCTCTTTCTCTCCAAATGTGCTTCATAGGGGCCCCATCTCAAAACCTTCCCCCAGCCTCAGATTCCCAGACAGCCTTCCCAGCCCAAAAGCTCAGCCAGCAGCCCCACACCTTGGAGGCACAGTCACACAAGAATCAGTGAGAGTGTTGTGTGTATGTGGGGGCATGTGGGGGCCAGGCCTGAGTACTCTGCCCCATGTGCTTGTGGCCACAGAAACAGCCCAGAAGCAGAAACCCTTTACAGAACCTCTGCCTCACTTTCCCCTAAAACAGAAACCCACCATCAAGCCAACTTTATGGTTTTGTTGTTTGATAGTTGTTTGGTTATTTCCCTCTATTTGGGGGACGGGGTAGGAGGGCTCTGCATGAAGGGCTTGGCACCTGTAGTTTCCGAAAGGCCCATTGACCCCACCCCCTCCTGCAGCATATGTGTACGATGTACAAAGTGTCCCATCCCTTCCTACAATAAAGCTCCCGCAGCCAGTGAAAATGGCAGGGGATGCAGAAAGAGGGGATGAGAGCATTCTTCTCTCCAAAGTGAGAATCCAAATTTTAAAATATATAATATTAATAATACTATAATAATAATTATACACAAATATAACCATCAACAGGACACAGAGCAAAAGAAAGGGAGTGGGGATTGAGCAGGAGAAGCCCAGGACAGGGGGTGGGCGGTGAGATTGTCAACTCTTCATCTGGGAGGCTGAGAGGAGCAGAGTGCGGATCCTCACTTTAAGGTCCAGGTGTCAAGCCACAGGATACTGGCATTTTCCTATGCATTGCATTGCTTGCTAAGGAGTGAACATAGAAAACTATATTTTTCAGACAAAATCCAACCAAATTCAATTAAATAAATTCTTACTTCACCACATCTTGTGTTTCCAGTTTTAAGTAGGGACTAAAAAGCAGAAGTCATGGCTTCTGTCCTGGAATATCTTATGGAATACTTTAAGTATTACTAGATGGTAAGCTCCTTAGGGCAGGCACTAGGTCTTACTCATATTGTTATCCTGTGTCTAAATAAGAATTTGGAGGACCTAAGGAAACAAGAGGTGGCATATTTAAGTTCAATACCATCTTTGTAACCATTAAAATGCCTATTTATGGAGTGGATATCCTTGAAGCAACTGTTACGGATGGGGAGAGAGAGAGCCAAGTCAAGAGGCCCTTTCCCCTGCCTTGGTTCTTGTCTCACCCATCAGGCAAGGATTCAAGTGAGAGACAAACATGTATAATGGAAATGAAATGGCAAGTCTATTTATGAAACACGGAAGCCCAAAGCTGCAAGCAGGCACGCAGCTACTTCAAATTCCCCACATATAGAGAAAAGAATTGTTAGTAAGTTAGTGAGTTTGTTCTATACACATGAGCTGAAGCTACAGCTGACTATTGGGGTTCAGGGCTTATATACCTTAGTCAGCTTCTAGGCCTCCCTCATTCTCTGCCTTGGGAATAATGTACAGCTACAGAGGTTTTCTTTCTCAGTTAGTAAAGGTTCTTTGTCTTAGTGAAATCACTACAGAAGCTCCCTTTCCCAGCATAGGATCTCACGGACTAAACCCCCTTTCTCCTAAGGTATTTTGCTTGTGATGCTTGGGACACCTGGCAATCTCATCAAACGTGGCTCAGCACTGCTGAGTTAATTGATGAGACATGTTTTCCTCCTACTTCTAGCCTCCAGTATTAAGTTCTTTGTTAGATTGTAATGGTGAGAGCCCTGCCTTTATTTCCCCCCTGGCCACTCATTCCTACCTACTACCAAACACAAAGTGAGCTCCTGGCCTCTGGGACTGTTTAAATAGAAGCAGGATATCAACCTGCCTAGATTGCTGCCATGGTGTCTTCTACATTCCACCTAACACATGACTTCTATGTGGTCTTTCAGTTCTAAGATCTGTAAATCTACGAAACCACAGAGAAAGAAAAAAATTGAGGCACTGAGAAAACTAGCAAACTATTGAAAACATTCCCTAAGGTTCCTTAGATCCCACTCTACCCCTCATTTAATCAGCATCCCTGAAACAATATCTAGAAGCTGCCTATACAAACGTTGGAGTTTAGCCAAAGAATCAGTGTCAAAGTGCCATCCCTAAGCATGCACTATTGAATTCTGATGGTATAATTTAAGTTACCGTAGAGTACAGGGAATTGAATTTATTTAGATCAACTATTGTTATACAGAAAGAAACTTACTGAAACAAGCTGATATTTTAAAATCCATGAGTTTTTCTTCTTATGGAAATAATTGGCTTATAAAAAAGGCTATGCAGATAAGCTCAAAGCATGGTTCAAGTCTGATCCCAACCTGAACTAGTACTAGTGTGAGGTGAACAATTCAGGTACCTATGACACAGATGATGAGAAAACACTCAATTTCAAGCTCCTATAAAGTGTCAGCCCCTGGGTGTGAGTGTCACTTTAAATTTTGCCTCAGAGGTGCCTGCTTTACCTCTCCCTAGTCCCAGACCTCTTATTGGTCATACCATCAAATCTCCTCCCTGAAATCCTATTAAACGTTTCCCTAGGTAACACTATATAGCTATGTATAAGACAGGCAGTAAGGTCTGCTGCTCAAGAGTCAAAACAGATTTCTCCTTCTGATATTTCATTGTTGGTGTACAAAAATGCCTTTGATTTCTGAATATTGATTTTGTATACTGCTGTTATGCCAAATTTATTTACAGGTCGAATAGATTTTTGATAGAGTCTACAGGATTTTCTATGTATCCTATCATGTCATTTCCACCTGATATCAAACTGTATTACAAGGCCACTGTAATCAAAACAGCCTGGTACTGAAATAAGAACAGACACATAGACCAATGGAACAGAATAGAGATATCACAAATAAATGCAAGTCTCTATGGTCAATTAATATTTGACAAAGGGGGCAGAAGCATAAAATGGAGTAAAAAATAGCCTCTTCAATAAATGGTGTTGGGAGACCTGGACAGCTACATATAAAAAAATGAAACTCGATCACCAACTTACACCATACACAAAAAATAAATTCAAGGTGGATAAAATACTTAAATATAAGTCATGACAATATAAAACTCCTAGAGGACCACATAGGCAGGAAAATCTCAGATATTACATGCAGCAATATCTTCACCGAGATGTCCCCTAAAGCAAGGGACATAAAGGAAAGAATAAACAAATGGGACCTCATCAAAATAAAAAGCTTCTGCAAGCCTAAAGAAAACAGCATTAAAATGAAAAGAGAACCAACAGTATGGGAAAACATTTGCCAATGATACGTAGGACAAGGGTTTGATCTCAAAAATATATAAAGAACTCACATGTCCCCACTCCAGGAAGACAAATAATACAATTAAAAAATGGGCAAAAGACCTGAACAGACACTTCTCCAAGTAGGACATACAGAGGGCCCAGAGACATATGGAAGGATGCTCAGTATCACCAGTCATCAGAGAGATGCAAATTAAAACCACAATGACATACCACTTCGTACTGGTGAGAATGGCCATCATAAATGAAACAATAAACAGCAAGTGTTGGAGAGGATGTGGAGAAAAGGCAATCCTGGTGCACTGTTGGTGGGAATGCAGACTGGTGAGTCCACTGTGGAAAACAGTATGGAATTTCCTGAGAAAACTAAAAATGGAACTGCCCTTTGACCCAGCAATTCCAATGTTAGGATTATATCCTAAGAACCCTGAAATACCAATCCATAAGAACCTATGCACCCCAATATTCATAGCAGCACAATTTACAATAGGCAAGTGCTGGAAGCCACCTGAGTGCCCATCAGTAAATGAATGGATCAAAAAACTATGGTACATTTACACAATGGAATACTATGCAGCACAAAGAAAGAAGGGGCTCCTACCCTTTGTGACGGCATGGATGGAACTGGAGAGCATTATGCTAAGTGAAATTAGCCAGGCAGTTAAAGACAAATACCATATGATCTCACCTTTAAGTGGGACTTATTCAACAAAACAAACAAGCAAGAAAATATAACCAGAGACATTGAAATTAAGAATAATCTGACAGTAACCAGAGGGAAGTTGAGAGGGAATAATGGGGGGAAAGAGGGGAAGGACTTTCATGAACAACTGTAAAGGACCCATGGTCAAAACCAAGGGGGGTGGAATCAGAGGAGGGAGGTGAGGATGGCTGGTTGGAGGGGGTATGGTGGGGGTAAGTGCAGACAACTGTACTTGAACAACAATAAAATAATTTTTTAAGGAAAGAGTCAAAAGAGAAAGAGACCTCAGGCTACATCTCCCAACCCGAAGTAAGCAAGGAGAGGTCTGTGCAAACTCTGCCACACAGCACTGGCTTGGGTCCCAGGGCAGAAGAGGGTGGAGCTGACTCTAAGCAATCTCAGGGCTGGCAGGGCCTGCAAGAATGGCAATGGAGGCAGAGACTGCAGAGGGATCAGAGGTGGGGACTGGGTTGACTCCTCCAGCCACCTGGAGCCTAGGGCCACTGGTCCCTGAGAACCTGCTCTTGCCTTTAAATTAAGAAAAACAGTGGGGAGGGGATAGTGGGTAGGGGGGTCTACAGGAGCTACTATAGGGGACACAAGGACAAAACCAGGGGGGAGTGGGGAGGGGGGGTTGGGATTGGCTGGGGTGGGGTGGAGGGATGAGGAGAAAATGCAGACAATTGTAACTGAATAAATTTTTTTTTAATTTTAAAAAAAGAAAGAAAAACAGTGTGGTCTGTACAGTGATTTATCACCACGGATCAAAAATAAAGGACATCTAGAGTGTGAGAAACACCAAAATGCAGATCATAAAGGTTGATTTCAACTCAGAGGTAAAAATTTTTGGCAGTAAGGAGGTAAGGCAAAGAAAGCAAAGGCAAGCTATAAAAGAAGGAAACTACAATTCAGATAATGCTGCATCCCAACCCTCTGTTGGAAGAGATTTAACCACAGATAACATTGTTAGAGAAGTTCAGTCATTGATAGACTGGGATCAAATTAGGGCAGAAGTTGCAGACTGGAAAAAGATGGGCAGATTTACCACCAATTTTTTAAAAAATATATTTATTGATTATGCTATTACAGTTGTCCCATTTCCCCCCCCACTCCACTCCATCCTGCCCACGCCCCTCCCTCCCACATTTCCCCCCCCCATAGTTCACGTCCATGGGTCATACTTATAAGTTCTTTGGCTTCTACATTTCCTACACTATTTTTACCCTCCCCCTGTCTACTTTCCACCTATCATCTATGCTATTTATTCTCTGTACCTTTACCCCCCTCTCCCACTCCCTTATTGACAACCCTCATGTTCTAGTTGTTTGACTAGTTTGCTCTCGTTTTTGTTTTATGTGTGGTCGTTAATAACTGTGAGTTTGCTGTCATTTTTACTGTTCCTATTTTTGATCTTCTTTTTCTTAGGTAACTCCCTTTAACATTTCATATAATAAGGGCTTGGTGATGATGAGCTTCTTTAACTTGACCTTATCTGAGAAGCACTTGATCTTCCCTTCCATTCTAAATGATAGCTTTGCTGGATACAGTAATCTTGGATGTAGGTCCTTGCGTTTAATCCTGGGTAATGTAATTATGATGTGCCTTGTTGTGTTCCTCCTTGGGTCCAGCTTCTTTGGGACTCTCTGAGCTTCCTGGACTTCCCGGAAGTCTATTTCCTTTGCCAGACTGGGGAAGTTCTCCATTATTTGTTCAAATAAGTTTTCAATTTTTTGTTCTTCCTCTTCTCCTTCTGGCACCCCTATAATTCGGATGTTGGAATGTTTTAAGGTGTCCTGGAGGTTCCTAAGCCTCTCCTCATTTTTCCAAGTTCTTGTTTCTTCATTCTTTTCTGGTTGGATGTTTGTTTCTTCCTTCTGGTCCATACCATTGATTTGAGTCCCAGTTTCCTTCTCATCACTATTGGTTCCCTGTACATTTTCCTTTAAAAAAAAAAAAAAAAACTTTGACATAGAATCTGAAGCAACAAGTTTCCTGTCTTAAGTGTAGGTAGACATTTGGATAAAGGAAAATTTCAGTATTATGTGTAATGACTTGAAAGATGGCAAAAAAACGTTCTACCTCCAAACCGACTTGTAAATTTGAAGGTGCTTTCCAGGATTATCCTAACTTGATGAAAAACACTTAAAAAACAGGATTTCAACAGCCAACATCAATTCAATCACAGGCATGGCAAATTAATCTACAAAGGATAGATATTATAGGAGTCACCCAAACTGGAACAGGCAAATCATTGTCTTATTTATTGTCTGGGATTATTCACACCAATTCTCAACCTAGAGAACAAAGCAATTGTCCTGGCAGGCTAGTCCTTACAATGCCTGGAGAATTAGATCTTCAGGTGGAAACTGAATGTTCTAAGTATTCATATAAAAATCTTAAAAGTATTTGTATATATGGTGGTAGAAATAGAAAAGAATGAGTAAAAGACGTTGCCAAAGGGATAGATATCATCATTGTAACTCCTGAGCAACTGAATGATCTGCAAGAATAACTTTGTCAACTTAAGAAGCATCACCTACTTCCTCTTAGATGAAGCTGATAAAATGCTAGATCTAGGATTTCAGCAGCAGATAATGAAGATTTTATTAGATGTGTGCCTGGACCAACAGACTGTTATGAACAGTACAACTGGCCAGATACCATTTGTTGACTGGCACAATCGCATTTGAAAGAGTCTATAATTGTTTATGTTGGTACTCTGGATCTGGTTGCTATAATACAGTGAAGCAAAGTATAATAATTAGAACAGAAGAAGAGAAACTATCTTTTATCCATAATTCCTGATCCTGTAGAGTGTGTTGCCAAAACACAAAGCCATTGTGTTTGCCAGCAGAAAACTTGTTGCTGATGATTCATCCAGTGATATAAGCATCCAAAGCCTACCTGTACAGTCACTGCATGGGTACAGAGAACACAAAAAACATGGGCAAGCATTAGATGGCTTTTTTTGCATGTATCATTCCAGTTCTCCCCACACCATTTGTTGAAGAGGCTATTTTAACTCCATTGTATGCTATGTCCCCTTTGTCAAATATTAATTGACCATAGAGACATGGGTTTATTTCTGGGCTCTCTATTCTGCTCCATTGATCCATGTGTCTGTTCTTATGCCAGTTTCAGACTATTCTGATTACAGTGGCCTTGAAGTACAGTTTGATACCAGGTATTGTGATCCTTCCAACTTTGTTCTTCTTTCTCAAGATTGCTGAGGCTATTCAGGTTATTTTGTTTGTTTGTTTGTTTGTTTGTTTGTTTCGGTTTGGTTTTTTGGGGTTACATATAAGTTTATGAAATATTTGTTCTAAATCTGTGATGTACATCACTGGTATTTTATGAAGATTGCACTGAAACTATAAATTGCTTTGTGTAGTATGGACATTCAATGGGCTTAATTCTTCTAATCTATGAACACAGTAAATTCTTCCATTTATTTGAATCTTCCTTAATTGATTTCTTTAGTGTTCTGTAGTTTTCTTAGTACAGGTCTTTTACCTACTTGGTTAACTTTATTCCTAGGTGCTTTTTTTTTTCTTGTTGCTATACTAAATAGGATTTTTTTCTAGTTTCTCTATCTGTTATTTCATTGTTGGGGTACAAAAATATGTTTTTTTTCTGAATATTGACTTTATATCCACTACTTTGCTAAATTCACTTACTAGGTCGAGTAATTTTTTTGTGGAGTTTATAGATTTTTCTATGTACAGCATCATGCCATCTGCAAATAATCTTAGTTTTACTTCCTCCTTTCCAATTTGGATGCCTTTTATTTCTTTTCCTTGTCTGATCACTATGGCTAGAATTTCCAGTACTGTGTTGAATGAGAATGGTGAGAGCAGACACTGTTGTTTTGTTCCTGATCTTAGGGGGAAAGCTTTTAGTTTTTCCCCATTAAGTATGAAGTTGGCTGTATATGGATTTTATTATGTTGATGTATGATCTCTCTATTCCTGTTTCCCTGAGTGTTTTTATCATTAATTGGTGCTGTACTTCATCAACTTATTTTCAGCATCTATTGATAAGATCATGTGGTTTTTGTCTTCTATTTTGTTTATATGGTATATTAAATTTATTGATTTTTGAATATTATACCATCCTTGCATTCCTTGGATGCGTCCCACTTGATCATAGTGTATGATCTTTTTAATGAATTGCTGGATGCAGTTTGCCAATATTTTGTTGAGGATTTTAGCATCTGTGTGCATCAGTGATGTTGACTTGTAGTTTTCTTTCTTTGTTGTGACTTTATCTGGTATTGAAATTGCGGTGATACTGGCCTCATAAAATGAGTTTGATTATTGATTCAATATTGGCAGATTATATGTTTCTAGAAATTTTTCCATTTCTCCCAGGTTGTCAAATTTCTTCACATATAGTTGTTTGTAGTAACTTCTTAAAATGCTCTGTATTTCTGCGGCATCATTTGTAATTTATCATCTTTCATTTCTGATTTTATTTATTTTGGTCCTCTGTCTTTTTTTATCAATGAATTTGGTTAAAGTCTTGTTGATTTTGTTTACCTTTTTAAAGAATCAGCTCCTGGATATAGTGATCCTTTGAAAATATTCTTTTAGTCTCTATGTTATTTAATTTTGCTCTGATCTTGATTATTTCTTCTTCTACTACTAATTTAGGGCTTGTTTTTTGTTGTTTCTCAAGTTCTTGTACATGTTGTTTATTTGAATTTTTTTCTCTCTCTTTTTTTTTTTTTTTAGGTATGCCTGTATTGCTGTAATTTCCCTCTGAGGACTGCTTTTAGTGTGTTCCATAGGTTTTGGCCTGTTGTGCATGCATTTTCATTTGTTTCCAGAAACTTTTTTGATTCCCTCCTTGATATCATTGTTAACCCATTCATTATTTAATAGCATGTTGTTCAGTCTCCATGTATTTGAATGTTTCTGAGTTTTTTCCTTGTGGTTGGTTTCTAGTTTCAATCCATTGTGATCTGAGCACATGCTAGATATGAGTTAAATATTCTTGAATTGAGGCTTGGTTTGCGTCCACCATGTGGCCTATCTTTTAAAATGTTCCATGTGCTTCTGAAAAGAATATATGTTTTGTTCCTTTGGGGTGAAAGGTTCTGTATAGATAAGTTAATTCCATTTGATCTAGAGTGTTGTTCAATGCCATATTATCCTTGTTGATTCTTTGCTTGGAAGATCTATCCATTGTTGACAATGGTGTGTTAAAATCCCCAACTATGAGTGTGTAGCTATCAATATATTTCTTGAAGTCCTCCAGATTTTCCTTGTATACTTGGGTGATCCTAAGTTGGGTGTATATATGTTTACAAAAGTTATATCATCTTAATGGATTATTCCCTTAAGTATTATGAAGTATTCTTCTTGTATCTTTCTATGGCCTTTGATTTGAAGTCCATTTTGTCTGATATAAGTATTGCTACCCCAGCTTTTTTTTTCGTGTTTGTCTGCTTGGAGTATTTTTCTACCATATCTTCACTTTTAGTGTATGTAGATCTGGTGTTCTGAGTTGGGTCTCTTATAGACAGCATATATGCAGATCATGTGTTCTTTTCAATTCACCTACCCTATGTCTTTTTTTTTTAATTTTTATTGTTATTCAATTACAGTGTATGCCTTTTCTCCCCATCCCTCCACCCCACCCCAGCCAAACACCCTATGTCTTTTGCTAGGAGCATCTAATCCATTTACTTTTAAGGTTATTGTTGATAGGTACTTATTCATTGCCATTTTTTCCCTTTGTACCTGTGTTCCCCTCTGTCTCTGTTTTCTTTTTCATCTAATGAAAAGAGTCCCTTTAGCATCTCTTGCAATGCTGGTTTGATGAAGATGTATTCTTTTAGCCTTTTATTGTCTGGGAAGCTCCTTATTTTGCCTTCCATTTGAAATGAGAGCCTTTCTGGGTAGAGTGTCTTGGTTGCAGGCCTTTGCTTTTCATTACTTGGAATATATCTTGTCATTCCCTTCTCGCTTGCAGTGTTTCTGTTGAGAAATCAGATGATAGCCTTATTGGTGCCCCCTTTTATGTTACTAGTTGTTTCTCCCATGCTGCCTTTAAGATTCTCTATTTGCTTTTGACTTTTGCCATTTTAATTGTGATGTGTCTTGGAGTGGGCTTTTTGAGGTTTATCTTGATTGGTACCCTCTTTGCTTCCTGGATTTGCATGATTTTTTTCCTCACCAAGTTGGGGAATTTTTCTATCCTAAATTTCTCAAACAAGTTTTCTCTCCCTTGCCCCTCTTCTTCAAACTCTGGTATCCCAATGATATGAATATTATTATGTTTATGTTGTTCTATAGCCCCCTTAAACCCTCATCATTCTTTTGGTGTGTTTTCTTTTTTTTCTAATTTTTTATGCTCTGTCTGGGAGTTTTTCTTTTTTTCTACCTTGTCTTCCTGATCACTTATTCAATCCTCTGCTTCATCTAGTCTGGTTTTAATTCCTTCTAATGTATGCTTTAGTTCCAGTATTGTATTCTTCATTTCCTGCTGCATCTTATTAATAGTTTCTATGTATTTTTTCATGCTGGTGTAGTTCACAGTAAGTTCTGTATAGCTTCCATGGAGTCCCCTGTAGTTCCCACTGAGATTCTTGAGCATCCTTATAACCATTATTTTGAACTCAATGTCTGATAGTTTGCTTGCCTCGATTTCATTTAGTACTCTTTGAGGATCCCTCCTTTCCTTTTGTGGTTGTTTCTTTGTCTGCCCATTTTCAGTGATTCTTCTTGCTTTTTTCTGCATATTAGATTGATCTGCTTTAACTCCTCATCTTTGTGGTGTGATGTTCTGTGGTAGGAGTCCTTTGGGACTCAGTGGTGAAGTCTCCTTGATCTCTTGAGCTTAATGCTCTTGAGATGCCCTTTCTGTTGTTTATGTGGGCTCTCTGGTTGTAATTGGCTTTTGGTTGTTGTTTGGTCATTCTTTGGTGGGTCCTTCCCTCCATCTGGCTGAGAGTCACCCCACCTACTACGTCTTGTATGGTGTCATACAGGTGCTGCCAGAACAAAACCACACAATCCCAGAAACAAGCTCACACCCACAAAAATAATTCCTACCCAAAACCACACTATAAACAGCAAATGAGCAAGTATTAATAAAGGTGTGAAATGATTAAGACTATTATAAAAAAGGAAAAATGAATGAGATGACTAATGGAAAGAAAAGTGATCTTAAGGCAGTAGAGAATGGAGAAATAATTAGAGTAGGGAATAGAAATAAGGCAAAGAAAGAAAAAATAAAATTTACATCATAAATAAAAAAGGGAGGAAAGAAGGCAGAGTAGAGTAAGAGGAAAACATATAGTATTAACTTTAAACAAATATTTAAAAAATATATACTATGAAAAGAAATTTGAACCAAATTGGAGAAAAAAAACCACCACAGCAATATCAATAACAAATGAGCAATGATTTATATTAGTGGAATTGGAATAAGAAAGAAAATAAAAAGAAAGGAAGAAAATCTCATGAAATGTATAGAGGAGAGAAAAGTGATTTTGAGAGGATAAGGGGAGAGGGAATACTAAGCATGAGGTATGAAAACCAGTATAAGACAAGGAATAATTAAAATTTAAAACACAAAAAAGAAAGGACAAGAGGAAGGCAAAATGGAGTAGGAGATAAGAATGGTGAAATTTGAGATTTGAAATACAAAAGTAGTGAAGATTTAGAAATAAAATTGAGGAAATACAACAACAACCACCATATCAACAACCAATGAGCAAAGACTGATAAAGGTGGAGAGAGAATAAGGGCATTTTAAGAACAAGATAAAGAATATGAGATGACTAATGACAAGAAAAATGGTTTTGAGAGGCTGAAGGGGGAAGAAATAATAAGAGTGCAGAATATAAACAAGTTGTAGAAAGAGAAAAATTAAAATTTAAAACAAAAATAAGAAGAGGAAGGAACAACATAAAATGGAGTAAGAGAAGGGAAAAGCAAAATATCAGATTTGAAATAAACTAAAACATAAAAACTAGTGAAATAATAGGCACAAACTGAAGGAAAATAGATGAATGTTACAAGCTATGCAGAAAAGAAAATAATGCAAATCACAAAGAAGACAACAGTGGAATCCGTCTCAGTAGAATCCAGTGTTTACCACTGTGTCCTCTTTCAGGATCCATCCTTGGTAATGTCAGATAGTGTCCTAGTCTGGTCCTAGGCAGCCTGTTTGAGACTATAAGAGATCCACAGTCTGCGACTATCTCCTTCAGGCTTGGCTGGTGCCCACTCTTCTGCCCTGCTAGCTTTCCATCAGCACAAGGCCCAGGAATGGTTCATATAATGTCTGAGAGGACTACTAGTACCTTCTCTACCTGCCTCCAGAGGGGGCCTTTGGTGTGATTGGGAGGATGGGAACCCTGGGTCGCCCCCAGGAGGTACTATTCAATCTTTAGAGAAGATGGTGGGGGTGTTTCCTTGTCCCCTTACCACATGTCTTAGTCTGTCCCAAATTCTTTCCTACAATGTATGGTTTCTTGTGAATTAGCTGTCCTTTGCTTGTGAGAGGCCAACCTGAATAAAAGGGGCAGCTTTCCCTACGTGGCATAGACAGCAGCACTGTCTAGGAGCTGTGGTTAGATGGGGTCCTGAACACCCCTTGTTGCACCTGTCTCTAATCTCTCTGTTCTTTTGGTTTTAGTGAATGAGGGCCTGAGTAGCAGTGTAGCTCATAGTGCCTGGTAAAGGGCCCTTTCAGAGCTTTTTCTTCTTCCCTTGAGGAAATGCACCTAGCAAGGGGCTCCTGAACTAGGCCTCACTAATCTTCAGAGCCTGTAATATGTGAAGGGTTGGGCACACCTGCCTGTGAAGGGACCTGCCTGGCTGCAGCAAATCCCAGGTGTTCAGCTTCTGGTCATCCAGTCTCCAGCTTGCCACTCTCTCACTGGAAGCTTGAGCCTGAACTCTCCACTCTATCCAGTCACCTGCTCACCAGCCATGTTGGGTTGGATCCCACAGTCCCTTCAGCATGACTGTATCCCTCTGAGATCTTTGTTAGGAAAGCTGCTATGCACACCTGCACACACACATGAGCACTGGGTCCCTTCGAGTCTTGAGCCTCACCTCATCTCCACTTTTTTAAAAATTTATTTTTATTCAATTAGAATTGTCTGCATTTTCTCCTCATCCCTCCACCCCACCCGAGCCAGTCCCACCTCCCTCCGCCACCTCTACCCTCTCCCTTGATTTTGTCCTTATGTCCTTTATAGTAGCTCCTATAGACCCCTCTCCCCACTGTCCCCTCCCCACTCTCCTCTGGCTATTGTTACAATGTTCTTAATTTCAATGTCTCTGGTTATATTTTGTTTGCTTTTTTCTTTTGTGATCATCTCCACTTTTAAAGGAGTTTCTGTGTGACCTAGATGCTGTAGCACCAAGCCCTGGAGGGCCAGTCCTCAATGTGCTCCCCTTCCCAAAATCACAGAGTTTCTCTTGGTCATGGCTGGCCATGGCCTGCCAGAGCCTCTGACAGTTTTAGATGAAGTTTCGCTCTGGATCTCTCCCAAATGGCACAGGGAAGAGTCCCACAGAGATACTGTAACACAGGGTGGTGGAGAGGTGCTGTCCATGCTCCCCTCCAAGATTCTTAGCCTCTGGAAGGCCTGCTCCCACCATGCTGTTTCTGCATCTAGCACTTCCCTGGCCATCTCTCAACTGCCCCCAGAACTCTCAGCTCCTGAGCTTATCCACAACCGCCCTGAATCAGTGCAGCCAGAAGTGCCAGTTTGGGTAGAGGTAGTGGCAGTTGCTCTGCTAACAGAGTCCAGGACACCTGCTCCCAAGTGCCTTGGAAGTGGGCAGGCTCTTGCCCACTCACACACACTCCCCACACTCTCGTCCACATACACACTCACTCAGACACTCTCTCACTCACTCTCTGCTAGTTTTTTTAGTTAAATTGCTCTGTGGTTTAGCTGCCTATCTGGACCTGGGGGCAACTGGATGGAGCTTCCAGCTACTCTGCAGCCATCTTGGATCCCCCACTATTTTATATTTTATTGTATTTTTCCATTACCATTTAGTTCCCTTATACCCTCGTCCCTCCAACAATCACCACATTGTTATCCATGTCCATTAGTCCTTTTTCTTTTTGCCAAATCCTTCCACCTCTTAACCCCCAACCCTAGTGGTCACCCTCCTCTCTATCTATGAGTCTGTCTCTATTTTGTGTGTTATTTCATTTTGTTCATTAGATTCCACATGAGTGAAATCATATGGTATTGGTCTTTCTCTGACTGGCTATTTAATTTAGCATAATGTTCTACAGGTCCATCCATGCTTTCACAAAGGGTAAAATTTCCTTCTCTTTTATGGCTAAACAGTATTCCATTGTGTAAATGTCCAATAGTTGTTTAATCCACTCATCTACTGATGGACACCTGGGCTGCTTCCATATCTTGGTGATTGTAAATAACACTGCAATGAATATACGGGTGCTTATGTTCTTTCACATTAGTATTTTGGGTTCCTTTGGATATATTTCCAATATTCTCTTTTAAAAAAATATTTCCTTTCTTTCCACTTGATTCCAATGTAGACTCAAGATGTCCCAGAGAGTCATGGAAAGAGAGATCACTGATCCTGACTGGACAGCATGCTTTGAGTTTATTTGATTCCCCTTGACTCCAGAAAAACAACTCTATTTTCTTTTGCACTTCAGAAAAAAGTCTAGAAATTGGGGGGTATGGTAGAATGTTTCTCCCTGGCCTCTTTCCAACCCTTTTTTTAATTGTCATCCTCACAGCAAGACAAAAGCTTTGCCAGCACTGAGTGCCTAAGTTCCCATAACAGGCTTCCAAAAGTCATTGGCATGGCTAACATGTTTAGCTTATCCACATATTGGTAACCTATACTCATATCTTCTGCAATCATTCATTTTGTGTTTACAAGTTCCCATAAGAAACTGCACAAATTTATACAAAGTCAGTCAGAGAAGAAAATAATTCCTGGACAATCTTTTCCCCTCTACTGTGGCTTTAGAAGCTCTCTCAATGTTTCTATCCAGACCAAAGATGTTGTTCCTTTGTTTCCAGGCAGGCTTGGAAGAATATGGCACTAATTTCCAAGGAGGAAAAATAAACAAGTGCTTGGCTGCTACCATATACAAATAGGGTTCATTGCTCCCCATCATCATGGCAATCACCTAAAAACACTGATTTACTGCCTTTTCTTGTATAGCAATAAAAAGGTTTGATATTCTATGGAAGCTAAGATCTTCCCAAAAAGTGACAATATATCCCATGCTTATGAATCCTAGGGCCATGGTCGCCCATTTTCAATGTGATAGAAAGAGCACATCTCTATAAATGAATAATAGCACCCCTTTACCTCAAAAGGAGCTATCAAACAAAGGAAATAGAAACTAACATTTATTGAACATCTGCTATATCCCAGATATTTCTTCTCTTAATTATTTTCTCAAAACCTACATGTTAAATATATTAGCTCTATTGTACAAGAAAATTGAGGGTGAGGGATGTTATAAGGATGTATAAACAGGTAAGTTCTATTCAAGAAGCTATTGAAGAAATCAGAAGAAAGTTACAAGATTTAAAAGACAGTGGATCCTTAAATTTTTAATTAAATAATTATAAATATTCAAGAGAAAATAGTAGCTATGCTTAGCAAGTAATATAAAAAGGACAATTCTCATTCTGTGTCTTTATGATATATATAGATATACATAAATCCATTTGTAAGAATAACAAGTGGTTGAATTCATATGACCTGGTTATTGTCATTTAAAAAACATAATAGCATCTACTATGCATACCACAAAGCAATTAAAGGTATGGTTCTTGCCCTGTAAGAAATAGTTCTCATAGGACCATAGTCTATGGTCCTGGCTGGCATAGCTCAGTGGATTGAGAGTGGACCTGTGAACCAAAAGGTTGCCAATTTGACTCCCAGTCAGGGCACATGCCTGGATTATAGGCCAGGTCCTCAGAAGGGGGTGTGCAAGAGGCAGCCACATATTGATGTTTCTGTCCCTCTCTTTCTTCTTCCCTTCCCCTCTCTCCAAAAATATATAAATAATATCTTTTTTTTTAAATAAATAGTCCATTTCTTGATGATGGTGGAGAATGAATTAAAATGAAAATAACTTTAGGAGGCCCAATCATCGGTTGTGTTTATCACTATGGACCAACAATGCCTGAATAAAGAGATAGTATGTACAGACAGAAATTTTAAAATTTCACAGAAAATAATAGATTATGAAGTATAATGGGGGGGAGGAAATAGGCTTTGGAACTAGACAAAGAAAAGCATGGATCCCAATCATTACAACTAACTAGTTATATATCCTTGGGAAAATTACTTACCTTCGTGTTGTGAGGATATATAGTGAGGATATATGTTATATAGTTTCTCAACAAACATTACTCCTCTTTTCCTTATTATGCAGTTGTTGAAATTTACCCCAGTTTTTTTTCCCCTGAACTGATTGGTCTATGTGTGTGAAATAACCATTTTACATTTAACAAAGAAGTCATAATCATAATAACAGCAAATCAACACTTATTGTTTATTGAGCATTTCCTGTGTGCCAGGCAATGTGCTAAACACTATTTCAGTGAATCTTCATGATGACCTTATGAGGTAAGTAGTATTATTGTCCCCATTTTATAGATGAGGAAAATGGAGCTCTGAATAGGAAAGTTATTTAACCAAGGTCATATAGGAGCTAAGGGCTCTGAGTCACATGTGCAGAGAGGCCTGGCTTACTCCAAAGCAATAATCTTAAACCACTGTGTACTCTGTTCTCTACTAACAATCCTACTGAACTGGTTTGGGATCATGTTACCAAAATAACAGGTTTCACAGAA
The DNA here is from genome assembly GCF_022682495.2 of Desmodus rotundus. NCBI lineage: Eukaryota > Metazoa > Chordata > Mammalia > Chiroptera > Phyllostomidae > Desmodus > Desmodus rotundus. Next base: position 22,817,623 of record NC_071400.1, on the reverse strand, counting down.
AAGTTTTAGCTGCTGCTCTGACTATAATTCAGGCATGTTTAATCCTTCTATTTCCCATGCATTTTCAAAAAGTGTCTCTGCACATTCCTCTACAAATTATCTTCTTTCTAAGGCAGAGGGATGTGGATGCACCCTACTACCTGGGCTGGGAATGATAAGCAAAAGTTGAACCTGTGTCCATTTGTACCCATTTCTACTTGGCACTTCAGATAAATCTTTTTACTTTCATCTTAGAAAGTAGAGTGACATTACTCACTTTATTTCAGCTGCTAGAAAGGATAAAAGCTCTCCCAGAAAAGATGTGTCATTGAGCTAGTGGGAAGTGAATGATTGATATAGGGTATAAATCCCCACTCTTCTGAGACAGATATATCTTTGAAACAGAGTGAGAGAGGGGGGCATAGAGAGAGCAGAAGAAGCAATACAGGAGAAAAAAGGAAGGAAGGAGGGAGAGAGAAGGAAGGAAGAAAGGGAGCTGTCTTTCTGGCAGGAAGGGATGAGGTCTCTCTCAGAACTGAAAACTATAAAAACAAAAGGACATGAGAGATTTCAATACAAGCAGACACTAAATATATCACTGAAACTTTTCCATTCCCTTAAAAATTTGAGAGTTCCAGAATTCTACTCCAAATTATATTTTGTGTGTTTAAAACCAGACTCTTGAAACTTTAAAGTACATTTTATGATTCATTAATATGTATTGGGTTTTTAAAAATGCATATTCTGATAGTTGGTGTAAATCTGTATTAGGGTATTTTTGACGAGAAAATATTGAGATTGCTCTACAAACAGCTATGCCCACATGGCTGATATTCAAGTTGCAATGGGCTTTTAGAGATTTAAACATTCACCAAATACTCAGATGTTACATTTCATAGTTTGTTCCACCTGCAAAAATTGACATTTGATTGAAAATGACTTGTGCACTTAGGGAAATACTTCAGTTTCCTCAATGCCCTGATTCTCTTTGCTCTATCATCAAGCCGAAAAAAAAGTACAAAGGGAATAATCCACCAAAAATGCTTGCCAAGGATTGCAGGGAAGTGAGAATTTAACCTCTAATGAGTGAGATGCTAGTGACTAAAATGGCCCTCCTGCCAAATCCCAGTCCCAATGAGTCCAGTAAAAAAGGGCAAACCCTAAGGGATGATGGAGGGTTTGGTCTTCTCAGACTATTTAGTCCCAGTTTGTCAGCACAACAACCTCTATAGAGTATCCCATTTAATACACACACATACAAACAACTTAATTGATATTGTACACATTGAATTCATTCATTCAAGGGACTGCTATATGCCAGGCACTTTAGGCTGGATAAACAGTTATTAAACATCAAGTAGAAGACTTCTATTGTGAATTTAACATGTATCTGACCTGCTTAAAATCCTTAAATGGTTTAGTTCTATGTATCACTTGAAAACAAATTGTGCCAAAATTATATAAAAATGTTCTGGCTTAAAACAATAACCATCATATATTGTGGGTCAGGATTTCAGCAGGGTTAAGTTGAGGAATTCTTCTGTTCCAAGTAAGTGATGCCAACTAAGGTCATTCTGTACTATTCATCAGATGGATAAACTGTTCTGGACAATGTGAAATGGCTTCACTCATAGAGTTGTTGCCTTGATAGGCATGCTTGGAAAAGTTAAATTCACCTGGAGCTATCAACTTAACCACCTACACAAGATATTTCCGCATGGCAACCTCAAAGTACTTGGGCCATGTACATTGTGGATCAGTGTTTTCAGAGTGTATAAAGACACAAGTGGAAGCATTCATTTTATACTTGTCTAACCATGGAAACTGGCATAGCATCATTTTTTCATATACTTTTGGTTAAGACAGCTGCAGAATCAGTTGAGATTCAAAAGAAGGCATAGACTTAACCCCTCAATGGGAGTAACATCAAGGAAATGGCAGCAATCTTTAACTTATTGTAGGTTCTTTATGGCATTCAGGTTTAAAAAGGTCTATAGCATATATTGGTAAAGAGAAAGCTCTAGACTAACTAATTGTACTTGAATCTTAGATCTTTCACTTAATGATCTTGGGCAATTATGTAACTGAGCTTCAGTTTCTACATTCATAATAATAATGTGGCATATGGTTATGAGTATTAAATTAGATAATACATAAAAGTATATATAAAAGCATATAACAATAAAGTGTATATAACAGTAACTTACTAACATATAGTAAGCCTCAGTAAATACTGTCTATCATAACTTATAAAATTCAAACTTTTTAAAATAATTTTAATTTTTTATTGTTATTCAATTACAGTTGTGTGCCTTTTCTCCCCATCCCTCCACCCCACCCCAGCTGAACCCACCTCCCTCCCCCACCTCCACCCTCCCCCTTGATTTTGTCCATGTGTCCTTTATAGTAGTTCCTGTAATCCCCTCTCCTCACTGTCCCCTCCTCACTCCCCCCTGACCATTGTTAGATTGTTCTTAACTTCAATGTCTCTGGTTATATTTTGTTAAATTCAAACTTTTTCACTTAGAGAATAACACCATTCACTATCTGGCTTCTGCTCTCTCATCAAGTATCATATTCTCACACCACACAGACACCAGCTATGGTCAACTACTAGTTGTTCTCTGAACATGCCAAGTTCTTACACGTGCATGCTATTGTACACACAGCCCTGGTTGCATACATGAATTATCTTCCCTGCCCCCAACTCTTTCTTTACCTAACTCCTACCGCTTCTCTACAATCCAGCTCATAAATTACTACCTTCATGTAGCTATATCTGAGCCTCAAGTCTGCATTAGGTATTCCTCCTCTGTGTTCTCATAACATTCCAAACATATCTTTCAAAAAGATTTTAACACCATATTATATGTGCATGTTTATGGTGCCATAGACTAAACTAAATTGGATGTTTCCTACAGTCAAGTCTTGTTTCCTACCTTTGTTTGAATCTTGGGCTTTTAGCACAACACCTAACACCAAGTAGAAATTCAGTATTTTTTTAAAATACAGAAAAGTAGTTAAATTGTAATTGATTTATAAATAAATCAAGATAAATACAGCTTTTCCACCAATAACTCAGTATTCAGCAACACAAGAGTTATAGAAAATGAAGTACACCTGAGAGGAGATTTAGATTTCACTGACTTGCATCACCAAGAATTCAACAACCTTAAAAAGCATTGATTAGGTAACTGAATGCAGAAGAGTCACATAAAGCTGAATGGTTAAAGACAAGACTGCATTTCTCAAAAACAAAAAAATCAGTCCAATTTATTTCAATTATTTTCCCAAATGTATTGATGATGTTAATCCTCATTCTGGATTCATTAACAATATATCAAATTTCCATAAAGTCAAATGGTTCTTTAATTAGGAGTTTTGACATTTTTCTAGAAAACAAGCCTCAGAGGTAAATGAAAGCAATGTGGGGTCTGGCAAAACACCATGTGAACATACCTCTGTTGCTGTACCTCAAAATGGACGTTTCTTTCTTCCCTGGAAATAAATCCAGAATTTTACATCAAAATTTTTACAAACTTCATCACTTTGTATGCATTAATTATAGGTAGGGATTTTTTTTTTAATTTTTAGATTCAAAAGTACCCTGATTAATAAAATGACCCCTCTTTCTCTGTCACTGCACATATGTCAGCAACAAATCCTATTTGCTTTGCTTTTTACATACCACAATATGACCTCACTGCCTCCATCTCTGACATGTTGGCCAAGACTTTGTAATCTCTCCTCTGAATTATTTCAGCAATCTCCTAACAGCTCTCCCTCTTTTTCCATTTGCTTTGTAACAGTCTACCTATCATTTTATTCCATCCTCAAACAACCTCATGTAGTGGTTAAAGTAGGGATTATTTCCTTATTTTCCCAGAAGAAGCCACACACACAGAGGTGAGAACATGTCCTAGGTTAACCATATCTAGGTTTGCAGACGTACTAAAAGGCAGATCTCCTGACATCTAGTTATATTTTCTTTCTTTTACAGCAACAAATTGACTATTAGAATAATCATAGATAAATTATATTTTTCATTTTATAAAACCTATTTTGTCATTGGAATCTGTCCACTAAGAAATTTGGAGTTTAATCTGGTAATGCTTGTATAAGTATTGAAATATCCCAAAGATATCTACCTAAATACTTATTTGCCAGAGGCTACTTTTTTATTCTTATAAATTGTTTTAATTGAATGACCTTTACCTTGTGAAATACTAGAGATCACTGTTTTTTTGTTGTTATTGTTGTTGTTTGCTTGTTTGTTTGCATGTTAGCAACCAAGTCCTATTATCTAATAAAATCTTATACAGGACCTTGTCGTATTAAACATATCAAAGTTAAGCATATTTTTAAGAAGAGTAAAGGCATAATTTTCTAGAGTTTCATGTCCTTGGTTATCCATTCACCCCTCTGAGTTAGCCCCTGAGGTATCTACATAGAATCTTTAGGGCTATGGGATCCAGTTTGAGAACACATTCTGTAGAAAACCTGTTATTCAGTGTGGCCCACAGATCAGCAGCATCTGCATCACCAAGATGCTTGCAGTAGAAATGCAGAATCTCAGGTCCCATCCCAGATGAGTCTAACTCTGAATTTCAACAAAATTCTCTTTGGTGATTAATTAGTGCATTCAAGTTTTTAAAATGCTGCTTTCTAAATTCTATCTGAAATACTTTTTTTTGTGAGTCCTCAATAAATACGAGTTTATTATTATTGTATTTTATTATTATACTTGTTATTAATATTAATAGAACTTTACAAAACAGGTTTTGTTCACCCTCATTTGTGCATTTCAATGAAAATCACTGTGAATGGACTTGGTGATATAAAGAAAAATCTGCACTATAGAACCAGCAGCTCCATAACAATAAAGCATGACATGAAAATGGATATATATATATTTTTTATAAAGAACTCACATGACTTGACTCCAGGAAGGCAAACAATGCAATTAAAAAATGGGCAAAGGACTTGAACAGACACTTCTCCAAGGAAGACATACAGAGGGCCCAGAGACATATGAAAAGATGCTCAGCATCACTAGCCATCAGAGAGATGCAAATTAAAACCACAATGAGGTATCATCTCACACCAGTCAGAATGGCCAACATAAACAAATCCACAAACAAATGTTGGAGAGGATGCGGAGAAAAGGGAACCCTCCTGCACTGTTGGTGGGAATGCAGACTGGTGAGGCCATTGTGGAAAACAGTATGAAATTTCCTCAGAAAACTAAAAATGGAACTGCCTTTTGACCCAGTAATTCCACTGCTGGGATTATACCCTAACAATCGTGAAACACCAATCCAAAAGAACCTATGCACCCCAATGTTCATAGCAGCACAATTTACAATAGCCAAGTTTTGGAAACAACTTGAATGCCCATCAGTAAATGTGTGGATCAAAAATCTTTGGTATATTTACAGAATGGAATACTATGCAGCAGGAAGAAAGAAGGAACTCATACATTCCATGACAGAATGGATGGAACCAGAGAGATTTATGCTAAGTGAAATAAGCCAGGTGGTGAAAGAGAAATACCATATGATCTCACCTTTAACTGGAACATAATCAACAAAAGAAAAAAAGCAAACAAAATATAACCAGAGACATTGAAGTTAAGAACAATCTAACAATAGCCAGAGGGGAGTGGGGAGGGGACAGTGGGGAGAAGGGTTTACAGGAACTACTGTAAAGGACACATGGACAAAATCAAGGGGGAGGGTGAAAGTGGGGGATGGAGGTGGGTTTGGATGGGGTGGGGTGGAGGGATGGGGAGAAAATGCAGACAACTGTAATGCAGACAACTGTATTGAATAACAATAAAATTTTTTTAAAACAGAAAAACTTTTTTATTTAAGGTTTAAATATGGGTGTACAAACGTAATGTCAAACTCAAAAACTGAGCATAGTAAAATATATATCCTACCTCACTAGATGTTTTATCTTCCTTCTCTGTGTTTTATGTATGGTAAACATAGCCTATTCTGGATTTATCCTTATCCATGGTTAGGTTAGGCAGTGGCTTCTGTGCGATGAGTTGATGAGTATTGGAAAGACCTCCCTAACCTCAAATTCATCTCCTACTAGTTCAACCACAATGATTGGAAAATCCACTTTACTCACTCCCATGAGTGAAGGATAGTGTAAGTATAGGTTTAAAGAGTTTATTTCATTAGTGATTATGAGTCATCAACAACCTTAGCTCAAATACATTCAGGAAGAATCAGGCCCTAGAGTGATGAGTCACATGGGCAAATGTAAACAGGAGCACAGTACAGCCAAACAAAATGTTCCTGGATGTCCAGGAAGGCACTAGGAAAAGCAAAACAAGGGAAAGAGAAATACATTGCTCAAAGTGCACCTGATCAACTTGACGTTGCCTGCAACAGGCTCTGCCTGTGTCTTGCATGTATTCATACCTTAGTCAATTCACTGCATTTACAACACGAGGAAGGAAGCAAATGAATCTATGCCTAGTGATATCATGGCTGATGATAGTAAGTGATAATAAGCCTGATGAAGACAGTGTCATTTATTCCCACCTAGAGAAGAGAGTGGTTTTGCCTGCACTCATCTTTCTGTGCACCCATCATTGTTATTATATGCCTCCTTTTTTCTAAGGAAATGGTGCTGCATTTTACCATTAAGAGATTTCAACATGACACTACAAGGAGGCTTAATAAAGCAATGTGGTGCCAAGGCCCATGAGCATTTTTTTCATTATGCCTATGACAGATTCAATGCTTATTGGACTCAACATCTTAAGGATTTCTTTGTCAAAGAGAAATTTTAAACTGAAGAATTTATCCAAATATTTTAAGTCAAAATAGGCTTTTACCTGAAAGGTCCAAGAAGTGAAAACAATTAAAATTTACTAACTTGGATAGTCCAGATAGTTAACTGGCTTCATCACCTTCATATTGTTAGTTTCGACCTGGTCTACATTATCTGTAAAATGACAATTTATCCAGATTAAGTCTACAATCTTCAGATTACCTTTTGTAGTATTTGTCTCAAAATGCCTCACGACACATAAGTCAGGATGATTTAAGTGGACACATTCTTGATGTCAGTGTCCAAATGTCCCAAAGATGCCTACCTGAATGTTTTACTGGAAGAAGCAGTTTTATACTTATAGATTGGTCCAATTGAATGACCTTCACCTTGAGAAGTACTTGAGATGGTGGGTCTTATAATTGAAGGCAGATTTAGAAAAGAAGAAAATGCTTCTTAGCCTAATAATGACACACTCATTTGTTCTGTTTTATTTCTTTTTAAGGAGCCAAGGAAAAATCTTGCTGCTAGGAAAAATATCATTTCTAGATATGATAGATTAAATTGTCTCTAATGCTTAGTTCTTAGGGCATCAAGTGAAGAAATAAGCCCCAGCTCTCTCTGTTAGGAAGACTGGACTAAAACTAGCATGATTTGACTACACTAAAGGCAGTGTCTCCCACCCTCTGAATCACAGAAGTTCTTTGATCATTTGACCAAAACCCAGGTTTATAGAGTACATTAAGGAACTGTAGAAAAAAAAATTGTCCTCCTGTGAAAAAAGTAAAGTTTTATGAGAAAGGGGCTGTGTGAAAATCTAGGGTACTTGAAAAAAGGAGGCTGTGTGGAATGGAAGGGAAGGTGAGTAGAGAGATCCTCCTCTTCAAAGGCCCAGACCTAAGACAGACCTCCCCATGTTTGGTACAAAGAAGTACTTGCTAGGTTATAGCCCCAACATCTGTTTCCCCAAACTATACTATTGTTCTCAGAGCTACTTGATTATTAATTAAGAAACATCAGCTGTATGTTTATAGCCCATCACATTTGAACTGGTACAGACTGGTGGAATGAGAAGTACTCAGAGGTAGATGTAACCATTGGAAAATAATTTTGTAGGAGCTCTTCAATAAGGGCTGAGATGTCATCAAATTTCTTATACATTACTGAGCATAGTTATCAATGATAATTATCATCTATGGATAGGTCCATGGGACAGAAGTGACAGAGCACTCCTCCTCAGGCATAAAAGAGGAGAGTAAGACTGAAATTCCCCTTAGCAAGAAACAAACTTATAAAAATAGAAAAGGGATTATGCTCCTTCTGGATATTCTACATATAATACAAAAATTACCAAGCTCTATTTATATAAGGAGTTAAGAAACAGTTTCTTGTGACAAAAAGAATAGTGACTTAGTTGTTAGGAGATCTGTATTCTAGTTACAAATTACTTCAGTGACCTTGGGAAAGTCACTTCTCCTGGGCTTCAGTATCCTTATCTTTAATATAAAGTCCCAAAGGTAATGATGGTGATAATAATAATTATAATAATAGTTAACATTTATTGATGCTATGTGCAAATATCATTCATTCTAATCATTTTATAAGCATTAATTCTTCTCATTCTGGCAACAATTATATGACCAGGCACTATTCCTGGTCTCTTCTGTAGAAATAAGAGAATAAGTGATTTATCCAAATTGTCACTCAACTAAAAAGTACAGGAGCTGAGGTTTATATATAATTGTCTGTAATGCCAAAAGGTGTTAGTGTTATAGACCAAGATGATTGTTGCTACTTCATCTTGGTCTAAGAATGATGCTTCCTTATCTCCTTACCCTACTCTTCTTGTATACCCCTCTCTTACCAAACTGGCTCTTCAAACATTTCATTATGTGTCGTCTAATGCCAACCCATTCTCCTCACCGTTATGTCAGAGTTTCTTTCTTCAAAGCCATACATGTTACAAGTGACAGAACCAAGACTCAAACCAGGGTATTCTGACTCCTAAGTCCAGTGCTATTTACTCCATTTACTATACTTTCTGAGCAGGCAAAGCTTCACAGTTTCTTTTCAATCAGGCCAATGATATAGCTTATGCAATCATAGAAAAAATAATAGGTAACACTTACAGAGATCTTATTGTAAGCCTGGCATTATTCTAAACACTTTATAAGTATTAACTCACCTAATTTTCACTAAAACATTATAAGGTAGGTACTGTTATACTAATTTTATTGATGATGAAGCTAAGGCACAGACAGGTTAAATAGATTTACCAAGGTCACAGAACTTACAGTAGAGTTAAGATTTGAACTAAGGCAATCTAGTTCCACAGTTCTCTGATTCTAATCATCAAACTAAATGGCTTCACAAACCAAATGGCAAATTAGGGATTTCTCTTTTTGGACTTGTATACCCACTTTACAGAGCTTAGCATTCAGGGTATATGTAGATTCACTCAGGAGAAGTACCTTACACAACTCTCAACAAACCTACAGAGTTCAACTCCTGTACTGAACAATAGGAGAACTAACTAAAAACACCAATTTCTCTAGATAAGGTGAAGGAAGGCTCACCCTAACTGTGCCAATCCATAGTGGATCCTCACATGTCTCTTGCAAGGGACCTTTACCTACTATCAGAGGCTCACAAGCTATGCCAGAGAATCATAAAATTGACTGAAACTGTGTTCTGGGAACATTTCTAACCCTTAAAGCTGACATTGTATAGACCCATCTTCCAGTAAGGAAGTCAGCTGTTTCAAGAATCTGCATGCCCCAGAGCACAGGTAGCAAACACAAGGCCTGATGGCTGAATCCAGCCCTCCACCTTGTTTTCTTTCATTTTTTTTATTGTTGTTCAATTGCAGTTGTTTTATCAGGCCCTAGCACCTTGTTTATACCTGGTAGCAGCGCTGAGCTCTCACTTAACTGTTAAGGAGCAGTTACATTTATACACTCCTAAAATTACATTTGACCCTTTGAAGGCAACCCCCAAAGCTGATGGGGTCTCTGGTGAAAATGAGTTTGACACCCCTGCCCTAGGGCAATGCCTTCTAGTGTTCCCAAAGGAGCTGAATTTGGGATGAAAAAGGATGGAGGAAAGGGATCAAGTGAAAAAGGGTTAGAATTAAATATCACAATTGTTGCACCAGCCAGAGAATGCTTATACTTGAGAGAGAGAGAGAGAGAGAGAGAGAGAGAGAGAGAGAGAGAGAAAAGAGAAGAGAAAGAAGAGAAGAGAAGAGAAGAGAAGAGAAGAGAAGAGAAGAGAAGAGAAGAGAAGAGAAGAGAAGAGAAGAGAGGAGAGGAGAAGAGGGGAGGGGAGGGGAGGGGAGGGGAGGGGAGGGGAGGGGAGGGGAGGGGAGGGGAGGGGAGGGGAGGGGAGGGGAGGGGAGGGGAGGGGAGGGGAATCATAACTTAGAAGGGAATGGATTTTCATTTAACAACATACGAAGCTATTCTAGCCATTACTTCAACTCTCTCTGCATTTTAATTCAGTATTATCTCCAAACTTCCCCTATGTTGTATGTCTTTTAATAGTAGCAGGCCACTGATCTGTATTTGGCTCAACACAGTACTCCTGGGAGGTCTCATGATTTCCAGGCAACAGACCAATTATTTGAATCACAGTTCTACTGCACATCATCCACGTGACCCTGAACAAGTCTTTTAACCTCTATAAATTTCAATAAATACATTTGAAAAGGGAATTAATGCAGGGATTCAATGAGATTTGTATCAAATGATTAGGATAGTACTTGGCACATAGTGGCTTCAATTAATAGGTGAATGAATGAATAAACCAGTTCTAGAAGATAGTTTTAATCACAGAAAAAAATAGTGATCTTACTTGGTTTCCTTTGTACCCATAGACAAGACCTCAATCATATCTCTTAAGAAGGTTCTTCTATACAAAGCCAAGCCTTTCACTAACAGAGATCTTAACCCAATGAACCAAGATCCATAAAAATAAAGTTTTAGCTGTCTAGTATGTTTTTTCAAACGATAGACTTAGTCATACCCTGATCCATCAATGCCAGTTGTGGGGGCTCTGATGGACATACGTGCTATAGAGATGATGCTCAATACCTTGTAGTCTCTGATTATCTGAATTCTCATCTCTTATTTGATCTGCTTCTATTATGATAATGGTGTTTTCAATTGCATCTCTTAAAATAAGAGGTTGATTAGATTCATAAGAAAACACCTATAGGTCATGTCATAGTTTCCACCTTTACTTCCAGACAAGACCTGGTAGTTTTTGTTTCATTTTATGGTAAAGGGTACAAGGTATGAGATTATAGTAAAAATTAATTTGTTATATTCCAGATGGTTTCAAACTGTTACCCATGGACCAAATTTGAACTGCAATTCTTTTGTGTATGTTATGGAACGTAAGAATGGCTTTTGTACAATAAAATATTTGAAAATCAAATAAAGAATATTTCATGACATGCAAAACTTATATTTCCTGCCTAACACTGCTTTCATGCCATAATGGCAGAGTTGTGTAGTTGTAGCAGGGACAATATAGCTTACAAAGCCTAATACTTATTATCTAGCCCATTACAGGAAAAGTTGGCTAACCTCTGATCTATTTTCTTGAGAGGACTTTCACAGAAGTAATTTTTTCAAGGTCCATTACTGACAGGAGTCTGTAAATTTGTCTTTGACCAACCAGAATCCTGCTATCAAAAGATATATTGTGTCTGCTGTTTCTGCTTTGAAGAACAAGATCAAGCATGATAAATAATGTGCCAGGATACTCTCTATCAATCTAAGGAAGTAGGCAGTGGGCAGCTTTCAATGTTCTTTTTTATTTCCTTTTAATGGCAGCAAAGCCTGGATCATTTCAGATTTGACTCACAAACAAGTATTATCAGTTTCAGAGAGAACCACCACCCCAGAACTTCTTTGAAAAGAGCTGATGATCTATGATGTTACTAAACACTGAAACTCTCTGTCTACCTACTTCTTATCTGGCCTTAACATTACTGACAAGTTCACATCCACAGCAAAGCACTGCTCCATAAAATGGTAAAAATAAGCAAAGATTTATAAGCACTAGAGTTTGGCACAGTGAGGAACTATAGAGTAAGTGAAAATTTCTCCCTTCTTGCAATGAATGTATGTCCCAAAACTTGCCTGCACAGCACAATTCTATATAAAGGATCTTTTTTTTTCATTGTGGAATTATATACTTCTTTGGAAATAATTTAGTCCTAGGCATAGTCAGATCACTTTTTAAAAAGCAACACATTTTCTTCACTACAGAATATTTGAAAGAAATAACATTTATTTTTTAAAAACTATTAATAATAAATTTTACACATAAATGGCTAAATAAATATACAATATTGTTTCCAGTTTTATTTAAGTCACTTAAAGCAAAAACCACAATGATTAAACCAAAAGAACAACTAGACTGAAAATTGCCTCAGTTTGAAGCATACATCCTTAATATTTACAGCAAAATACACAATACTTCCCTTTTACTAGGAAGACGCTTGATAGTAGCTTCCAGAATTTAGGATCAATCAAGGTAATCCAAGTTGAAGAAAAGAGAAGATACTAAATCCTCTACAGAAGCAATGATGCCAATTATGACCTCAAGGAAGCAATGGTGGTAAATGAAATAATTATATGGCTATTTCTGAAAAACATGGAAGAAAGCCTCCAGGTAGATTTTAGTCCCTGAGATAGAGAATTTTAAAAATAGTTAATTTTGACTGGAGAGCATTATGCTAAGTAAAACAAGCCAGGTGGTGAGGGACAAATACATATGATCTCACCTTTAACTGGAACCTAATCAACAAAAGAAAAAAGCGAACAAAATATAACCAAACACATAGAAGTTAAGAACAATCTTACAATAGCCAGAGGGCAGGGGGGATGGGATAGTGGGGAGAAGGGTTTTCGGGAACTACTATAAAGGACACATGGACAAAACCAAGGGGGAGGGTGGAAGCAGGGGAGGGAGGTGGGTTTGGCTGGGGTGTGGTAGAGGGGTGGGGAGAAAATGAAGACAACTGTAACTGAACAACAATAAAATAATTTTAAAATTTTAAAAAATAAAATAAAATATCTTACAGCAGGAAAAAAATAGTTAACTTTGGCATGTTGCCTTTCCATATGAAATTGTACTCTATACTTCAAGAAAATTATGTTTGAAATGCAGCTGCTCACAAGGCAGTTTATAATAGGGTTAAAATTTTGAAGCCAGACTGTCCAGCTCCTCCAATGGCTATCTATATGACCTTGGACAACTTACTAAACATATTTGTGCTTAAGTTTCCTAACCTGCAAAATGATGATATAATATTAACCACCACCTCTTAGGGCAATTATAAGGATTAAATGCAAAACCTATAGCAGCACTAGGCATATCATAGGCAGTGTATTAATGCTAGCTTCTGCTCTTCCTCCTTCTCTTCCTCTTGCTCCTCTTCTTCCTCCTACTCTAATTCTTCTCCTTCTCCTCCTCCTTCTTCTCCTCCTCCTCCTTCCTTCTTCTCCTTCTCCTTCTTCCTTCTTCTCCTTCTCCTCCTCCCCTTCCTCCTTCTTCTTGATCATCATTATTATCATCAATGTAAAATTCCTAGAACATTTGTGTCCTAGCATGGATTGTTGTGAGTACTTTGCCTAGCATACTTTTTTAATGTGGTAAACTCTGATTTAGATTTTCTAGGAAACACAGGATGTCCCCCAAAACATTTAAGTTCCAAGAAATTCACTTCTTAGAAGAAAGTCCCTCAACCTTCTTGGAAATTACTGGAGTTCTGTGGCTCTGAGTATAAAAAAAACAATGTACCCAACCCAAATTCATGGCTCTCAATAAGGCTTCTGGAACCACCCCACTATATATATGACTATATAGTAGTCTTATATAGAAGACTACTATAATAGTTTGGTAGCCAGTTAACTTTCAAGAACTTTCATATGTATCCTCTATGGATGGCCATCAGTCTGCACAGCATCCTATTGCTACTACATAAAATGCAATGACCTTTTGGTCTCAGTGATTTTAGTTTGTTTATTGATGCAAAAGGAAAAATCCACTTAAAAAAGTATTTTTTCCCACAAATGAGATACAATCTTGGATTTACTTGTTTAAAATGCATTACATTGCTAATTTTTTTTTCAAAGAGACTTATATAGTTGAATCATTCTTCTCCCAGGTGCCAAGAAGTATTCTATGTGCTGAGGTACAACAGTGAACAAACCAGATATGGTTTACAGTTATACTATTGTTTTATTTTTATTTATTCATTCAGGAAGCATTTATTGAACTTCTTCTAGGTATGCATTGGAGATGCAAGTGCCACAAATAACATGCAAAATCCAAACAAATCATTAGACCTGTCATTGGGCTATTATAATTTACTGCTTAATATTCTTTTTCAAATTGCAAAACCAATGTTTTTGAGATCATGTGACTTATTCTTGTGATTACTATGTAACTACATAATACATTAATAATGGAACTGGGTTTAGAACACTGGCTTAACTAACATCAAATTTTAAGCACTTCTGGCTCAGACTAAATGCAAATTCAAAATTCAGAATCTCACTTCTTCTATGTAATGGTGACATTCAATCAAATCCATGTTTCAACCTGGAATCAATTTAGATAGTCTATCTCTAGCATGAAATTAATTCATTCTATTAAATCACTCTTTTTAAATTTAAATCAAACTGCAAAGGAATTTTTTTCTGTGTTATTACTAATGAGACACACTTTAGCTCACATACTCTTTAAAAACTGAGTAATTACATTATTATAGCATGTTTTCCTTTGTCTTCAACTGTTAGTGTTTTGACACTCAGAAAGTCATTCATTCAAGTAACTGTATGATATAAAAAGTTTTTAAAATTTGAAATTGAGAAGGACAAATAGTTAAACAGTGTCATAGTCGTTATATATTTCAAAGTAATATATTGTATATTGCAAAATATTCAAACAAGTAATATTTTAACTGTATTTTAGTAATGTTTTCCAACTAGTCTCAATGCGTTCTCATCTTTTTCATGTCCCAATCTATCTTGCATACCATTGCAAGATTATTCTCTAAAATGGCACCTCTATCTCCTCATCTCAAGAAACTCTGTGCCCAGTACCTAAAAAGGCTAAATAGCCCTGGCTGCTGTGGCTCAGTGGATTGAGTGCCAGCCTGCAAACCAAAGAGTCACCAGTTTGATTCCCAGTAAAGGCACATGCCTGGGTTGCAGGCCAGGAGTAGGGGGTTGAGCGAGAGGCAACTACACACTGATGTTTCTCTCTCTCTCTTGTTCCTTTCCCTTCTGTCTAAAATAAATAAATAAATAATCTTCAAGAAATAAAAAGGCTAAATAATTTGACTATGTTTCTACTATTAGTCTCAAAGAAGGAACCAGACCACCCAGTGTTTTTGTTGTTGTTATTGTTGTAGTTTATTTTGTTTTTCCTGAAGTAATGCCTTTGATGACTGAATATGGGCAAAAAGCAAGATTCATGGTTATCCTCCAACCACATTTTTCTTGATTTAGAGATGTATATGTATATAAAATACATGGTTTACCACTTACTATGTGGTCTAGTGACAGAAATGTTGGAGGTTTTTTTGCATTGTGTGAAAGGAAAATAACAGTCAACAAAATAAACTAGACTAGCTGTGAAATCTTTGCCTTAGAGCTTCCTATCTCCATGTCATGAACTGGGCAATTTCCCACCAAGTTCAAATAGGATTTCCAGGTGGCCAGTTTGCTATCTACACACTCCACAAATTTTACAATATATACTAACCAACCCTGTAAGTCATAAAGTAAAAGCACAAAGCATAAAAGTCACTTGATTTTCTTAGGGAATTTCTGAACAAGTGCGCCTTTAGACAACAGTGTGAGAACTTTAATTTGCTTAAATATGTCACTCTAGTAGGTGGTCAGAAAATAAAAACAAAGGTAAATGCCAACATAGTATTTTAAATGGGCCAGAAGTACTTTTCCTTTAGTAGCAGGATTGCATGTTAATTATAATTAGGGTTTTACTTTAATAAAAAGTGAACAAGTGTAAATTGGGGAAATAAGAGTAATGAGAAGAATACCACCACTCACTGACTACGTTTGTGTAGATGCATTTGTTGCAGATATGATTTTATTTCAAAATATTTGAATTTATGAAATTTCTTTTTCCATTAATTTCCAAATTGTGCAATCTGCCCAAACTCTCCACAATCTCAGATGTCAGTCATTTTAAGGACATCTCCCCCAATTCTTCCATTTTTATAGCAGAATCCCAAGCTTAAGTGGTGGCTTGAAATTGAGGGGTGATACAAGTCCACAGCACACAATGGTAATCATCTTTTAAGCTTTTATTTAAGCAACATAATTCTGCTGTTAAGGAGATTCTCCAAGTTAATTTAGCCATTTTGTTCTAATGAGATTCAGAGTGCCTCTGAAGTGTCTGCTTAACTGACCAAAGATTCACTCATAAGGAGCCTCACCATTGTCCTCAAGTCCATGATACATATGGTCAAGTCTCCAGAGTCATTCTGTAATAATTCCTCATCCAGAGCCCTGCAAGCAAGTCCTCTTTTCTCTGCTTTGGAAACCTTAAAAATCCCTGACTATCAGACTTAGGAAAGCTGTACTCAGAATTTCCACTCTTCACGTGGTCTTATTCCACCTTTTTCCATATCTTGGATCTTCTACCATTAATTCTTCCAGAAACTGGATTCTTGAAAATCAAAAGGCCTGGACTGCAGTCAATTTCTGTAGTTCTGGAAACTACTACTTTCAGTAACTCAAAATTTAGCAATCCTCCACTCTCACCTCTGCCATTGAAAAGAAACAAAAACTTTCGGCTACTTTTTTTCAGGATAGAGAAGAAAAATATCTCTGCCCAAGTAAGAATAATAAAAAAAATCAATATCACAATAAATTACCCTGTCACATATAAGTTGGTAAATGTCATAGACAATAATATAATTTAGTTTAACTTCTATTGCATGGAAGAAATATTTGCAAATGCATGAATTATAATTTAGTGTATGCTTCTGTTCCCAAAGCTTGTTTTTATTTTTATTGTTGATTTGATAAAAATCCTGACTTGTAATTATTATTTAAAAATATCCTTGCTTTGTCACAAACACATTTGAACTTTATATAAAAGAGGGCAAGCTCAATAAATACTTGTATTTGCTAATACCTGATAAAGTAGAAAAGTGTTAGTTGCACGAACATGAGGTCTGTCTGGGAAGAGTCCAGCGGTTGTTAATATAAGAAGAACAATTTGCATGACATCAATGTAACCTGGCAGCCAAGGAGAGTGGACTGGAATGCACACGTGTGAACAATGATAACTTCACTGTAGTAGTCATTACGGGCAGTAGATGCCCTTGAGTGAACATGTGTAATGTGCGGCCATCACATTCAAAATGACTAAGCAAGTAGAGCAATGAATCTACATCAAATTTTGTGTTACAATTGAACATTCCTCTGCAGAAACTACTCAGATGATTCAGAAGACTGTAGCTATGGGCAACTGGTGACTGGCAGCTTCATCATGACAATGAGCCCACTCATGCATCATGTCTCATGCAGAGTTTTCTGGTGAAACATCAAATCACCCAGGGAACTCAGTCCCCCTACAGCCCAAATTTGGCACCCTGTGACTTCTGACTTTTCCCAAAACTAAAATCACCTTTAGTGATTGGAAGAACTTGTGAGGTCCCAAGATGCCTACTTTGAGGGAGGCTGAGGCGTCATTGTCCTATGTACAATGTTTCTTGTACCTTGTATCTTGTTCAATAAATGGCTCTATTTTTCATATTACATGGCTGGATACCTTCTGGATAGAGCTCATACTACCTTTTGTTTTCTTTATTTTGGACCTGTTTGGACTTTTTCTTTGCTTGGTTGTAATAGTTAAAATTAGAGAGACACGCCATTGTTTAAGGCTGACCATGCTAAGAGAAAGTCCCTACTGTGTTTTCATATTGTAAAATAATCAGACTATTGTTCCCCTTGGCTCTTCCTTCTCACCTGTGTAGCTTTTTAGCCCTCTATCTGGCTCTGGAATTCTGCCCATGGCTGCCTTTCCTGGTCAAAGTCAGAGAATACAAGTAAGTTTTGCCCTGGACTTTTGTAGTTGAATTGCCACAGTTTCTATTCTGAGGGACTATACACTGAGATATGTCTGACAAAGAGAAAAAGAGTAAACATGAGTTAGAGAGAAAGCTTGAAAGTGAGTATGAGCATTCCTTATGTAATTGGCCTACTTTTCTTACCTTTCTTAATAGTGATATTGAAACCAGAAAAGACACCAGCATTCAGGCTGCCTGTCACTACCAAACCCAATAAGCAATGACAGAGATTGAATCTTTATGGGCACTTATTCGTATGGCTGGCAATCTGAGAAGATGACGGGTTCATACCCTAACAGACCATCTTCCCTTTTCTTTCCAGGCCAGAATTTTTATAACAGGGAATAAATAAGGTGTGGTGAGGGGTTTTGAAATTCAGGGAGGATTAGGTAGAATGAACTGCAACATTCCTGTCCTGGACAGTTAGCTGTTCCCAGGGGCAGTAGTCTGCTGCTCCCTGAAACACAATGGCCTGGATGCCTCCACTGGTCCTCAGGCAGTAATCTTTAGTGGTGCCCCAAGAGGTCAGCTGTTTTTCCAGGAGCCAGGATGGACCTTATCTATCTGTAGTTTCTGAAAGAAAAGCTTTAACATATACATTACGTGCTAGGCTTATAACTTTTTACCTTAAACTAAAATTTTCCAACTCTTGAGACCCCTATCAATATCTCTAAAACTAGGAGTAAGCCACTCCTTTGACCGTTCTTCATCTTCCTCCAGATATCCTGCAATTGGCCGCCTGGATTCAGAGTTTGTTTGGTTTTGTTTGTTTGTTTGTTTTTGTTTTAACTTGGGAGACTTCAAGCTGAGATTGAGAAATCCCTAAGGCCACATTGTCTTATCTTGCTAGAATCCATCAGAAATTTTCAGAGTTCAACCTTTTAGACTTAAAATCTTCCCAGGTGAGCATAAGCTGCATTGGTCTTGTTTACATTTCTAATTTAACCTGCTCACCACACCTTGTAGGCCATTTCCTTCCATTATGAGGGCTCAGATTTTATCACCTCAAATACAATATGAATTACTGTTAAGTTTCCAAGACAGTTGGGTAGTGCTAAACAAAATTTGCAACCCTAAATGGTCAAGATGGCAGTATGACATATCAGTGAAAAAGACGTTCAATTGCAAAATTGTTTTGGTTTAAAGCTTGCCCAAGGGCTATAATTTGCGTGATTTGTGGTGCTAGCATGATATAACTGAAAAGGCTGTTGTATATGACAAAATTTCTTAGGAGAGCTGCCTTCATCATGGTTGAAAACTTTAAAGGGATATAATTTTAATGTTTCAAGATTTGTAAG
Organism: Desmodus rotundus; assembly: GCF_022682495.2. Lineage (NCBI taxonomy): Eukaryota > Metazoa > Chordata > Mammalia > Chiroptera > Phyllostomidae > Desmodus > Desmodus rotundus. Next base: position 22,798,435 of record NC_071400.1, on the reverse strand, counting down.
TAATAGGTATGGGACACTGAGACATTTAGCACTTTGTTTTTCAAATCTAACTTTCAAATGTAAATATTCCTGCCATGTTCACTGACCCAAGTTTGTGCATATATATGCATATGTGTACACAGCTGTTTAAAGACCAAGCACTGGTGGATGCAAAGAAAACTACAGCAAAAAGACCCATCCAATTATTTTTACATTCCTAAAACTAGTTGTATACTTGTATATATGGAGATGTCAGATGGGAGATCGTTATACATAAAGGAAGGACTATTCATTTATCCTTTTGGATAAAATTTTTTCATATACATCAATGAAGCAGCTAGGATGACTAATTTTATTAACTTAAATAATTTGTTGTTTTAGACAGATATAATTCAGTTCACATAAATCATAACCAAAGTGAAGGCATCTCTTCTATAATGCTTCATTTCTCAAAATTTGTTTCACAGGCCAACATTCTCAAAATCTTCTGGAGTGCTAGTTAAAAATGCATATTATTGGACCCCTTCTCCAAACTTGTGAATTAGAATTTCTGGAAGGCTGGTTAAAAAAAATCAGCATTTTTTTTATTTTATAATTTTTCTGTATTTTTTCATTACCATTTAGCCCCTGCTGCCATCCCCTCACTGTTGTCCATGTCCATTTACACAATGGAATACTACTCAGCTGTAAAAAAAGAAAGAATTCCTACCCTTTGTGACAGCATGGATGGACCTGGAGAATATTATGCTAAGTGAAATAAGACAGCCAGAGAAAGACAAATACCATATTATTTCACTCATCTGTGGAATCTAATAAACAAACTGAACTAACAAGCAAAATAGAGACAGACTCATAGGTAGATCAGGATGACAACTAGGTATGGAGAGGCAGGGAAGTTAGGGGGTAGAGGGATTGAGCAAAAAGGGGAAAAGGACTAAAAAAATCATCATTTTAAAGACATTCTCTATGTCATGAGTTTCCAAAGTATGGTGTGCAGACCCTTGAGGTCACTTGTTCTAGGAGACTTCAAAACTACTTTGATGATAATTACTATTATTTGTCTTTTTCATTGTGAGGACATTTGTATTGATGATGCAAAGAGCAATGGTGGGTAAAACTGGTAGCTTAGTGACACTATATAGTACTGTAGTCATTGTATTCTTCACTGCCATGTATTTGCAGTAAATGCATGACCAAAAAAAGTCAGTTTAACTTTAAAATGTCTTTGGTGAATCATCAACATTAATATTTTTTTTAAATTTAATGCTTGAGTATTTTAATATTTTGCATAAAAAGAAGAAAATATCTGCATAAAACATTTATGACTGATACCAAAGTATAATGGTTGCCTTTAAAAATAAAGCACTCATGTTATTGTTTGAGTTGTGAATTGAGCTAGCTACTGTTTTCACAGGATACTGTTTTCACTTGAAAGATTGATAAGCTATGCTTATTTAGACTTGAAGATTTCTTGATAATTTCTTGAGAAATTAATAAATGAGCCTGTCACTTCAAGCCAAATGACTGACAGCATCTTGACAGCATTTTTTGCCAATGGTAAAATCCAAGATCTCAAGAGAAAATTTGAATTTTGGAAATCTTGTATCTGCAAATATGAGAGTGACAATTTTCTAGTCTCTGATATTTTTTATAAGATCAGTGGTGATATTAATTAATGTGATTGTTGATATTATATAATGTATCATGCTTAATATTGTGTCATATTTAATAATTCACTGTAGTACTCAGTGAAACAAAATTTTCCCAATGAGCAATGAATGATGATATGAAATTATGTATGAGTAAAAAATCTACCCAGAGTACAGGATAAACAAATGGATTCTAATGAAACAAAACATGAAAAGTTCCTTGTAAAAGTTCATATGCACAGTTTCCAATGCAATATTGTAACTAATCTTTAAAAAATTATCACTTGTTAAATTTTGGCATAGTATCAAATAAGAATATCCAAAATTATCATAATGATTATTAAAATATTCCTTCCCTTTCCAACTATGCATCTCAGTAATGTTGGATTGTGTTTTTATACTTGAAACAAAACAATATATTGCAAGAAATTCAATGCAGAAAATATAAAATATAGCTATGTTCTGTTATGCCAGATCTTACAGAGAATTGAGAAAATATAAAAGCATTCTATCATTTCACTGTATTTTTTGTTTTGTGAGATAAAATTAATTTTCATAAAACTGTTACTTCATTAATTATGTAGTAGGTAAAAATTAGGGGGTTCTTGTAATTTTGAAGAGCATAAATGAATCATAAATCCAAAAAGTTTGAGAAGTACTGCTCTAGATGACTCTGATTCTCGATTACATTTAAAAATCATTACCCTAATAGTAAAGTTTGGAACACGTGGAAAAGTTTTAATAAGAAGAGTAGCGTACTTCCTTTTCAACTAGTTTTAACCATCATATAATTCCTCAAATATTTCTGTAAAGTTTAGGTATACAGCTACTTAAAATAAGGTTGGGGAATCTACATGAACTCTCAACATTTCTTGCATTTGTTTCAATAAAAATGACTTTAAAACTGTTTAATCTGCTCTCTCTCCACTCAGAAGCTTCCACTGCCCCCAGACACTCTCAAGATGGTGACTTCTGTGGGTTCCAACACCTACAACAGGCAGAACTGGGAGGATGCGAGCTTTCCCATTCTCTCCCAGACATGTCTTGGAGAAAACCCATACATCCAAATGACCAAAGAAAAGTATGGGAAAGAATGCAAAATCTGTGCCAGGCCATTCACAGTGTTTTGCTGGTGCCCCAGGATTTGCATCCATTACAAGAAGACTGAAGTGTGCCAAACCTGTAGTAAACTGAAGGATGTCTGTCAAACCTGCCTCTTGGATCTAGAGTATGGCCTGCCCAACCAGGTTCATGATGCAAGGTTGTCTTTTAAGGATGACATGCAAAAGTCAGATGTCAAAAAAGCATACTACACACAGAATACGGAGAGGGAGATTTCTAACTCTGATGGAGCATGGCCAGTTGGCATGCTGGGAAAAGCCACATCTACCAGTGACATGCTGCTCAAACTGGTCCAGACCATACCCTACTACAAAAGGAAGTGACCCTGCATTTGCTCCATACAGACATGAGAAGCCTACAGATCCAGATGACCCCCTTGCTGGTCAGAACATTAAAAACTGATATTATGGAATCAATGACCCTGTGGCAGATAAGCTTCTAAAGTGAGCTTCAACAATGCCTCGTCTGGATCCGCCAGAGGACAAGACTATCACCACACAATATGTTGGTGGTCTGGGTGATACCATTACTGAGACAGATCTAAGAAATCATTTCTACCAGTTTGGAGAGAGTGGGACAATCACTTTTGTGCAGAGACAGCAGTGTGCTTTCACACAGTTTGCCACAAGGCAGGCTGCAGAAGTGGCTGTAGAGAAATCCTTTAATAAATTGATTGTCAATGGCCATAGACCCAATGTGAAATGGGGAAGGTCCCAAGCAGCTAGAGGAAAAGAAAAAGAAGGAGAGAACCACAGAGTCTGGGATCAAGCTAGAGCCTATTCCAGGCCTGCCAGCAGCTCTTCCTCCTCATCCTGCAGCAGAAGAAGCAGCCGCTGCCAACATTTCAACCTGTCCTCCAGTGGCTCTCCAGCTGTGGTGAACATTGCCCTACATCCACCCTCTGGTGTTCCTTGCCTCCCACCCCCAGGTTTTAGGCCACACATGTTCCACCCAATGGGACCACCTCCTCCTTTCATAAGGGCTCCAGGGCCAATCCACTATCCTTCTCAGGACCCTCAGAGAATGGGAGCTCACGCTGGGAAACACAGTAGCCCCTAGCACATTATCACCATTCTGGGGCTCTACAGAAGACAGGGCACTTAAAAATCCCAGTAAACAAATCTTGGAATAAATATATATTTTTTCTTTCTTGGTAGTTTCCATGGTAGCTAAATGTGTTCAGATGTGGGAAGTCAGAGAACGACAGCCATGCTTTGATTTATGAACCTCAAATAAGCTGACATTAACACATCTGGTTACTACTATAATATTACTAATAAAACGTAATGCTCATTCCTCTTACTTCTATGGGGAACAAGCAGTAGGGTGAATTTGAATGTCCAATGGAGTTACCAATCCAACTATATGTTCATTTTGTATTATTTCTGGAGGGAAAAGAAAATTGATGTGCAATATAAACCTTTTGACCATTTTTATGTCCATTGGGTATTTTCCTTTTTACCATCTAAAAAAAAAAGATTTACTAGTATTAATCATTGTAGTGACATGAGTGTGATTTAATACTTCTGTAGTCACATGTGGAAACCAGCAGAAAGACCTCAGAAATACATATGGAAACCAGCAGCAAGAACAGGCCTGGTCTCTCTTTACCTCTTCTCTCACTGATTACTGAAGGGATCTGGCTGATACTTTTACTTCTCCACATTACCAAAAAAGGACAAAAATAAAAATTACTTTCTATTCCTATCAATTGGATGGAAACAAATGTCACAAAGCTGTGTATCATTGAAGAAACCTAGTGTCTGGGATGATATTATTTTAAAGAACTTCCTATAAAACACTTTAACAGACTGTGAAACAAAAAGCATCAGAGTGTGTTTGAATGGAAGACTGGTGACAAACAGCTGGAACTTTTACCTTCAGCACTCACCTTCATGTGTCTCATTTTAATTCCCCACTTCGGGGCAGGGAACTCTGTTTGTTCTTAGAATGTTTTGGTATAACTGAATTGTAAATGGTAAAAATAATTGATGGTGTGTTGTATATTTTTATTTTAAAAAACTTAAAACAGGTCAATTTTCAAAAAAATAAATAAAATTACTTAATCTAATTTTAGGTTCAATGTGATATACCTTATATTTCCTAAACATTTATCAACCAAAGATTTTTTTCAAAGTCAGTTATATATCATGGTCATGCTTCACAACTGATTAAATATAAATCTTATTGTGTACAGGAACTTTTAAGGATTAATTAGTAGATAAAAACACTACATTTGAATGTCTTTTTGTGCTGGTCTCTGCAGAGTGGCTTAATTATACAGCTAGCCACAGTCAATAGGGGTTCACAGTACATAAAAGCTCTGTTGAGAAATAAAAGAGCAAACACTCATTGGGTACCAACTATGTGCCAATCTCTCTCTCAAGCATATAACTTCCCTTACAGGACTTTAAAGTCTAGTGAGCAAGGATGGGAAAGATGGGACAAATGTAACTGAACAACAATAAACTTTTTAAAAAGTCTAGTGAGCAGAAGTTGTTTCAAAAGCTGTCTCTTGGACTATCTGCTCTTGATTTTGTTACATCTTCCCCGATAGTTGACAAAGAAATCAGGTAACAAAGTAATTTCTAAAATTTAGGAACCATCACCCTCATTGAATTATATGGTTGCTGGGAACTGTCCTGTCTTCCTCTGAACACAGCAAAAAAAAAAAAAAAAAAAAAAAAAAAAAAAAAGTACCTCAATTAACTTAGATTGTTTTGCAGTAATACAGTTGTAGGATGATAAACTGGCAAATCAAAATAAAATAACTTTATATCAAGATTATAAAACCAGCATATAGTAGCTAAAATCACAGATTTTTGATCAAGCCCATATGTGAAATCTCTCTCTCTTTCATTTCCTTCCTGGCTGACCTGGAACAAGTCTCCTGATCTGTAAAAATTCCTCTAATAATAACATCTAACATCTAACTTAATTTTGTAACCATCAAATGAGATAATTCATTTAAAACATATTGAATAGTATTTGGCATCTAGTAAGCACCTAACAAATGTTAGCTCTCATTATTTTTATTAAAAAAAACCCTTTCTATAGTATTGAAAGTTCTAGCCACAGTGATCAGACAAGAAAAATAAAAGGCATCCAAATTAGAAAGAAGAAAGTAAAATTGTCACTATTTGCAGATGACATGGTAGTGTACCTAAAAAAACCCTTTAGACTTCACAAAAAAACTACCCAACCTAATAAGTGAATTTTACAAAATGGGAGGATACAAAGTCAATATTCAGAAATCAAAGGCATTTTTTACATCAACAATGAAATATGAGAAACAGAAATTTGGATAAAAATTCATTTACTATAGCAACAAGAAAAATAAAATACTTAGCAATAAACTTAACCAAGGAGGTAAAAGACCTATGCTCAGAAATCTACAGAACACTGAAGAAAAAAATTAAGAAACGCCCAAATAAGTGAAAGCACATAACATGTTCATGGATTGGAAGAATTAACATTATCAAAATGTCCATACTGTCCAAAGAAATTTATATATTCAATGCAATCCTTATCAAAATACAAATGATATATTTCACAAATATAGAACAAATATTTCAAAAATTTATATGGAACCATAAATGACCCTGAATAGCCTCAATAATTTTGACAAAGAAAAATAAAGAGGGATCATGATACTTGATATGAAACTTATTATAACTCCACTGTAATCAAAACAGTCTGATACTGGCATAAGAACAGACATATAGACCAATGGAACAGAATACAGAGCCCAGAAATAAACCCATAACAATATGGTGAATTAATATTTGACAAAGGAGGCAGGAACATAAAATGGACTAAAAATAGCCTCTTCAATAAATGGTATTGGGAGACCTGGACAAGCACATACAAAAAAAATGAAACTAGACCACCAACTTATACCATACACTAAAATAAACTCAAGATGGCTAAAAGACTTAAATATAAGTTTTGATGCCATAAAAGTCCTAGAGGAAAACATAAGCAGGAAAATCTCAGATATCACATGTAGCAATATTTTCACTGATACATCCCCTAGGGAAAGGGATATAAAAGAAAGCATAAATGGAACTACATCAAATTAAAAAGCTTCTGCACAGCTAAAAAAATCAACAAAATTAAAAGGGAACCAACTGTATGGGAAAACATATTTGCCAATGACACCTCAGACAAGGGTTTGATCTCCAAAATATATAAAGAACTCACATGACTCCACACCAGGAAGACAGACAATCCAATTTAAAAATGGGCAAAGGAGCTGAGCAGACATTTCTCCTAGGAGGACATATAGAGGACCCATAGATACATAAAAAAAAGTTCAACATTACTAGATATCAGAGAGATGCAAATTAAAACCACAATGAGATACCACCACACACCCATCAGAATGGCCATCATTTTTTCCCTGTTTTATTGTTGTGCAATTACAGTTGTCTCCATTTCCCTTCTATTACTCTCCCAGCCTTCATTAACAAATCAACAAACAAGTACTGGTGAGGTTGTGGAGAAAACCACAGGGTTCCTAGTACACTGTTGGCAGGAATGTGGATTGGGGCAACCACTGTAGAAAACAGTATAGAATTTTCTCAGAAAACTAAAAATGGAACTGCCTTTTGACCCAGTGATCCCACTGCTGGGACTGTACCCTAAGAATCCTGAAACTCCAATTCAAAAGAACCTATGCACCCCAATGTTCACAGCAGCATCATTTACAATTACCAAGTGCTGGAAACAGCCTAAGTGCCCATCAGTAAATGAGTGGAACAAAAAACTGTTGTACATTTATACAATGGAATACTATGCAGGAGAAAGAAAGAAGGAACTCCTACCCTTTGCAAGAGAAAGAAAGAAGGAACTCTTACCCTTTGAAACAGCATGGATAGAAATAGAAAGTGTTTTTCTAAATGAATAAGCCAGGTGGTGAAAGACAAATACCATATTATCTTGTCTATAAGTGGAAGCTAATCAACAAAGCTAACAAATGAGCAAAATATATCCCAAGACATGGAAATAAAGATCAAACCAACAGTGACCAGAAGGGAAGGGGAGGTGGATAATGGGGGAAAGAAAAGGAAGGGGTAAGTCAAGGAACATGAATAGATGAACAAGGGTGGGGGGATTGACTAGGGAGTGGGGGATGGGACAAGGAGAAGAAAAAGGGGAAAAGGCAGGAGAACTATAACTGAACAACCACACACAAAAAAGAAATGACAGAAAATCTAACTTTCTGTAAATATCTTTAAAGAATAATCACTAAATGTCATTCATTGTATCTTTTAAAGAATAGCCATGAAACCTTTCATTTTTTCTCCCATATCTTTTAAATATGTGCCAAAACTACATGTGTTAGTGTTTCAAAATTGGTAAAATACTTTCCCGATTTGAAAACCACTCCAAGCTCAAGAGGAACACAGTGTGTGTGACTATATCTTTTTACACATGAGGAAACAGGGAGCTCTCAGAAAAATTAAATGACTTAGCTAAGTTATGCAGTTAGTAAATGATGGAATCACGAGTCAAACCCACCTTTGTCTGACTCTGCTGACGTGTTCTTTTAATATTTAACTGGCAATGCTCTACATTGTTCAGAATAATGGCAGCAGTCCTGAAAAGATCATTAATCAAAGGAAACATCAAAGGTCAATTCTATTTGATTCAGTAGCACAGACACACTGGGTGACAATGTAGATTTAAATATTCTAACAAAGAGGTCGATAAAAACAACAGAAACATATGAGTTTCCACTGGTTTCTAAAAAGGCAACTAGGAAATTCCACCAAACTGAACTCTTCCCCTCCTCACCATTTTGTTTACTGAAGGCTGTGCCCAAGTTACTTCCTTGACTGTAAAAGAAGCTCTAAGGAAATAATGGGGAAGTACAGAACTTGATGCAGACCAAAAATCACAGAAGCACTTTAATCAGGAGGCACTTTAAACTTTTATCTTGAAAAGCTGGGAAAAAGTGTTGAGTCATATGATTGGTGTATACAACCCTTGATTTTGTAGGGCCCTAAGAAGACACTTGAGATCCTTTCATAGAGGATAAAATAAGAGGTAGGCAACAACTGCTTTGGTATTCTTTGGGAAAAACCAATAAGGAATATAAGTGAAGGGTCAAGGAAAAAGCAACAGATACAATCTCGGGGGCGGGGGTGCAGCAGGAACAAAGAATGTGAAGTTCAAGTGAAAGAGAATTTAGTCAATTGTAAAATGGAGGATTTCTTCTTGTCTTCTTGGCAGTGATTAGAAAACGTGATTTTTAAAATAGTAAAAGGGTCAAAGTGACAGTATTATAGAATATCTGACTCCAGGATAGATTATCACCTAAGCACAATAAACATTCAATAAGTATGATGCTAAGGGAATGCTGGGTTCTAGCTAATTGAATTGCTGGACAACTGAAACTTATTCTGCGACTGTCCTTAATCAATCTGGTCTAGTGAACATACTTGAATCTCTTTGCTAAGTGAGGCTGGTGCAAGTCTTTAAGATCATCTTTACTATTATGCCATTGGTCAAAGTCCAAGACCACGTAAAACGTGATTTTCACCTCCAAGTATTTTTGTCATGTACAAAAGCGAATTTATCATTGTCTCCATGTCCTATCCTGCTGATTATCCTATTTTCTACATCACATTCTGTGTGCCAAATTCACTGTGTCTTGCCCATCCAACTTCATGAATCTTTCTCACTATCTGAATATCTGCACCCACCCCTTCCATTCCCACTACCACCTCCTCATTTCTTACCTGATGAGAATAAATAACCAACTAAATTTTTCTCCTTTCCTTCTGTGTTAAGTTCTACAATCCAGACTCTACATTGTGTCAGAAGTATCTCTCTAAACTGCAAATACAGCCATGACACCTTGCACGTGACAATTCTTCAGTAACTCCATTGCATTCAAGATACAGCCTAAATGTCTCAACTTGATGTAAAAATCTTTAACAAGCTGGTTTCTGCCTGCAAGTCCAACTTCCATTTCAGCCACTGTCCATATCTTATTGTGTGCTGCAGCCATACTGTGAACACTGTAGTTCTTACTCTGTATATGGCTTTTCCTCTCATGTTTCTCCTTTGCCTGGAATGCCCTTTGCTCTTTTTATATCATTTTACTTAGACTACTTCTATTGGTTCTTCAAAATTAACTTCATGTGTCACCACCTGAGGAATCTTTCTCTGCTACTCCCATAATAGCCTAACCTACGTATTCTATAGCATCCCATGTTTGGGTCCACACATAAAACATTTCATTGCAATCATTCACTTGCCCACTTGCCTGTTTTTTAAAAATATTTTATTTATTTATTTTTGGAGAGAGGGGAAGAGAGGGAGAAAGAGAGGGAGAAAGAGGAGAAAAACATCAATGTGTGGTTGCCTCTGGTACGCCCCCCACTGGGGACCTGGCCCACAACCCAGGCATGTGCTCCAATGGGGAACTGAACCAGTGACCCCATGGTTTGCAGGCTGGCACTCAATCCACTGAGCTACACCAGCCAGGGCCCATCTGTCTGTTTTTTATTTGAATGCAAGAGCTGGAAGCAACCTAAGTGCCTATCAGTAAATGAATGGATCAAAAAACTGTGGTACATTTACACAATGGAATACTATGCAGCACAAAGAAAGAAGGAGCTCCTACCCTTTGTAACTGCATGGATGGAACTGGAGAGCATTATGCTAAGTGAAATAAGCCAGGCAGTAAAAGACAAATACCATATAATCTCACCTTTAAGTGGAACTTATTCAACAAAACAAACAAGCAAGAAAATATAACCAGAGACATTGAAATTAAGAATAATCTGACAGTAACCAGAGGGAAGGTGGGAGGGGATAATGGGGGGAAAAGGGGGGAGGGTTTTCAGGAATAACTACAAAGGACACATGGACAAAACCAAGGGGGATGGAATCAGGGGAAGGAAGTGGGGATGTCTGGGGTGGGGGGAAGTAGTGGGGGTAAATGCAGACAACTGTACTTAAAAAACAACAAAATAATTTAAAAGATAACTTTTTCCTTTAACACTATACACAGTGCCTAATGCTAAGTTAAGGAATGAATAAATATGTCATTCACTAGATGCTTAATGTGGAATTGTTTCTGGCTATCTATCCTTTTCTTCTAAACCTGGAACATCACTTAAATATTTTAATTAATTGAGGAGTGCACTTAATTGGGCTCTAGTTGTTTGATGTTTTTAATGTGATGTTCCATGCAAATATCTTTATCTAGTAGTAACAGAGATATTTTCTAACCTAGTCCCAATGCTTTGCAGAAGCAGTAACTAATATGACCACTAAACCAGTCAAAAATCTGCAAAAAATATATTAATTGCAGTGTCAATTACAAATGCCACTAATTTAACATATTTAAATAGGGAAAAGTCCTTCCTCTCATAGTACCTTGTGCTTTCCTCTAGCTCTAAGAGCTCTAAGTCTGTCTGCCAATCTGGATTTATGGTTCAAGAAATCCTGTCTGGTTTTACATGTTACTGAGAAAAAGCATAGTCCACATCACAGTAAGTAGGAAACAACCCAAACCTGACTGAGGAGAAAGGTTAATAGTGTTAAATAGGAAATGCTATGGGATCAAGGCTTCAGCCATTACAATTTAGATCTGTTCCAGAAGTCAGCTTCTTCACCACAGTAAATTGAGAATTTAAAACACTATTTCCATCTTCACAGTGTGGATGGAGGCAGCTTCCCAGAAAACACTGAACATTCACAGGAGAGAGAAATACACAGTCAAAGGGCCAAAAAATCATACAAGAAATCATTATTAGTGTACTAGGTAACACACAGGGGGCATTTCAGAGAGAATCCAGGTTCTTTAGGTCTAAAATTGACAAGCACTCTGAACTGAAAATGATTTTTGAACAAGTGTTTAATTAGACACTGAATTGTGAGACTGACTTGCTACTACCTACTGCACTAACAAGACACCTATAAAGGTGAAATAAAGTGGCCTAATCCAGAATGCCCCGAGGGCAGAGCAGCACAGCGCTAGAGGAACTCAGGGCATTCTAACAGGGATCAAAAGAACTTAGACAACTCTAAAATTAAAGAAATGTGCATCAGATAAAAACATAGCAATGGTCCTGTCTGGTGTGGCTCAGTGGATTGAGTACTCGCCTGCGAACCAAAGGGTCACTGGTTTGATTCCCAGTCAGGGTACATGCCTGGGGTGTGGGCCAGGTTCCCAGTAGGGGGCGCATGAGAGGCAACAACACATTGATGTTTCTCTCCCTCTCTTTCTCCCTCTTTCTCCTCTCTAAAAATAAATAAATATTTTTTAAAACATAGAAATGTTCTTATCCTCAAGCAGTTAAAGTCTTCTTTAAAAATAATTCTTGTGCATGGAAATTAGATATTAGTATCAGAGCATTACGTCTTATAATTACAGCATGTTGTAGGTACATATTGTTAACTGTTTAGAAAGCTATAGTTTCATTGAGTTTGGTTAGTAATCCCTAAACTTTTTGTCGTCTCCTAAAGTTTTATGTTAGAGAAGTCCTGTGGCAGTTTTGTTGAGAGTTAACCTAGAACAGGTCAACTCCACTTGACAATTGCAGTAAAAGTTCTGGTGCCCTGACAAGGAAGGTTCTGAATGGCAGACAAGTTAAGAACCATCCCTTCTATAAAGTCTATAATGATTGTTGTCCTTGTCTGCATATGCTGCACCTTTACAAGTGTGTTAATGATACTCAAGACACACTCTAAATAGATGACAAATGTTTTTTTTAATTAAACATTTTTTTATTGTTGTTCAATTACAGTTGTCTGCATTTTCTCCCCACCACTCCACCCTACCCCAGCCAAACCCACCTCCCTCCCCCACCTCCACCCTCCCCCTTGGTTTTGTTCATGTGTCCTTTATAGTAGTTCCTGTAATCCCCTCTCCCCACTGTCCCCTCCCTCTCCCCACTATCCCCTCCCCTCTCCCCTCTGGCTATTGTTAGATTGCTCTTAACTTCAATGTCTCTGGTTATATTTTGTTTGCTTTTTTCTTTTGTTGATTATGTTCCAGTTAAAGGTGAGATCATATGGTATTTGTCCCTCACCACCTGGCTTATTTCACTTAGCATAATGCTCTCCAGTTCCATCCATGCTGTTTGTTGCAAAGGGTATAAGCAACTTCTTTCTCTCTGCTGCAAAGAATTCCATTGTGTAAAGGTACCATAGTTTTTTGATCCACTCATTTGCTGATGGGCACTTAGGTTGCTTCCAGTACTTAGCCATTGTAAATTGTGCTGCTATGAACATTGGGATGCATAGGTTCTTTTGGATGGGTGTTTCAGGGTTCTTAGGGTATAATCCCAGCAGTGGAATTGCTGGGTCAAAGGGCAGTTCCATTTTTAGTTTTCTGAGGAAATTCCATACTGTTTTCCACAGTGGCCGCACCAGTCTGCATTCCCACCAACAATGTACTAGGGTTCCCTTTTCTCTGCATCCTCTCCAACACTTGTTTGTTGATTTTTTTATGTTGGCCACTCTAACTGGTGTGAGGTGGTAACTCATCATGGTTTTAATTTGCATCTCTCTGATGGCTAGTGATGCTGAGCATCTTTTCCTATGTCTCTGGGCCCTCTGTATGTCTTCCTTGGAGAAGTGTCTGTTCAAGCCCTTTGCCCATTTTTTAATTGGGTTGTTTGTCTTCCTGGAGTGGAGTCATGTGAGTTCTTTATATATTTTGGAGATCAGGCCCTTGTCTGAGATGATAAGACTTTTTATCTGAGATAAAAACCAACTTTTTCTAATACTTGCACTAAATATAATTTCTTTTTATTCATTTTCATTGTAATTATTTTGCAGAGATTTTGAGAAGTCTCCAGCATAAAGAAGAAGAGAAAAAAGGATAAATGTCTTGGGACTCCAGCTGATAAAAGAAATAGGTTGTCAAAAAGAGTAATAGGTTGTCATTTCTGTGACAGTAATATGGACTTCTGAGAGAACACAATTGTTTTTAGTTTCAAACCATTCAAGTACCTCTAGGCCTTTATAGAATATCATAATAATCATCTTATATAATCATGTTTTCCTTTCATACCCTATTAGCACCATCTAAAGGAAGGGAATAAGATTCATCTAAAGGTGTTATGCGATCTGTATACAATTGTGAGTTCCTTTCAGTATGTTATGACAGATGAGGTATAACACATCTCAGCTCTATCCAACTTCTTTTTCAGGAAAATGGTTGTGAAATTAAACATGACAGGGGGAAAGTAAAAACCAAGAGGCAGATAATTATCAAGCAGCTCTTGGATTTTAAAAACCCAAAGAGGTAAAACTTAGATTTTCTCACTGACCAAGAAAAATAATCTGTTTTGAACTCAAAAGTATCCAGACAATAAGACTGGAGTATCATAACTGGCCCTTCAATTTTTAGTTTGCTTCACTATTTCTAACCTTCACTGCATAAAAACCTCTTTATATTTCATCCCATTCTACTGCTTCGCAATCAGTGTGTGTGTACAATAAAAGGTATACCAAAAGCCTCCTTTATGGAGCATGATGTTTTGAGTTTTCCTCATTTGTACAGAGAAAATATTGCACATAATAGAGAAATGCCATATATATATATATATATATATATATATATATATATATATATATGAAATTCCATACACACACACATATACACATTCCTGGTCCCACTCAATGTCTCTTAGATGAACTCAACAACACCAAATCCTTTCTTCTAAACTTTTCTTTTTATTATATTGTATCTGTTATTGTCAATCTCATTTACGTAGTCTTTTGGAACTGTCACTTTGAAGACAGTTTTGACTCCATCCTCTAATGCATCTAATATACACAGTTATTCTTTGCATCTTAACACTAATTCCAACAAAATATTTCGCCCTCCAATTTCTTTCTTCTGCTTTTTCACTGCCACCACTATGCATTTAGTCTTCACAACATTATCAGATTATTTTAATAACCTTCTAACTGCTTTTCTTATTTCATAGATGGAATTATTTAGTCCAACCTCTGCCTCCCCATTATTTCTTTTTGCAAATAAGGAATCTGAACCCCAAAGAGGATAAGGGTTCAAGGTCTCAAAGCTAATGCTAATGAATCAGGAGTAGAAATCATATTTTCTAACTCTTATTCAAGGTTTTTATCATTACACCATGCTTTTTTTGATAGTTCCTACTGCAAAATATCTTGAACATCCTATATGCCACTGCCTAACTAATGTGTCTTAGGCTTCCATCATTACATTTCTTGGCTATCTTATTTCTCATTAATGAAATATGTTCTGTTTAGCTTTGAAACTCTATCCCAAACATATCTTCTCTAAAAAAAATTTCTGTAAATTCTTAGTTTCAGGGCCATTACTCTAATGAGTGACTAATAGTAGGGAAATACACACTTTTTGTCAAGGTAAATGATGGCAATGTGTTGAGATGAAAGGAAACTCTCCTAGTGGTTTTTTTCTTTCTTTTTTATTGTATTTTCCCATACCATTTAGTTCCCTTTCACCCCCTCCCCCCACAATCATCACACTATTGCTTATGTCCATCAGTCCATTTTCATTTTTTTAAACATTTTTATTGTTGTTCAAGTACAGTTTTCTGCCTTTTCCACTCACCCCTCTCCACCACTCCAGCCCTACCCTCCTCCCTCCTGTTTCCACCCTCCCTTCTAATTGTCCATGTATCCTTTGTAATTGTTCCTGTAAACCCTTCATCCTTTTCCCCCATTCTCCCCTCCCCTCTCCCCTCTGGTCACTGTCAGCCTGTTCTCAATTTCAATGTCTTCGCTATACTTTGCTTGCTTGTTCGTTTTGTTGATTAGGTTCCTGTTAATGGTGAGATCATATGGTATTTGTCTTTCACCGCCTGGCTTATTTCACTTAGCATAATGCTCTCCAGTTCCATACATGCTGTCACAAAGGGTAGGAGTTCCTTCTTTCTCTCTGCTGCGTAGAATTTCATTGTGTAAATGTACCTTAGTTTTTTGATCCATTCATTTACTGATGGGCACCTAGGTTGTTCCAGTACTTGGCTATTGTAAATTTTGTTGCTATGAACATTGGAGTGCACAGGTTCTTTTGGATTGATGTTTCAGGGTTCTTAGGATATAATCCTAACATTGGAATTGCTGGGTCAAAGGACAGTTCCATTTTTAGTTTTCTGAGGAAATTCTCATTTTCATTTTTGCTCAATGGCTCCATGCACTAACCTCCCTCCACCTTTGCTCTTATCCTGCTCTCTATGTCTGTCTCTGTTTTACTGGTTAGTTTAGTTTGTTCATTAGATTCGACATATGCGTGAAATCATATGGTATTTGTTTTTCTCTAACTGCTTTATTTTGCTTTGCATAATGTTCTCAGGTCCATACATACTGTCATAAAGGGTATGTTCTTTTGAATTCATGTTTTGGGTTCCTTTGGATATATTCCAAGAAGTGCGATCTCTGGGTAAAAAGGCAGATCCATTTTAAATTTTTGGAGGTATCTCCACACTGCTTTCCACAGTAGCTGCACCAGTCTGCATTCCCAACAACAGTGCAAAAGTGTTCCCATTTCTCCACATCCTCACCATCACTTGTTGTTTGTTGATTTATTGATGATAGCCATTCTGAAATGTGTGATAAGATATCTCATTGTGGCTTTAATTTGTATTTCTCTGATGATTAGTGACATTGAGCATCTTTTCATATTTCTATTGGCCATCTGTATATCCTCTTTGGACAAGTGTCTATTTACTTTGCCAATTTTTTAATTGGGGTGGGTTTTTTTTTTTGTTTGTTTATTGTTTATTTTTTTGGTGTTGAGTTTTGTGAGATGCAGAGAGCCTCTTAAACGGCCAATGCACAAAATTCTTTTTGCAGCCACTTACCCTGGGCTCCAGCAGATGGAGGGCAGAGTGGATTAGAGACACATGAGAGCCTGGGGTTGGTGGTTCTGGGGAGAAAACTGAAGGTACAGGTTCCAGGATCCCTGTGCTTAGTCATTCCCCATCTGAGGAATGGAGAGGCTATCTTTCTCAAGCAGAGAACTTCCCTCAAGTGGTGTCAGCATGAGGGGAAGCAATAACCTCACCTGTAGGAATACTTGGCTCCACCCTGTGGAACTTAAGCCCTGCTGCTGAGGAGTACAGCCAGAATACTTTTACTCTTTAAGCTAAACAGAAAGCCTACAGGCAGAAGTGGATCTCTGGGAACTCTGAGACTGTAGCTGACCATCTCCCAGGCCTGGGGCTGGTAAAGGCCAGCCTTGGAGTGCAGCCTGATTATGTATGCACATACCCAGGCAGAGCAGAGGGAGTAAGACACTGTGAATCGCTGATAGTGTGAAACAGGTTGCTCAGGGCCAGTCACAGGCAGAGTTTGAGTTAGATCTGCACCAGAGTCTTTGCAGATCTACCTAGTACATAGAAACAAACACAAAGAGGCAGCCAAAATGAGAAAAGAAAGAAACAGGTCCCAAGTGAAAGAACAAGAAGATTTCCAAAGGAAGAACTAGATGAAATGTAGGCAATTTATCAAATAGAGAATTTATAGTAATGGCTATAAGGATACTTGACAACATGAAAAAAGACATAGAAGCCATAATAAACGGCCAGTTAGAAATAAAGAATGCAATATCTGAGATAAATAATACACTGGAAGGAATAAACAGTAGGTTTGATGAAGCAGAGGATCAAATCAGTGATTTGGAAGACAGGGTAGAAAAAACACCCAAGAAGAGCAGCAAAAAGAAAAACAATTTTTAAAAAGTTAGGAGAGGTTAAGAAACATTTTGGACAACATGAAGCATAACAACATCTACATCATCAGAATACCAGAAGGAGAAGAGAGTGACCAAGGGATTGAGAACCCGTTTGAAGAAATAATGACTGATAACTTCCAGCATCTAGTACAGGAAAAAGACACACAGTCCAGGAAGCTCAGAGAATCCCAAACAAGTTGTATTCTAAGAGGCTTACATCAACAGAATATTATTTCATTGTTCCTTCATAAAATTCTGTTCTTTTTTTCATGTCTACTTCCATTAGAATGATTATTCTTCTATAAGTTGCTGTTTTCCAAGAAGGTAGTGTGAGTGTCCTGTAACATTTTAGTTTGTATTAAAAGAACTTTAACCAGCATCCAGAGGTTTCAGAGAAAATAGTCTTGGGACCAAGTACAGCACTAGAAAGAAGGGAAATGCCATATTCTTGCAAAATCATCATTACCTATCTAGCTAACAGAATAAATTAATTAAGGAAAGAAAGGAGAAATGTATGAGGAAGCCACTCATGGTACATGCTAACAACATAAAAATTACTAAACTCCATGTACAGTGGTTGAAAATCGGGAGGATTATCTGTGCTGTGGAGATACCCCCTGAGGAGCAAGGGGTCTCACCCCATTTTGAGCTCCATAGCCCAGATCACCAGAGCCAAAAAGAGGAGATTGCATAACATCTGTCTGTGAAAATCTCAGGGATTCCAATGGCCAAGAGAGACAGGAGTCTGCTGGAAACACAGGCACCCTCTTAAAGGGACAGGACACTAAATTATGTTCTCAGGTACTCACTATGGACTCTGGCAGGGGGACTGAAACTCAGAGTAAGCTAGAGGTATACAGGGAAAGATTGGGTTTTGTGGCTTTGGGGATAGAGATAGAAGGTCAGCCACCATTGTCCCTGTGCTGAGTCCCTATCCCACATTGCCCACAGACACTTATTTTCTTGCTCAAGCACCCTCCTCTACATGGCCTCAGCCTGGGAATATCCAATAGCCCCACTGTGCTAAATCCCTGTGGTCCCACTTGCTAAGGTAGAATCTGCTAAGAAATCAGCTAGCTGTGAGAAGCCTGGGCCTGCTGCAGCCTTTATTAAAAGGCCTACAGGAATTCCGGGCAGACTCATGTGGTATTGGAAAATCACAGGAAGGGACTGAATTATGTGGCCCTGTGGAGAGGACTATGTTTCCCTGCATGAGCCAACTGATGACACCATTCCTGTGCAGAGCCCTCTCTCCACATGGCTAAATATTAATCTCTTTTAGCCTGATAAACTCTAGTAGCTTCACCCTGAAGACTCCCTGAGACCCAACTAATTCCACAAGTGGCACATTTAGAGGAAGATCTTAGCAGGAAACAGACACTGCTGGGGCAAATTCTGCTTCATGGGGTCAGTATTCACACAGCAGCTCAAAAACTGGGCAAGGACAATCTCAACAGCCAGCCAGCTTGATGGTGAACTGACACTTGGATGGGCCAACAGCAACCAAAACTCAACTATAGCAGAACAGTTCACATAATCCATACAAAAGACGTTCCTGGAACAACTAGCTCAGGTGATCGGGAAAACGGTGCTACTGAACCCCAAAGGACAAGAACAACATAAGGTCACTATACAAAGACTGGGAGATAGCAGTTTTACCTAAAACACAGAAACTAGCACAAAGAGGCAAATGGAAAGACAAAGACATGCCCCAAATGAAAGAACCGGAGAGATCCCCAGAAAATGAACTAAATTAAATGGAGGCAAACAATCTACTAAATATAGAGTTCAAAACAATAGTTAGAGGGATGCTCAAGGAACTTAGAAGAAGAGATGAACTGAGTGACAACATCAACAATGAGATGGTAATCATTAAAAAGGACAGAGAAACCATAAAGAAAAACCAATCAGAAATGAACAATACAAGATGGAAGCATAGCTAGATACACTTTGCCTCCTCACACAACCAAAAGAATAACGAATTTAAAAAAAATTAACCAGAAGTAGCAGAAAATTGAACTGTTTGGAAGTCTGACAACCAAGGGGTTCAAGAAGACACATTCATCCAGACCTGTAGGAGGGGCAGAGACAGGCAGTTGAGGCAGATAGGGCCCATGGCAAGATGGTGGCTGGAAGACAGGGTGGGGAGTGAGGTAGTGACTGCGAGACCTGGCAAGGTGGCAGGTGGTGGAGTGGGTGGTCCCACATTTCCATGCTGATAAACCAGGAGGGACAACTGGGGAGCGAGACAGACCACACAACCCAGGGTTCCAGTGTGGGGAAATAATTCTTCAAAACCTCTGACTGGAACTATCTGTGGAGGTTGAGGTGGCAGGAGAAACTCCCAGCCTCACAGGAGAGTCCAATGGAGAGATCCACAGGGTCCAAGAATGTACACAAACCCACCCACCCAGGATCAGCACCAGAAGGGCCCAATTTGATTGTGGGTAGCAGGGAAAGTGACTGAAAGCCAGTGGAAAGCTGAGCAAGTGGCATCATTTCCTTTTGGACCCCTCCCCCACATACAGTGCCACAACGCAGCAATGTGGCGAATACCTAAGGCTCTGCCTGTTACTTGTAACATGCATGCCAAGAAAAAAAAATGGCCCAAATGAAAGAACAGATCAAAGATCCAGAAAAAATACAAGAGTTGAAGAGATAGCCAACCTATCAGATGCAAGTTCAAAACACTGGTAATCAGGATACCCACAGAATTGGTTGAGTATGGATGCAAAATAGAGGAAAAAGTGAAGGATATGAAAAGTGACATAAGAGAAATGTACAGGGAACAAACAGTAATGGGAAGGAAACTGTGACTCAAATCAATGGTTTGGAACAGAAGGAAGAAATAAACATTCAACTAGAACAGAATGAAGAAACAAGAATTCAAAAAAAATCAGGAGAGGCTCAGGAACCTCTGGGACAACTTTAAACATTCCAACATCTGAATCATAGGGGTGCCAGAAGGACAAGAGGAAGAGCAAGAAATTGAAAACTTATTTGAAAACATAATGAAGGAGAACTTCCCCAATCTGGTAAAGGAAATAGACTTTCCAGGAAGTCCAGGAAGCTCAGAGAATCCCAAAGAATTTGGACCCAGGGAAGCACACACCAAGGCACATCATAATTACATTATCTAAGATTAAAGATCCGGAGTGAATCTTAAAAGCAGCAAGAGAAAAGGAGACAGTTACCTACAAAGGAGTTCCCATTAGACTAGCAGCTGATTTCTCAAGAGAAACCGTGCAGGCCAGAAGGGGCTGGAAAGAAGTACTCAAAATCATGAAAGGCAAGGACCTACATCCAAGATTACTCTATCCAACAAAGCTATCATTTAGAATGGACAGGCAGATAAAGTGCTTCCCAGATAAGGTCAAGTTAAAGGACTTCATAATCACCGAGCCCTTATTATATGAAATGTTAAAGGGACTTATCTAAGAAAAAGAAGAAAATCAAAAATATGAATAGTAAAATGACAACAAGCTCACAACTATGAACAACCAAACCTAAAAACAAAAACAAAAACAAAAATGAACTAATTGAGCAACTAGAACAGGAACAGATTCATAGAAATAGAGACTACCTGGAGAGTTATCAGCAGAGAAGGGGAGAGGGGAGAATGGAGAAAAGTTACAGGGAATAAGATGCTACAAAATAGACAGGGGGAGGTTAAGAATAGTATGGGAAATGGAGATGTCTAAGAACTTATAGGTATGACCCATGGACATGAACTAAGGTGGGGGAATATGATGGGTGGAGGGGTACAAGGTGGAAGGGAATAAAGGGGAGAAAAAATGGGACAACTTTAATAGCATAAATATATTTTTTAAAAAAGAAATGAACAATACATTATCTGAAATGAAAAATAAACCAGAAAAAAATAAACAGCAGACTAGATGAAGCAGAGTATCAAATCAGCAAATTGGAAGAGGAGGTAGCATAAAACACCCAATAAGAGCAGCATTAGGAGAAAAAAAATTGAAAAAATGAGGGTAGTTTAAGGGACATTTGGGAAATATTAAGCATAGTACTAGCTGCACCATAGGGGGTGCCAGAAGAAGAAAAGAGAGAGCAAGGAATTGAGAACCTATTTAAAGAAATACTTACTGAGACTTTTTCTAATCTGGTGAAGGAAAAAGGCACACAAGCCCAAGAAGCATACAGAGTCCCAAACAAGATGAACCCAAAGAGGCCCATAACGAGACACATCATAATTTAAATGGCAAAGGTAAAAGACAAAGAGAGAATCTTTTAAGCAGCAAGAGAAACCTCCCATAAAACTATAAGCTGATTTCTCAACAGAAACATTTAAGCCAGAAGGGATTGTCACAAAATGTTCAAAACTATCAAAAGCAAGGACCTGAACCAAGGTTCCTCTAACCAGCAAGACTATCATTTAAAATGGAAGGTGAAATAAAGAGTTTTCCAGACAAGAAAAAGTTAAAGAAGTTCATTACCATCAAAAACCACTATTTAAAGAAATACTGGTTTAACATTAAAGAAATGTTAAAAGGACTTCTTTAAGAAGAAAGGATAAAAGAGCAACATAAATATGAAAATGGCAATAAATGCATACCTACCAATAATTATTTTTTAAGTGTAAATAAATGGCTTAAATGATCCAATCAAAAGAATAAGGTAGCTGAAGGGATAAAGAAACAAGAACCATACATGTGCTGTCTACAAGAGACACACTTGAAGTTAAAAATATATATATATATACAAAGACCAAAAGTAAGGGGACAGAAAAAATATTTTATGCAAATGGAAATGAAAAAAACATGGGGTAGCAATACTTATAGCAGACAAAAGAGACTTTAAAACAAAGCTTATAGTAAAAGACAAAGAAGGACATCACATAATAAAAATGTATTAATCCAACAAGATGATACAATCCTTGTAAACAATTATGCACCCAACATAGGAGAACCTAGATATATAAAACAAATTTTGATGAACATAAAGGGAGAGTTCAAAAGTACAGTCATAGTAGGGGACTCCAAATCCTCGTTAACATGAATAGATAGATCTTTCATACAAAAAAACCAACAAGATATTGAAAACAATACAAATAAATAGAAGCATATGCCATGCTCATGGGTAGGAAAAACTAACATAATTAAAATGGTCATACTACCCAAAGTGATCTATAGACTCAGTGCAATTCCTATCAATAATACAAATGCTGTTTTTCACAAAACTAGAAAAAATAATCCAAAAATTTATATGGAATAATAATAGACTACAAATAGCCACATAATTTGTGAGAAAGATAAGCAAAGTTGGAGATATAACACTACCTTATATCAACGTATACTATAGTATTCTAAACAGCCTGGTACTGGAGTAAAACTGGACATATAGATCAATGAAACAGAATAGAGAGCCCAGAAATCAACACACACCTATATGGTTAATTAATATTTGACAAAAGAGGCAAGAATAGACAATGAGTTAAAGACAGTATATTTAATAAATGGTTTTGGAAAAAATTGACAAGTACATGCAAAAAAATGAAACTAGATCACCTTCTTATATCATATGCAAGGATAAACTCAAAATGGATTAAAGGCTTAAGTGTGAGACTTGAAAACAAAATTCTTGGAAGGAAACATAGGCAGTAAAATCTTGGGCATCTCTCTTAGTACTATTAATATTTTTCTGATATATATCTTTGGCAAGGGAATCAAAAATAAAAATTAGAAAATGGGGCTACATCAAACGAAAAAGTTTTTGCACAAGGAAACCATCAACAAAATGAAAAGACAACCCACTGAATGGGAGAACATATTTGCCAATGATACATTTGATGAGGAGTTAATATCCAAAATTTATAAAGAACTCATACAACTTACACCAAAAGAAAAAAAAAAAAAAAACAACAATCCAATTAAAATTGGGCAATGGACCTGAATAGACATGTCTCCAAAGAGAGCATACAGGTGGCCCATAGATATATAAAAAGACGTTCAATGTCACTAATCATCAGAAAAATGCAAATTAAAACCATGATGAGACATCACCATGTACTTACCAGGATGACTATTGTCAATAAAACAACAAACAAATGCTGGAGAGGATGTGGAGAAAAGGAACTTTTGTGTACTGTTGGTGGGAATGCAGATTGGTGGGAAAGCAGTATGGAGATAAATCAAAAAATTAAAAATGGATCTGTCTTTTGACCCAATGATTCTACTTTTGAGTATATATTCAAAGAAATCCAAAACACTAATTCTAAAAAATATGTGCAGCCTTATGTTCATTGCAGCATCATTTACAATAGCCAAGCTATGGAAGCAAACCAAGTGCCCATCAATAGACAAGTAAAAAATAAAGTGCATATATACAAAGGAATATTACTTGGCCTTAAAAAGAAATAATTCTTACCATTTGTGATAGCATTGATGGACCTGAAGTATCTTATGCTAAATGAAATAAGTCAGACAGAAAAAAAATACTCTATGATTTCACTTATATGTGGAATCTAAAGGAAAAATAAAAGAACAAACAAAATTGAAACAGACTCATAAATACAGAGAACAGACTGACAGTTGCCAGAGGGGAGGGCAGTTGGGGGACTGAGTGATAATGGTGAAGTGATTGAATAGTTCAGATTGGTCGTTACAAAATAGTCATTGGGATGTGAAGTACAGCATAGAGAATATAGTCATGAATATTGTAATAATTATGTATGATGCCTATTTGTTAGGAACTGCCCTGCCTGGTTTCAGAAGCTGTAACCCCCATGGTTAAGGCTGAGTCAGAGACCTTGGGACCATAAGCCACTAAGGAGACAAAGCTTATCTCCCTGGCAGGTGTGCCATCTCTGCCCACTTCATTTTATCCTGCTTGGCCCTGAGCTTGACCAGTTAGCCAATGATGGGTAAGATTCCTCAAGGGAGGGACAACCTAAGACAGGCATGGTCACAGAAAAAGGGCCACAGGGAAGGACTTGGGGGGCTATAGAAAAAGGGGGTGATGGACCCTCGCCCCTCAGCTTTGACATAGCCTGAGTCCTCATTCTGTCTGCAAGAAGTCTCCTAATCTCTTGGCTGCCTTACTTCCCCTGCCTGACTTAAGCCTGAAACAATGACAGAGAGTGGTGCAGCCCTGTGCTGGAAAGGGAGGATTCCCCAGGGCATCAGGCCTAAGAAAGAATGCATACAATCCTGTGAAACCTGCTCTGGTTATTCTCTCAGTTTAAATGATAAGGGTCCAAGCCTGAAATGAGTTTCTTTCCCAAAATCTTATAACCCTTTAGCTAACTGACCCTAACTTAGAATAAGCCCTCAGAGTTCTTTGTATGTTATCTACTGTTTGATCCTTACTGCCTGACAATGATTGGTGAGCTTTACCTGTGTTCCTGTGCAAATTGAACCCAATAAAAGCCCATTGAGGAAAAGGCTCTTGGCCCTTCTCGTTTGAGAGATCGGCCACCTTTCCTCCCCAAGAAGATCATGTCTTGGTAGACTTATTCTCATCCGTGTCGGGCGGGGGGGGGGGGGGGCGGTCCCTGTGGGCGGAGCCCCCCCACACCTATTGGGTACTGGAAAATCAGGAGGACAACATTATGAAGTATGTGATTGTCCAATCACTATGCTATACACCTGAAACTAATACAAAATTATATTTAATGTAAACTGTAATTGAGAATCAAACTTTATATTAAAAAGAAACAAAGTATGAATATTAATTGGAACTTACAAGTCTGCAATTTGTTTCAATGAAGGATAATTTCTTAACAATAAAAATGTCAAAAAACTATTAATGTACTGAAACTCACAGTCCTCACCTAGCTAAAGAAGACTTTGGGGGGAGGGGAGAGTGTTCAGTGGGGAAATTGAGTAGAGAGAGACATAAGATATAAAGAAATGTGAGAATTGGTGTTCAGGCACAGGAACAGGTAAGTAAACAGGTGAAGTAACAGGTAAGAGGTCTCTCAATCTAAATGGCCTAAATATGCCTAATAACTTCTGAAACAAATGAGTGTATGTAAAGGTAAAAAAAAAAAAAAAAAAAAAAAAGATCAAGAACAGTAGCACTAATATGTATGGGCTGCTTCACATTTTTAAAAACCACTTTTGTTTCAAATATACTATTTTATTATCATGACAATTTTGAGGCAGTATTTATTATTCCTTTACTAGAAATAAAAATAATTGAGGTTCTGTGATGGTAACTTGTCTGAGTATAAACAGCTGATGTGTTTAGCCCAAGCATAAGTTTAAACTTCATGTTGAACTGTCTTCACTAATGCTAACACCATTTGTAATTACTTGTTCTGTACTGTCTTTCTACTAAAGTTTAAATCCCATGAAAACAGAAACCACACCTGTCTTGTTCACCATCATATTCCTGGTGTTTAGTATGTTGTCTGCTCCAAAGAAGGTGGTTTAAAATATATATGAATACAGAAAAGAACAAATATGGGTTAGCTATTTCTTCATACAAAATAAATCATGAAGTTCATTCCAGTTTACCAAGCCCACCTAAGATCTGAGGTGACTTTGTTAGCTATAAAAATATATTTGAAGATCCATCAATGTAGAGTTATTATTCATTGTCCTGACTTACTAAAATCGGAAAGAAAATTTAAGTAAAATGATTCAATATAAAAACCACATATTGTCTTCTGATTCAAAACAAATATCATTTGGAATTGTAAAACAATACCAGCATGAAATTCAGAATTATTTCCTGTCCTTCAAATAAGTGCTGTTATTCAGGTGATTGTTCCCATAATTAATATTGGCTTTGGGCAAGTTCCATTTTCTTGGATTATGAATACACATTACTCCATATTATCTTCCTCTTCTTTGATTGCGGTTTACTCTTTGTGTTATCCTATGCTGTTGTTATTTCTTTTGTGATAATCCCCCAAATTTATAATGTAATTTAGAAGCATAACAAATATCCAACCAGACCTGAACAATGCAGGTTATCTGACAACAATAAAAATAAAGTGAATTAATTTTTATTAAACTAAGGATTGGAAGAATGAATTTTAAATTCACAAAGAAAATGTTTCATAGATTGTAAATGCAAGTGATTTAGAAAAGAAATTAAGATAGGGCTTAGATTTATTTCCCCTTTACCCACAGCATTTCTCTTGCATTTATGGTGCTCAAATTTGCCTGGGACTTAGTGTTACCAAGGAACTAAGATTGGACAAAATCCATAGCCCCATGGTGCTAAAGAGAATGAGTTTTACAGAAAAAAAAAAAAAAGAACCTCAGTGGAACTCATTACCCTAAAAGCCAAAATATACATCAGTTATGAAGGGCTCAGATAAATCCATGAATGCAAGGCCCATAGAGGAAAAAGGGAATCCAAAGAGAAAAGTTTACAATCTTATACATTAAAATGGGAAGGGGTATCAGGGGAGTATCTGCTCCAGCTACCTGCCTTCAAGCAGGCAAAAATAATCCCCTACTTTGCTGATAGAGCAACAGAATCTCACAGAATCACTTGTCCAAACCACATAACCAGAAAAAATTAAAAGCACTTAGAATTCTTGCCTCCCGAGGCAGCATATATCCCACTGTCCTGCCGTACAGCTTCCTCCTCATTGTGATCCAGTCTGGGTCCTGATGCTGAGCTGCATTAACAAATGGTTTCATCCCTGGAGGATTTCATTTTGTAATGGACCATTTATATGAAGTTCTCTGTATTC
Source organism: Desmodus rotundus (assembly GCF_022682495.2). Taxonomy (NCBI): domain Eukaryota; kingdom Metazoa; phylum Chordata; class Mammalia; order Chiroptera; family Phyllostomidae; genus Desmodus; species Desmodus rotundus. The sequence goes on along the minus strand of NC_071400.1, from coordinate 22,771,302 downwards.
GTGTAGTATGGCAGCCTTAAAATAGCAGGAGTTGTGTTTTTGAAAATTACATTATCGTAACTAATTACATTTCTCCACTCTTAACCTTATTTCTTTTTACAGATACCATTCCACTGAAAATTAAAAATAAATTCCTGCTATAAATAAAAGGCTTCAAAGATCCATACAATGCTTAAACATGTCTGCATTCCAGTCTCTAAATCCAATCTGAACAATTGTTTAGAGTTTGTTATAATGATGTATTATAAGCACTTAAGTTTCAATTAGCAAGGAAAAAATGTATTACCAGTGTGTGTACACAAAGTATTTTGCTTTGTCTGCATTCTACATTAAAGTACATTGACATGCACAAAGAAGAAATAACTGAGTCTTGAAGGCAGTATGGTAAAAACAGTCAAGAGTCATGGAGTTTGAGGATAATCTTTCCAATGTAACCTAATTTGTGATTTACAGCAAGTCAATTTATTTTTCTAAAGACTTGTTTTCTTATATGAAAATAGGCTTCTTTCTCAGTACACAAATATGCAAATATGCTCCATAAAGTGGGAAGTACTATACAAATGTTAGGAAATATATTATTAAGGCAATAACACACAAAACACTCTCTCTCTCTCTCTCTCTCTCTCTCTCTCTCTCTCTATATATATATATATATATATATATATATATATATATATATAATCTTCCATAAATATATATGTAACCATAAATATATATATGGAAGACTTTATATATGGAAGATTTTATATTCTTCTCAGGCTGGTTCCAACTGCTAAAACATAACTCCTGAGGTCACTGCCTAGGACTACCTTTCTCAATATCCCTCCCCCCATGCCATGTTTGGGACCTCTCACCTCTCATTCATGAACCTTCCAATTTTATACCCCCTTCTATAGGGCCTTTCTCTCTGCTTTCCAAGGGCAATGGAAAAGTATAACAAACATATTTGCTCTTGCTTGCCAATGGCTAATAATGTGTCTTCATCCCATTTTAAGTAGTTTTTTCACTGCTTGAGGGCCTCATACATAGAGAATGCTTTATGCTAAAGCAACAACTCAGATAAAAAGAATTTCAGACACTAAGAGTGGCTAGAAGATATCTTGGAGCTAGGGAGATTATATGATACTCCATATCATAGTCCAAAGGTATGTCCTGAATAAAGTTCATTCCTGTAAAGATTTATGGCTTCCATGCAACACTACAGTTTTCAAAGAATGTCAGCTGTTCGTTGGCCATAGGAACAGTCATTTTGAAGTGAATGTTGAAGGTACACCTGGATATCACTTTTATTGTTTTTCTCATATATGAGGGCATTTCTATCTAGCAGATAACACTAAAATTACATTTACGTTATTATTGCTGCATAACCAACTATCTAAAAACTTAGTGGCATAAAACAGTGTGAACTTTATTATATTTCATGAATTCTGTAGGTCATAAATTTAGTCAGGACTCCGCTAAGTGATTCTTTGCTCCATGTGGATCAACTGAGATCACTTAGTAGTCAGATGGAAGATAATGTACTCTAGAGGAACCAAGAGACCTCACTCACATATTTTATATTTTGTCAGACTCTAGAGGCTATGCTCAGCAGTGAATAACAACCAGAGTGCCTAACACACAGCATCTCCAGCATTGTGGTCTTAGGCTGGTGGAACTTCTTTTTTGTTTCTCTCTTTTTTTAATTGTTGTTCAAGTACAGTTGTCTCCATTCCCCACCACCACCACCACCATCCCCCCACTCCCACTCTCACTCCTCTCTTTTGGCTTTGTCCATGTGTCCTTTATACATATACCTTGATGACCCTTACCCCTTTTCCCTCCATTATCCCTTTCTACCTCCCCTCTGGTTATTGTCAGTTTGTTCTTTATTTCAATGTACCTGGTTATATTTTGCTTGCTTGTTTGTTTTGTTAATTAGGTTCCCCTTATAGGAAAAACTTATGTTCCACATATTCTATCATGTGGTATATCTTTGAAAGTGTTCCATGTGCATTTGAAAAGAATGTGTATTTTGCTTCTTTGGAATGAAAGGTTCTATATATATCAGTTATGTCCATTTGATCTAGAACATTGTTCAATGCTGAAATATCCTTGTTGATATTTTCTTTGGATGATCTATCCATTGTTGCTAATGGGATGTTAACATCCCCTAGTATATAAATGTGTTGCAGTCTATATCTTTCTTGAAATCCTCCAAAAGTTTCCTTATATATGTTGGTTCTCCTATGTTGGGTGTATATATGTTCATAATGCTCATGTCTTCTTGATGGATTCTTCCATTGAGTATTATGAAGTGTCCTTCTGTGTCTCCTTTTATGGCTTTTGTTTTGAAGTATATTTTGTCTGATATTAGTATTGATACCTTGGCTTTTTATTTCCTGTCCATTTGCTTGGAATATTTTTTTCCAACCCTTCACTTCTGTCTGTGTAGGTCTTTTGTCCTGAGGTGGGTCTCTTGTAGGCAGCATATGCATGGGTCATGTTTTCTTATCCATTCAGCTACTCTATATCTTTTGATTGGAACATTTAATCCATTTACATTATCAAGATTATTATTGATAGGTATTTATTCATTTCCCCCCCTTTGTACCTATGTTCCTCTCTCTCACTCTTTGTCTTCTTAAAGCCATCCCTTTAGCATGTCTTGCAATGCTGGTTTGTCATAGGTGTATTCTTTAACCTTCTTTTGTCTGGGAAATGCCTTATTTCATCTTCCATTTTAAATGACAGCCTTGCTGGGTAGAGTAGTCTTGGTTGCAGGCCTTTGATTTTCATTACTTGGAATATTTCTTGCCATTTCCTTCTGGCTCGTACTGTTGAGAAATTAGCTACTAGCCTTATCAGAGCTCCCTTTTGTTATTTTTTGTTTATTCCTTGCTGCATTTAAGATTGTCTCTGTGTCTTTAAAACTTGGCATTTTAATTATGATGTGTCTTATAGTAGGCCTCTGTGGATTCATCTTGATAGAACCATCTGTGCTTCCTAAACTGACATGTCTTTTCCTGACTCCAGGTTCAGGAAATTTTCTATCATTTTTTTAAACAGTTTTTCTATCCCTTGTTCCTTTTCTTCTCCTTCTGATATTTGTATGATTTGAAAGTTGTTGCATTTCATGTTGTCTTGCAGTTCCTATCTTCACATTTTTTGAGGGTTTTATTTTTTTTCATGCAACTGCTCTACCTGGGTATTTCTTTCCACCTTGTCTTCCAGCTCACTAATTTGGTCATCTGCTCCATCCAGCCTGCTTGTAATTCCTTCTAGTGTATTTTTTCTTCCAGGTATTCTATTCTTCATTTTTCCCTGGGTCTTGTTTATAGTTTCTGTTTCCTTTTTCATACTGTTGTAGTTCCCCTTCAGTTCCTTGTAGTTGTCACTGAGTTCCTTGAGAATCCTTATAACAATTCTTTTGAATTCCATATCTAATAGTTTGTTTGCCTTCATTTCATTTAGCTCTTTTATTGGGGAGTCTTCCATTCCTTTTGATTGTGGGTTCTTTCTTTGTCTCCCCATTTAAGGTGACTCTTTTTACTTGTTTCTGTGATTCCTGATGCTCTGTTTTGCCAGCTGTCTCCATAGGGTGAACTTCTATGGTAGGAGTTCTGTGGGACTCTGTGGTACAGTCTCTTTGATCTCCCTGTCTGGATGTTCTATGGTTGCCCTTTCTTCTTTGTGTGGGTTCTCTTGTGTTATTTGGGCTTTACCTGTGAGTGGCTCCTTTGGTGGTGGGTCCTCCCCTCCAGAGGGTTTACTGGTACTCACAATTCCCACCTTGTCTTGTAAGCTGTTGGTGTTTGCCTTCTAACTTTGTTCTGGATCCATCTCTGGTTTTCTCACAGCTCCAGATCTTGTGATATCTTGGGGAAAAAAAGAAAGAAAAAGCCTCCTGCTGATTTTAAACTTGCCATCCTGTTTTTCAGTTCTTCCTGGATCCTGCAGGCAGAAGGGGGCTGGACTCCATTTTTTTCCCTTTCCTGTGGTTCTGCAATGATGGTGGCTCTGTCTGGGCTTCAGTAATCACAGGTGCCCAGTTTCCAGCCCATGCCCTTAGAGCACTATGAGCCTGTGTTGTCCGCTCTGCGCATTTTCACCAGGCTGGTGCTGATAATCCACCTTGTTTTGCAACCCTTTAATCAGTCTGTGAGGTGCAGGAAGTAGGAGCTAATCATGCCCCTCCTCCCTCTTTGTTTGCCTGACTACTGAGTGCCTGAGGTCCCTGCATGGTGGCTCAGTTCTGCTATTGGAAGAAGTCTCTCTGGGAGCCTCCGCCTCTCTGAGCCCCTACTGCTGCCTTTGATCAATCCGTGAGACATCCTGAGTGGGAGAAGATTGTGTCCCTACTCTTCCCTCTTTGCTGACCCAGTCGCTGCGTAGGTGAGGTCACTACATGGCTGCTCAGTTCTTTCTTTGAGAAAAGCCCCTTTGGGTGCCAGCTGCTGCTCCTAATAAGCGCCCAGTTTTCCACACAGTCCAACTCTCTGAACAGTTCAGAGACTATCTGTGTCATAGCCAATCATGGCCCCTCTCTTTTCCCAGCTCCAGGTGTCACTCAGCTCCTCAATTTTTCTGGTGCTATCTCAGCTGATGACCACTGCCCCAGCCAGGGTACGCCACTTGCTGTGTGTCACTTACTGCATTTTCATCCCCCCAGGGACTTTACGAGTCCAGGTCTTTGCTGATTCGGGTATGAGCCTTCCTTGCTCTGGAAGTAGAGAGAGCCTCTTAGTGGCTATCACTGACCCGGCTGTCCTCCAATGCCCTGTCAGCAGCCACAGTCTCTAGTGCATGGCCTGGGGAGCTTCCCATTGGCCTACAAAATCTTCTTACCACCTGTTTTTAAGTGTCCTCTGCACTTTGGCTTCCAAACTTCATATTTCCTGAGATTCTGTTGGCTGTTCAGTCTGTTCTTCAGAAGATCATCTAGGTGTCCCAGTTGGGTGCTTGAGCAAGTGGGCTCAGCTCCCACGTACATTGCTTCTATCTTCCTCTCTCCTTTCTTCAAAGTTCTTCTATCTTCTATCTGCTTCCCTGCTCCAAAGACATACTAAGAGCTTTCATTTTTAGGGCAGTACCCCCATACTAGTAGCAAAATCCCTTCCAGTTGCCAAGACTGCAGCACACACTATTTAAAATGGCATTACTTAAAACAACAATCATTTTATTATACCTCATGGATCCTGTAGGTCAGGAATTTTGACAAGGCTGGCTTGGCATTTCTTTAGGTCCCATGGCATTAACCAAGATTCACTCAGTGGTACTAAACTGGTGAATAGCATGAGCTGGAGAGTCCAAGAAACTTCACTTACACACCTAGTGCTTTGGAAGGGATGGCAGAAAGGCTAAGCTCAATTGATACTAGAACACTCATGTGGCATCTCTAGCATAGTAATGTTCCAATATTCGAACTTCTTAGAACATTCTAACAAGGCTTCTTTGAGAACATTCCAAGAGAAAATGATAGAGCTACATGGCTTTGAAAAGTCAGCTTCAGAAATCATATAGCATAACTTTCATCATATTCTATTGTTCAAAGTAGTCACAAGTCTACCTAGATTGAGTGAGAAAGCAATTAGATTTCATATCTCAGTGTAAGGAAGGTCAAAGAATTTGTGACCATGCTTTAAAACTATGGGAAAACAGAGAGTTCATTATCACCAAGCCATTATTATATGAAATGCTAAAGGGAATTATATAACAAAAAGAAGATCAAAATGATGAGCCTTAAAATGGCAACAAAATTCACAACTATGAACAATTTAATCTAAAAAACAAACTAAGCAAACAGGCAGAACAAAAACAGAAGCATAGATATGGAGACCATTTGGAGGGTTATCAGTTGTGAAAGGAAGGGGGATAATGGGGGGAAAGGTGCAGGGATTAAGAAACATAATTGATAGACACAAAAGAGAGGAGGATGTTAAGAAAGTATAGGAAATGGAGTAGTCACAAGAACTGATATTCATGACCAATGGACATGAACTAGAGAGTGGATTTCTGGAGGGAACAGGGGTACCTGGTGGGAGAGGACAAGGGGAAAATTGGGACAATTGTAATAGCATAATCAGTAAAATATGTTTAAAAAACTACCATACTATATAACCCACTTTACTCCTTTTAGATTGGTAAAGATGTTGATAATAGTAAAAATGGTGCCATGGCTGGTGTGGCTTACTGGATTGAGTGCTTGCCTGGGAATCCAAGGGTCGCAGGTTCAACTCCCATTCAGGGCACATGCCTGGGTTGTGGGCCAGGTCCCCAGTAGGGGGTGTGTGAGAAGGAAACCACACATTGATGTTTCTCTCCCTCTCCTTCTCCTTCCCTTCACCTCTCTAAAAAATAAATAAATTAAATCTTTAAAAAAATAATAAAAATGGTTACATTGTGTTGAAAGCCCTTATATTCTCGGCAGTATAAATACATATATTATCTCATTTAATCTGTACCAAAAAACACCTATGATTTGAAAACTATTGGTATTCCAATTTCAGATGAGGAAACTAAAGGACAAAGAGGATGAGTAACTTGTCAAAGATCCCACCATTTATATGTGACAGTTTCAGTTAGTAAAATATGCCTAGACATACTTTGATCAATCTATACAGCTTATATTTTACTTCATGTAATTTCATGCCAGAAAAAGATCATTTATACACAATGTTCTTTGCAAATTAAATCAAAACATAAATGCATCAGGGGAGAAACTTTAATAACTTTTTCTCATAACCAAAGCAATATTCTTTTATTATAACAAATGAGAAAATGAAGACAGAGAAAATAAGTACTACCCATAGTGACTGAAAAAAAAATAAAGAATTTATTATTTTGTATGTTTCAGGATGAGGAGGGTAGGAGAAGAATATAGGGACAATGATATTCTTAGTAATGTTTTATTTCTCTTGTTTATAAAAAGATGAAATGAAGTAATAAAATGTTAATAATTATAAATTCTGAAGGATATAAATACGGATACTTGATAGAGTTTTTAATTTCTCAAAATAAAAATTTAGAAAAATGAATGTTTTTAATAGTCCCAATACTCAGAGAAAATCACTTCAAGTATTTTAGTGTATATCCAACTACACACACAAACTCACATTCATACTGTTTGTAACCTGTCTTTTTACTTAACAACATATATATATAAATATATTTCCTGTTTTTAATATTATCTTGATGACCTCACAATATTTGCATATGATGACCCCATTAGTAAACATTTAGAATTTTAAAAATATTCTTTCATTATAAACAATGTTTAAATATTTTTTCAACTAAATCTTTGTCTACATACTCATAATTATTGGATTAGAATCACATTGGCAAAGGATGTGTGCATTTTTCCAAGTTTTATATCATATTAAAGCAAATAATAAAGTAAAATTAAATTTTCTGCATATACACACACACATAGATATAGATATATGAGAGAAACAATTTCTTCTCTCTAAAATTTCCTGTTTCATCTTTGGGAGGACTCAAAATGTTGGCATGTCACATTGCATCAAGTTAGGTATCTGCAATGCTGGTCTCTGGCTCTCATGAAGAGTTTCCCCATGGGAAAGTCAAACCCAGAAAAAAAGAATCCTTAATAAAATAAAATTGCAAAGCTATAGAGCTATGTGTCCAGATCTACAGGTTCATCCTAAAATAATTGGCTCATTAAATAGCCAGCCTGGCTTAGTCCCATTATTAAAGACAAATAGGAGAATAGGCTGTGGGCTTGCATACTCTCCGGGCATACCAATTATTCTTTGAATACAATGCTGTGAGTACAGTGTACTTTGATATTAGGAAAATGTTAAGTAGGCTTTAGGTCCGATTCTGTGATCTAGGCACACACAGACTATAGGAAGGGAGGCAGGATATGATAAAGGGAGGCAGCACTGAGAAGCACAGCAAGGAAGAAAGAGAGCTTATTAAGGATAGGACAAAGGTTTGTATCCTCTTTTTACATGTGGGAAATTTTTGAGTTCATGTAAGTGGGTTTTTGAGAGGGTCATTGGTGATCCGAATGATATGACTGCTATCAAGGAAAATATCTCTGTCAGTTTGCCAGGTCTCCCACCTTCAATCCCTCATTGCCACTCATCTTTTGTCACTCTGCACTGAAGTCTGAACTAGAAAAGTGTTGACAAAGAAATCATTCAAAGGCAATGGTTTTGCTGGGTTGTGTAGTTAAAGAAACCTTCCTATTTCAACTACAAAGCCTATTTTCTGAGGTACATGTAAGGCATTACACAAAATCATATCAAGAGAAAAGCCAGCTGGGCAATTGCTCTGGCACTCACTTATAAGAGATGCCCAATAATAAATCAAATACATTGACTAATATAAATTGTTCTTACTCACAAAAGTAGGTAATAATTTCAAATGGAATTAAAAGCACAAAGTAAACGGAAGCATTCACGCCTCTTTTTCTACAGACATATATCTGTTGATTGAATATGTTTATAGAGTCACACAACAAGTAAACAGCTCAGATAAAAGAATATTGATCTTCAGATTCTTATTCCAGTGTTCTTTTAACTGTTCTAAGTGGGCTCTCTAAAACAAAGTATATCTGTAATCAAGTTAGCTTTTGAGCTACTATCTGCAGAGTGAATAAGTTTTTTATATATGTTGACATTTTCTCCTTATTTTTAGAAGTGATCCTTAAGTTTTTATCATGTATGCTTGATTAAAATTCTAGAGTCAAACATTCTCTTTATATTATTCCCCTGAACAATACAAGGAACCTTAGAATCTTTAATTACAGTTATACCCCTCCAGTTTAACATATTAATTTGTACATTTATAGTTATGCCTTATTTTATTCTTCATGGGGAAAGCATAGGCTTTGGAGTCAGCCTGAGCTCAAATTCTAGTTAAGTAAAATGTGGTTCATCCATGTAAAAAAAATACTATATATTCATTACAAATTATGATGCAGATACTTCCTAGAACTATATGAATTCATATGGCAGTGCATATATAATATATTGTAGGAGGAAAGGCAGGTATCAGAGCATTCTGAGTGGCATGTTATGATTTGTGTTTTTTATTTTTCATTTATGTTTCATTCACTTTATATTCAATATCCTGCATTTGTTTCAGGTATACAACATAATGGTTAGATAATCATACACTTTACAATGTGGTCCTCCCAATATTTCTATTACCCATCTGGTCCCATACATGATTATTGCAATATTATTGACTATATTCCTATGCTGTACTTTATGTTCCTGTGAGTTATGTTTCTGTAACTACCAATTTGTACATCTTAATCCCTTCACCTTTTTCATACAGCTCTCCAAACCCCCTCCCATCTGGCACCCATCAGTCTGTTCTCTGTGTCTATGAGTCTGTTTCTATTTTGCTTGTTTATTTGTTTTGTTATTAGATTCCACATTTTCTTAAATCTATGTATGAATATCATATATATATATATATATATGTATATATATATATATATATATACAGAAAAATATCTGAAAGAACAGATACCAAAATATGAACAGTTGTCAACTCTGGACAATAAGAGTAAGGGTTGTCTTAATTTTTATTTTACATGTCTGTTTTGCATTTTTGTGCATGATTATTATAATTTAATTAAATAATTTGTTTTAATTCTAATTTTTAAAAATGACCAACACTGTCATTGTTACAGAAATCCGACATCTACTCAGCAGGTTACTGCCATAGGTTATCACTCTGAAGTTTCTTATCTGAAGCCTAGATGAAATATTAAGACCAGTACTCTTAATAGAAGGTAGTCACTTTCAAGACAAAGCATTCCTCGGATCTAATTTAAAAAATGGGCAAAAGACCTGAACAGATACTCCTCCAAGGAGGATATAAAGAGGGCCAAGAGACATATGAAACGATGCACAGCATCACTAGCCTTCAGAGAGATGCAAATTAAAACCACAATGAGATACCATCTCACACCTGTCAGAATGGTCATCATAAACAAAGCAACAAACAAGTGTTGGAGAGGATGCGGAGAAAAGGGAACCCTAGTACATTGTTGGTGGGAATGCAGATTGGTGTGGCCACTGTGGAAAAAAGTATGGAATTTCCTCAGAAAACTAAAAATGGAACTGCCTTTTGACCTACCAATTCCCCTGATGGGATTATAACCTAAGAATCCTGAAACAACAATTCAAAAGAACCTATGCATCCCAATGTTCATAGCAGCACAATTTACAATAGCCAAGTGCTGGAAGCAACCTAAGTGCCCATCAGTGAATGAGTGGATAAAAAAAAAAAAAAAGTGGTACATTTACATAATGGAATACTATGCAGCAGAAAGAAAGAAGGAACTCCTACCCTTCGTGACAGCACGGATGGAACTGGAGAGCATTATGCTAAATGAAATAAGCCAGGTAGTGAAAGACAAATACCATTTGATCTCATCTATAAGTGGAACCTAATCAACAAAACAAATAAGCAAGCATAATAGAACCAGAGACATTGAAATAGAGAACAATCTGACAGTAACCAGAGAGGAGGGGGAAGAAAGATAAAGGAGATAATAGGGGAAGGGCCATCAAGGAACATGTATAAAGGACATATGGACAAAGCCAGAGGTGATAGGTTCGAGGATGGGAGATGGGGACGGGTAGGCCGGGGGGGCATGGTGGGGTGAAAATGGAGACAACTGAACTTGAACAACAATAAATAAAATCACAAAAAATAAAATAAATATAATAGATTGCTTATCTGTTGGATGATCAAAAACTGTTAAGTAGATATGTAGATTGAGGCTGTTTTTACTCTCTTAGTCTCAATCTTAGGCCATCTACTATTTTGCCATTTTTCTAAATTATTGCCAGGATATAAACTTAATGGCACCTATGTCATATTTTTAGATAGTTTTACCCATGTTTTCTATACTGCTGCCCTCCCCAATCTGATTCCATTTTGCTACACATGTTTGCATCTGACACCTTTGAGCATCATCATTCCATTATCTCCCCATTATTGTATCTGCTTAGATAGAAAGACCAATTTCTTTCTGAGTGTAGATATTATTTCACTTGATAGGCTTTGTCTGGCCTCTGGCATTCTAGATACAAAGTGGGAGCCTTGATTGGTAGAGTCTGATTATTTCAGTGGCTCTATAGGCATTGCACATTCTATACCTATTTAAGAAACTCTATCCTTACCTCTCATTATAGACTTTCCAGATTATAGATCCCCCCACATGTCCCACATGGCTCCAATGTCTCTTGGCAAAACAATGACATTTTCTAGTACACATTGTGCTCTTGGTTTTATAAGCAGTACCCATGGCAGGTTGTTTGTCTCACTCTGAACTCCAGCCACAGCAGACTTCTACATTAATATAGAGAATAATGGAGTTCTCCATAGTCCGTTTCTCTCTGCTTTTTTTTTTTTCAATGTCTCTCCAACTCAATCTCTCTCTTAGGTTGACTCTTTTGTTGTTGTTGTTGTTCTGTGACTGTGCAAGTGTGTTTTTTCTCTTTGTTCCTTTCTCTCAAGCACACTGTCTTAGACTGTATGTCAAAGGATGCAGAGAGCACTTCTAGGAGTCAAGTGCCTGAGAAATTGAGCTTCAGTCATCTCCAGAAACTTTGATTGATTCCATTCCTTTGCCTTGGTGTTCACTATGTCATCTGTTTCTCTGTCCCAGAACTCTGTTTGCACACAGTGGGAAAGCTTGTCCCCAAATGGATTTTACACAAGGAATGTGTTTTTCGATATTTCACAACTGCAGCCTTCAGCATAAGCTGAAGTCAAACCTGGACACAACATGTGTCTCTTCAACATCAATCACCCTCTATATCATCCAACTGTACATTCACAGATGAGAAATCATCAGTGTAAACAGACATTATCCTCCTTATTAATAAAAGGTCTTTGCTCTCCAGCATTATGCTAAGTGAAATAAGCCAGGCAGTGAGGGACAAATACCATATGATCTCACCTTTAACTGAAACATAATCAACAGAAGAAAAAAGCAAACAAAATATAACCAGTGATATTGAAGTTAAGAACAATGTAACAATAGCCAGAGGGGATGGGGGAGGAAACAGTGGGGAGAGGGAGGGGACAGTGGGGAGAGGGGATTACAGGAACTACTATAAAGGACACATGGACAAAACCAAGGGGGAGGTTGGAAGCAAGGGAGGGAGGTGGGTTCGGCTTGGGTGGTGTGGAGGGGTGGGGAGAAAGTTCAGACAACTGTAATTGAATAACAATAAAATAATTTTAAAAAAAGGTCTTAGCTTCTAAAAGGTCTGAAAAGTCCATCTCTAAAATTAGAAACATAATAGTGCCCTTTAAAGAGCTCCTGTCAACAAATGCCCCACATCTGTTTGCTATCAAGAAGGAATAAGTGGCTACAGAAATAGTCATTTAAAAAAAAAAAAAAAAGGTAGGCATTGGCCCTGGATTTTGAAATAGTGTAGTACAGAGAATGATCCTGCATAGAAACAGGAAGAGGAAAAGGTATGCCTTTTTATGTATGAACTAGCACTTGTTTTCAAGTGATGATAATGACAAGCTAATAGTCCTTTTTTAAAAATAAAATTATTGACAATAACAATAGCCCCCCAAATGCCATCTGCCTCACCAGGTTTAAGTGAGAAGCAAATAAGAATACATGTTATTGTACTATACATTGGGTGAACTATAATACAAAAAGGAAGCTTCATTATACAGAATAAGAGCTACCATGTACCAAGCAATGTTTTAGATGTTTTATAATGCATTCTTTCACCCAGTCATCACAGTCATCCTAAAGGGTGACTACATATACTCTATTTTAGAGATCAAGATATCTAGGTTTAGTAAAGTAAGCAGTTTTATCAATATCATATATCTAATAAGTGGCAGAATTGCCTGGCATATGAATTTGAAAAAGAAAATATTAATATGTATCTCTGTCACAACCACATAGAAAACAAAATGTGGATGAGGTAGAAAATAATGCTCAAATTTCTCCTCTTTTTCTTTTTGCTTCCAGAAATTAAGACTCACTTCCCAATCTTCTAAACATATTCCCCTTCTAGCATTTATTTGACCAGCCTGTACTTACCCAAATGCAAAACAATCCACCCAATTCCTGCCTTATCTCAGCACCCACAAACACCTAACCTCATTTTCACATAGTCATTTTAAGATCGTTTAACAAACAACATCTCTTAGCATGAATTGTATGTCAGTCAACTGTGAGTCTGGAGAATAAGTTGTTTTTAGTAAAATAAGCCTCGCTTTGCAAACAGTTGATCATTTTGTTCTAGACAAAGTTATCATTTGCTGTAACCTTGACTCCACCAAAGAAACAGACAAAAAAGAAATAACTAACTGATCCCCAGTCTAAGATTTCCATCTGTCTATTTTTGTTCCTAACTTACAATACAAGCTCTTCCTTCTTTCAGTTCAAGTCTTTATCTTCCTCAAAAATACATCAAAATACATTTCTTAAAAGAAGTATCTCAGACTAACCCATACCCATTCTAACCATTCTTCCACCCCTACTTTCAGGATCCAGGTATTATGTTATTTTTCCCTCATTACATTTAGTTTTAAAGTTGGTCTCAAGTTGTTTTATTGGAGATAAAATTGGGATAAAAGCAGTTGAGTTTCTTAACTAGATTCTACACTGGCCCCTATGTAGAGTAAGGATCACATATAATGAAAATGGCATTGAACTTGATAACTAGACTAGAGTCTAGAAGCTCAATGTGTTGCTAACAAACCATGGGCCCCTTTGTCTGTTAGTTTGCCCATGTGTTCAGTAAAGAATTACAAGATTGACTGTGGGAGCAGGGTGGAGGCTAGGGCAGGTAAGGGAAGACCAATGGGGAAAAAGGTGGAACAAATGTAACCAAACAACAATAATTTTCCAACCAACTGAACTACACCAGCCAGGGCAAACAAACAATAATAATTTTAAAAAAAGAATTACATGTTCTCTAAGGTCTTTGAGGATCCCTTCTGCTTAATAATTCTATTATAATATTTTGGATTTTCTAAAGCCTCCGTGGTGCTCACTCCACTAGAGTACCCAAGCTACCATTCCTTTCCTTGTACATATACATTCACACTCCAGATTCCAATAAAATACATAGATACCTATCAATTAACTATGACTGGTAACCCTGATTCAGAAAAAAAAATCAAGATCTTTAGGAAGTATATAAGGTCCTAAGGTATTTAGAATCTACTTGTTTCCAAGTACTATAAAATACTTTTAGGAAACATCCAGAGAATAGCTTAAACACTATGCAACATTTATTCAGTACATACATGGCCACATTCAGATCAACTCTAGCACTAGAAAAAACATGGGACCTAATCTCAAACAACTTGTATTCTAATGGGGATGGGTGAAGACAGTTTTATTCAAATAAATAAAACCATATATTGTACCTGATGGTGTTCAGTGATATATAGAAAAATTACAGTCAGGGACTAGGAGTTGCTGATTTTGGAAGTGATGAAGCTTTAAACAAAGGAAAGAATAAACAAATGGGACCTCATCAAAATAAAAAGCTTCTGCAGGGCTAAAGAAAACAGTGTTAAAATACAAAGAGAACCAACAGTATGGGAAAACATATTTGCCAATGATACCTCAGACAAGGGCCTGATCTCCAAACTATATAAAGAACTCACATGACTCTACTCCAGGAAGACAAAGAACCCAATTAAAAAATGGGCAAAGGACTTGAACAGACACTTCTCCAAGGAAGACATACAGAGGGCCCAGAGACACATGAAAAGATGCTCAGCATCACTAGCCATCAGAGAGATGCAAATTAAAACCACAATGAGGTACCATCTCACACCAGTCAGAATGGCCAACATAAATAAATCAACAAACAAATGTTGGAGAGGATGCAGAGGAAAGGGAACCCTAGTGCACTGTTGGTGGGAATGCAGACTGGTGAGGCCATTGTGGAAAACAGTATGGAATTTCCTGAGAAAACTAAAAATGGAACTGCCTTTTGAGCCAGCAATTCCACTGCTGGGATTATACCCTAAGAACACTGAAACACCCATCCAAAAGAACCTATGCACCCCAATGTTCATAGCAGCACAATTTACAATAGTCAAGTACTGAAAGCAACCTAAGTGCTCATCAGCAAATGAGTGGATCAAAAAATTATGGTACATTTACACAATGGAATTCTACTCAGCAGAGAGAAAGAAGGAGCTTATACCCTTTGCAATGGCATGGATGGAACTGGAGAGCATTATGCTAAGTGAAATAAGCCAGGTGGTGAGGGACAAATACCATATGATCTCACCTTTAACTGGAACATAATCAATAGAAGAAAAAAGCAAACAAAATATAACTAGAGACATTGAAATTAAGAACATTGGAACAATAGGCAGAGGGGAGTGGGGAGGGGATAGTGGGGAGAGGGGTCTATAGGAGCTACTATAAAGGACACAAGGACAAAATCAAGGGGGAGGGTAGAGGTGGGGGAGGGAGGTGGGACTGGCTAGGGTGGGGTGGAGGGAAGGGGAGAAAATGCAGACAATTGTAACTGAATAAAAATAAATAAATAAATTTTAAAAATACATATTTTTCCTGTCTTGAAGTGAGTTGAGTGACCTCAAAAATGTCACTTTTATAATACATCACTGAGTAAAAATGGGTACAATGCTAAGTTTATTTTTTAAATTCTATGTTGAATCATTATATTAAAACCCTAAATTCATGATAAAAAAAAAAACACAACAAATGTTCTGGAAAGACTTCACTGAAAAAAAAGAAGATATTTCAGCAAAGATCTAAAGAAGGTGAAAAAGAGTGCCATGTTGATATCTTGGGGAAGAGTTTCCAGGTATAGAAGAAAGCGAACACAAAATCCTTGAGAAGCCTACCTGAAGTGTTTGAGAAATAGCAAAATGACAGGATAATTGGAATGGAGTGATTAAGAGAGAGACCAAGGAGGTCAGAGAGGTGATGGGGCCTTGTAAGACCATGTAAGGACTTTAAGGTTTGCTCTGTAATGAAGGTAATTGGAGGGTGTTCAACATTGAGAAGTCATAATCA
Source organism: Desmodus rotundus (assembly GCF_022682495.2). Classification (NCBI taxonomy): domain Eukaryota; kingdom Metazoa; phylum Chordata; class Mammalia; order Chiroptera; family Phyllostomidae; genus Desmodus; species Desmodus rotundus. The sequence continues at coordinate 22,755,287 of NC_071400.1, read as the reverse complement.
AACTTAGGTTTAAGTAGTCACTCTGGTTGCTGTGTTGAGAAAAAACTGGTGGAAAGTAGGAGCAAGCATGAAAGTAAAGAGCTATTTGAAGGCTACTGAAATAATTAAGAAAAGAGACAATAGGGACTGTTTGAAAGAAGGTCAGGGGATTAGAAAAGAACATATATGCATGACCCATACATGGACAATGGTGTGAGGATTGACTGTGGGAATGGGGGAGGGGGGAAAGGGAGAAAATTGGGGCAACTGTAATAGAATAAACAAACATTTTTAAAATGCAATGTAAAAAATAGTGATTTTGACCAGTTAATTAGAGGTGAATGTGATGAGAAGTAATCAAATTCTGGATATATCTTGAAGGTACAGCCAATGGTATTTCCTTATGGATTGAGATATCAATTGGAAGTCTCATGCCCATTAACAAATCTGGAAAGCCCAACAGCAAAGTAATATCAGAGTTATAGTAATACTAGAATAAGAATTATAGTAGCTAACACATAGCACTTACTGCCTACCAGGCACTATTCTAAGTGCTGTAGGTACATGTAATTGTCTAATTCTCATAACCATCGTATGAGAATTTTTATCACAATTTTATAGATGAGGGAACTGAGGCACAAATAATCTGCCTTAAGTCACACAGCTAGCATATGGTACAACTAGAATTCAAATCTAAGCAGTCTTATTTCAGAGCCCATGCTCTTAAAACTCTGTGATATATTGTTTATTATTGCTCACAGTGCAGTATAAATTCAGGCACACATAAAAATAGAAATTCCCCCATTGCCTACTATTTTAGAAAAATAACTTCAATTAAGAACTCAACTTCTCATTGTCCTTGCCATGGACTTCAGTGTCCTCTTAGTAATGTACTTTTCAATGTACAGGATCAAGTGTTATCAATATAATCAGCTAGGACAAGCCTAATGGCATGTGGAATAAATAATGTCCATTGGAAACATCTAAAATGTTCTAGCGTGTATTTAGAGAAAGCAATGAAATATAGCTAACCATTTCAGAAGAAACATTACTATTTCATGTAACAGATCTTCTTCATATCCTGTTGGAGGAAATCTCCAAAGATTTTTCAAATTTACCAACTCTTTGGATTCCTTGCTAGGGTAAATGTAAGCTACTATGCCCATCTTACACCTGGGAAGCTGAGTGCTCCAAAGTTAACTGGCTGGCCCATGCCAAAGAAGTAAATAGATGAGACTTATGACTCCCAGAATTGTAAATGTATGTCCAAGAAATCACATGCACAAAAACAAGAAAAGAGTAGGGACAGTATAATTGAGCATCATGTGTGATAACTCTGCCCAGTAAGTTCAATATAGATCAGCATTGATCAAGGGCTACCAAAAAAGCTATTGCAGTCTAACCTGAAGTATTAAACATATGGTATTAAATGAAATAATAGGACTGGCCCATTATACTCTGGTCAGACTACACTTGAGTATTTTATTGATTTCTGGCCACTAATTCTTCAGAAGGCTGTGCATCACTTGGAAATGTGTTCAGGACAGCTAGACCAAAATAGAAAACTTTGAGATCTAGCCAGATAATCAGAATTATAACAATTTTTGCTTATTAATCACTTACCATGCACTGTGCTTAATAATTTATAAGTATTATCTCATTTAATCCTCACAACTGTCCACTGAGCAAGGCTGAATCAGCATTGAGGCTTAGAAATGTTAAATAACATCTCCAAGGTCAAACAGCTAATAAGTTGTGGTGTCAATATTCAAACTAATATCTGAATGATCCCACTATACCATGTTGGACTTTTACAAGAAAAAAAGAACATCTCTCATGTGCCAACACTTCACATAAATTATCTAATTAAATCCTCACAATACTTCTATAAGGCATGTATCATTGTTAGTATCTCTATTTCTCAGAAAGGGAAACAGAAGCTCAGAGTAGTCATGAACAAACCCAATGACACACAGCTCACAAATGACATAAGTAAAATATAACATGAAGAATGATTGAAGACACTAGGTCAGAAAAAGGAAATTCTAGAATGTAATTTAAAGATGGAAGATGGGAAACAATTTTGAAAACTCCTGGCACACTTCAAATTTGAAATTCTAATATCAGCCCATTGTTTCCTGTATATGATTTATTTTCATCACCACATATGTATACATATATTTATTTAACAAATGATTCTTTCACCTACTGAATGCCAGGAACTCTACCATGCACTGGGAATGTAAGAATAATCAAGATAGATAAGGTACCTGCTCTTAGGGAATTTGCATTGTTATTCTGCTTTCTCTTACTTTACCCTCTGCTATTCCATATTTTTAATCTTCTTCAAAACTCAAATTTCACCTCAAAACTCACTTTCCTCTATGCCAGGAATCTTCACTAATATATCATTGCTCCTCTACACTCCCCACCCTCCACACACACAAATGCTATACTGCTTGCATTCCTTTGTTCTTCTCTATTACTTTGCTTCTGTTGTTATGATAATGATTTATTTTATCTTTCATTCATTCATTAGTCTATTCACTGGTTATTTATTGAATAACTATTACATATGCCAATTGTTGTCTTGGAGGCTGGGGATGCAATGGTACTCAAGAATGACTCTACAATATTATTCTGCTTTCTCAGCTTTATTTTACATTTACTTTTATCTTTTTTGTCTTACCTTCCCCACTCCTTCTCTAGCGAGCTGCTTCTGATGCATTGATGTGGAACACTTTAGGGCCTCTCAGAACACAATTTGAAATTTATTGATCTAGCTAAAACTCCCATCCAATGCAGGAGTCCCATGTACTAAATCCCAGGTAGTTGACTGTCCAAGTTTAACTAGACTATCAGTAAAGGTGAATTTACTACCTCCAACAACAGTCTGTTCTAATGTCACAAAGTCCTTTTTCTAGATTGAATTTTACTCAGTCTCATTTTGGTTTTCATTTACCGGTCCTAGTCTTGCCCAATTCAGCTACAAAGAACAAGTTACATTTGAAGACATTTATTGTGTCTCCCTTTTGCCTCATCTTCTTGAAGTTAAATATCCATATACTCCCAAATTAAAATGCTTTCTAAACAGCCTTCTCTAGACACTTTCAACTTTGGCAATATCCCTCAACATGTAATTTATTTTCTTTTATTTGTTCATTTAAAGAAAAGAGGGTATTTACCCAGCCAACTCTTTGTTTCAGGACTGTGTGACTCACTTCTTTTTCTTTCTTTCTTCTTTTAAATAAATGACACCATAAGATAAGCTTTATTTTAAAGTTCATAAAAGGCCTCACAATACTTGATATGAACATAGTTATTCTGTTTGACACATTCACATGACAGTGCTGTGTGTAACAAGAGATATATTTGAAAGATTTGTTCTGCATGCTACCAACACATTTCACTAGCGTTTGCATTACTTAATAAATGTTAATAATATCAAAGCAAAAAATCGTCTTCTTTGGACAGAATGACATATTGGTAAGAACAAATCTATACTTAAACAATCTAAGCATTTCAACTTTGTGCTAATTACAGAACTGAATTCTTTGCTAAGAAGTCTTCTGGGGTTCAAAGGGTAAGACCTAAAGGCGAGAAGAGTGAATGCTTTCCCAGAATGAACCTGAGATGGGATTACGACATATCTTGCCAAGCCTGGGAATGTGGTGGCCTACTTACTTGAGGGTCTGAGAAACCTTCTAGGAGAGAATTCTTTCTAAGTGCAGAAGTAGCCAGATGCAACAAGCTTAACAGAGAAGCAAAGAGTGGGTGAATTTGAGTACAACAGGTTTGTTTTTTGACCCAGTCCACATTGGATTAATGTTTGAGACTTATGGAGAATAATTAAAAACTGAAATATTTTTCTAAAATCCCAGTAAGATGTGGCATCATCATCAGTACCTGAGTGTGCCTGTAATATAAAGGAGCAGAGAGGGTAGAGGGAGGATCAGTTCATGTTTGGCAATGAAAAGCAGTACATTTTGATACATTGAGGGCTCTGGTTTATCAGTTGTGACAGAGGACAATGGTGCATGGCAGAAGAGATAGTGCTTTCTGGACATGAGAACACACAATGCATACTTAGTGATAATTGGTGGCAGGTGGTAATTAGCAATGATAAACTTATTCAAGATTACACACAAAAAAAATCTACTAAGAACTTCCAACAATATCTTAGGTGTGACTTTAGAGGGGATACGGAGATCTTATGTCAACAATTTGGCAAGAACTAGTGGATTTTATATTGCTATTTCTTAATTTTTATTGTATATTTTCCATTACTGTTTATCCCCCTTTTACCCTCTACCACCTATTTGAACACAATTCAGATTGTCAGGCTCTTGTCAGAACTTAAAGTGTTAATAGAAAAAAGTGCTTCCTAATCAAGGTATATCAGTATTCTTTGAAACATAAAACCCAAGAACTACCCATGAATATTCTTATTCAATAGGACCAAAGTAGGTTTCTAGCAATCTTTATTTTGAAAAACATCTCTTATGATTGTGTTGTACATCTCTAATTAAAAAACTGGTGATATAAAGGACTTCCAGCCAAGATGTAGGTGTAGGTAGACACACTGTGCCTCCTCGCACAACCAAAAGGACAACAACAATTTACAAACAAAATCAACCAGAACTGACAGAAAATCGAACTGTATGGAAGTCCGACAACCAAGGAGTTAAAGAAGAAACACTCACCCAGACCAGTAGGAGGGGTGGAGACTGGCAGCCGGGCAGAGAGGATCCGAGGCAAGGTGGCGGCTGGTGGACCCAGAGAGGTGGCAGATTGTGGAGCGGGGTGAGGAAAGCTGCAGCTGGCCAGTGAGGCAGCAACTGGTGGACTGGGTGACAGACGGCATAACCCAGGGCTCCAACTCGGGGAAATAAAGCCTCAAAACACTGACTGGAAATACCTGTGGGGGTTGAGGAAGCAGTGGGAAAAACTCACAGCCTCACAGGAGAGTTCCTTGGAGAGACCCATGGGATCCTACAACGTACACACACCCACGCACTTGGGAATCAGCACCAGAAGGGCCCAATTTGATTCTGGGTGGTGTAGGAGTGACTGAAAACCCGCAGAGAGTGGAGCAAGCGCCATTGCTCCCTATTGGACCCCTCGCCCACATACAGCGTCACAGCGCAGCTACAAGCATTACCCCACCCAGGTGAACACCTAAGGCTCCGCCCCTTTACGTAATAGGCACGCCAAGACAAAAAAAAAAAAAAAAGTGGCCCAAATGAAAGAATAGATCAAAGTTCCAGAAAAAATACAGCTAAGCAATGAAGAGATAGCCAACGTATCAGATGCACAGTTCAGAACACTGGTAATCAGGAAGCTCACAGAATTGGTTGAATTTGGTAAAAAATCAGATGAAAAAATGAAGGCTATGCTAAGAGTAACAAAGGAAAATGTACAGGGAACCAATAGTGATGGGAAGGAAACTGGAACTCAAATCAACAATGTGGACCAGAAGGAAGAAAAAAACATCCAACCAGAAAAGAATGAAGAAACAAGAATTCAAAAAAAATGAGGAGAGGCTTAGGAACCTCCAGGATATCTTGAAACGTTGCAACATCCAAATTATAGGGGTGCCAGAAGGAGAAGAGGAAGAACAAAATGTTGAAAACTTATTTGAACAAATAATGAAGGAGGACTTCCCTAATTTGGCAAAGGAAGTAGACTTCCAGGAAGTTCAGGAAGCTCAGAGAGTCCCAAAGAAGCTGGACCCAAGGAGGATCACACCAAGGCACATCATAATTACATTCCCCAAGATTAAAGATAAGGAGAGAATCTTAGAAGCCACAAGAGAAAAGGACACAGTTACCAACAAAGGAGTTCCCATAAGACTGTCAGCTGATTTCTCAAAAGAGACCTTACAGGCAAGAAGGGACTGGCAAGAAGTATTTAAAGTCATGAAAGGCAAGGACCTACATCCAAGATTACTGTATCCAGCAAAGCTATCATTTAGAATGGAAGGGAAGATAAAGTGCTTCTCAGATAAGATCAAGTTCAAGAAGTTCATCATCACCAAGCCCTTATTCTATGAAATGTTAAAGGGATTTATCTAAGAAAAAAGAAGATAAAAAATAGGAACAGTAAAAATGACAGCAAACTCACAGTTATTAACCACCACACCTATAACCAAAACAAAAGAAAACTAAACCAGCAACTAGAACAGAAACAGAACCACAGAAATGGAGATCACATGGAGGGTTATCAATAGGGGAGTGGGAGGGGGAGAGGAGGGGAAAGGTACAGAGAATAAGTAGCATAAATGATAGGTGGAAAATAGACAGGGGGAGGGTAGGAATAGTGTAGGAAATGTAGAAGCCAAAGAACTTATATGTATGACCCATGGACATGAAATATGGTGGGGGGCAGGATGGAGTGGAGTGAAGGGGGAAATAGGACAACTGTAATAGCATAATCAGTAAAATATATTTTAAAAAATAAAGTACAAAAGATTTAATTTTGGGGAAAAAAAAGAAATACCCTTAGAGTAGAGAAAACAAAGTATGGTAAAATGTTGATTTTTAAAAAAACTGGTGATATAGAGCAGGTATTATCAACCTTTTTATGTAATGGAGTAGATATTAACTATTTTGTCTCTGTGGGCCACAATCTCTGCTGCAACTATTCAACTACACTATTGTGGGAAAGCAGGCAAAGACAATACATAGACAAGAGCATGGCTGTGCTACAGCAAAACTTCATTTACAAAACCAGTTGACCTATCCATAGGATATAGTATGCTGAACCCTGATATAAGTGATTAATAATTAAATTAGTGCCAGTTCCTGCATGCCATATTGACTAATGCTGCTCAGGTACAATAGAGAATTAGAAGCCACTGTAAGTATTAAACAGGGGAATGTGGCAGAACTAAGATAGCCTGCATGACATCGTTGATATGTTTTTCTTGCTCATTAGTGTGAAAGGATACACTTGCATATTCCCAGAAGTCTAAAACTAAGCATCCTGGCTACACTCCAAATGTGAAAATCTAGGAAAATAGCTTTGGGACCAATAAACTGAAGCTGTAGTGAACACAGTGTTCCAAGACTAGAGGGAGGCAGGTAATGTAAACTGGTTCAAGAAGAGTTTCAATAATTCAGTGTATGCCATCTTTCAAATGGGTTATAAAGGGAAATGTGGGTTGTTTAGGAGGTCCCTTAGCTTTGAGAATGATGCCGGGAAGGACAAGCAGGTCTACCTCCAAGACATCTTTTGGTTTTGGGTCCCAGTTTTTGAAATTCTAGACTGGGTGAACCCAAGTGGGTCTTATCAAGTTGTTATACAAGAATGCTGATTAGATTGAAAATCTTCACCTGTGACAGGGTCTGGCTCAATTTTCAGTTATTGAACAATGGTAAAATCCTCTAAAGCCCATTCCAACTCTAAAATTTTATGATTCCATTATTCATTCTCCCTTCACATTCATCTTGAGGGAGCTTTTTATCTATCAATAGCAAGCCATCGAGCTGCAACACAATTGGTAAGCACTACTGAGAAAATGGCTCTCTGCAAACCCCTCCTCTCCTTCGGAAGAAAGTGCCAGGCACTTGGCTGGGGCTTCACTTGGCTGCTTTGTTGCTTTTTCCCCTTTCCGTATAAAACTCTTAAAGAATGGAAGAGATCATTTAAAGTTAAGATCCAAATTCATTACTGAGTCAAAGACTAGGGCCCATATCAGAGGCAAATTAGTTGTGATCTACTCACCTCTGGGGAAAATGCTCTCCTTTGCACATTAAGTCAACTGTCTCCCAATACTATTTCTTAATTTGTCCCCTTTCTAATTGAATTAATCACAAATGCATCATTCCTAACTATGGCTTACCCATTTACTCTGTGTGAATAATTGTAATTGGTTCCAGAAGGGGGGCAACATGCACTTTAATGAATTTCTTAAAAAGGAAACTCCCTTTGAGGAGTATTGTGTTTTTCCCTCCTCACTATTACTTTTCTGTTTTTACATCTTAACATCTCATCTGGATGAGCACCTTATCACTACCCAACAGGGAAAGGTGGTGTTCATATTTGTATTTGCATTTATATGGCATTTTCATACAGTGTATCTCACACTGCTGACAGAGCAATGAATCACAGGCCTGTAGCACCCTCTCTACATGCATTGTGGGATAAGCCATCTTCCACATGCTCTACAGCAGCAACATAATTAATGTTTCTTAATTTTAATTCATAAGGAAGATGCTATGGCCAGGGAGGCATGGGAGAGTGTGGATGTACGTCTGGCTATCTGTTTCTGCCAAATTTCAAGAAGTTAGAAATACTAGGAGACTATCACCCAGGCAAGCATGGTTCCTCACAATTTGTCCTTTGCTGACATGGTTACTGACAGAATGCTGGATGGGTCATTGCAGCTTCTGTGTTACTTTAGACATTTGCCTTTCATAAGTTGATAGCAGAGAGGAGGGAAAGCATATGGATCTGGCACACAATTAGTATAAAATCACCCAATGAATTGAGTTTGGGTATCACATCTGCTCCTCTTCAAAAACAGTTCTCATTCGACATATATTCATGCCCTTTTTTTAAAAAAAAATCAGGTTTAAGGCCCTGTGTCATTAGCAAGGTGCTACTGATGGTGGAAGGCCATTGTGGAATTAGTTATATGGAAATCTGGGCCCACTTAAGAGCTTTGAGGGGGCATTAATCATTTTTTGTTCAAAATAGAGGTGGGTACAATAGGAGATCAACTTTCCTTATCTCACAGAGCTTCACTCTTCCCCCAAAGTATCCCAAGTTCTGTGTCAGAGGTTAAACACTGACCTGGATTTCCCAGACAACTGTGATGCAGCATTTAGTATGTTCTTTTTTATTGCATTTTGTCCACTAACATTTAGTCCCCTTATAACCTCTTCCACTCCCAATCACCAAGTATGTTCTTATATATATGGTGAAGTGATCAGCAATCCCCAAACAGAAGAAATATGCACATAGAGATGCTCCAGCACCCACGATGTAAGACTCTCTCTGACTTTCATAGGGAAGGGAGCCTGGGAATTCTTTTGAATTGCCAACAAGATACAGCCTTGCAATAATTAAGGAATTACTGAACTCAAGCCTTATGGCAAGTCCCATCAGTTTTCACTATGCAGAAATGACATAATGTTACAGCAGTTAGTGAAATGAATAATTAGTTGCACATGGTATAAACATCAAGCCCACTCTTGGACTCCCTTACTCTGTCCATTACTTTGCTGCAGATGTCCTGCCTAGAGGCTCTATTAAAGATGCTTGAGTAAAACATGACCCAGGTATAAATCCTGTTGGGTGAGGCCAAGAAACTCCTCTGGCTGGGAATGTTTGAAACTCTCAAGCCCATTGCAAATATTAGAATGATCTACAGACCCTGCAGATGTCATTTAAATTAGGGTTCATGGTAGGAAAACAAATGGTTGGGTGAGATAATAGGAGCTTGCGTGCTATTCTGAATTCCTCTGTCTTTACTTTTAGCCAATTAAAATTAATTTCTGCAGCCTCACAGCCCAGAAATCCCAAGTTCCCAGACATGTCAAGTTGTGGTTCAATTTTGAGACAAAGGCAATTCCTCAAGAAACCCCAGCCTGACACAATCAAATAAGCCTTGTCAAAGTCCACCTAATCAAAAACCCCACACTTAATCACATCAGCTTCTTTAGCTCAAACTAGACAGACTCCCATCAGGGGATGGGAGATTCAGTCAATGCAGCCTATTATTCAAATGATCTGAGCTGCAGCACTCCAGAACTACATCCAGGTTATGGGAAATTAGCTGCAGCTAATTAAAAGTGGTGTGCTGTCTCCCACACTTGAGTCCCAGCCCCTCCTTGTGGCCAGGGACATATTGTAATGCTTTTTCAATGACAGCATTGAAACGTACCTGGACCAGGCAATTACTGAGGTCATGAAATACAGAAAGTCAGCAAGTAAAAGCAAAGGTAAAGTCTCTGACAAGGGAAGGGGAGGCCAGTAAAAGGTATGGCTCAGTGAGACACCTTCTGGAAACATCCTCTGGATTAAGACACTCAGCCTGTTGGCACACTTGGCCTCAACAGCACTGGTGCCCCTTCACATCTTCAACACCTGCCATACCCTCAAAACATTTGGTTTAGTGAATGTTTGGTTAATTTGGTTTAGTGTGCCTTCCTCTGCACAGTATTATGTGAAAGAGTAGCTTATTATAACTCTAATTCAAATTGACAACTTGAGTGTTTTACTGCAGCTTGCTAAAATATAAAGGTGAGGTTTAGGTCATGTTTTCAAATGTCAATTGACCTAAACACATAGGTGTGCTAGTTTGTGCAAGATGGGTTCTGGTGGTAAACAAACATTCAAATCCAGTCTCCACCAATTATTAGTTCTGTGTTCTGGAGCAATTCTGCTACATCTCTGAGCCTGTTTCTTCATATGTAAAATGGGAATAACAAAAGAAAATAATTTATGTAAAGTGCATTTAAATTTATCTTGACATAGTAAATGGTAAATACATTTTAGGTGAGTATATGAGAAATAGAAAGAGAGATGAGGTAGGGATAGAGATAGAGAGAGATGAAGAGAGAAAGAGAGAGAGAACACGTAGCACAGTAACATAAAAAATTCTGGTTTTCCTCCTTTGATCTGTGAAAGAACCAACTCTAGGTAGAGCCTAATGAAAAGGGGGACTATTTAAGAATTTTGATGGTTACAAACTCCCTTTTTTTTTAGAAAATAAGTCAAAACTTATATCTTGTTAATATTGAATCAACAATGCCATTTCCTTTTAGGTGGTATAGAGGACTTGTGAACCCTTAGTGTACTACAACAGAACACAGGTCCGGCTGCCTGCCACTACAAAAGCCAATACTCAAGAGGCAGGTGCTGGTGTAAAGGAAAGTTGTTTATTTGCAGATGCTGGCCATCTGGAAGATGGGGGACTCATGTCTCAAAGCCCATCTCCACCTCTTATTGGAGGCAGAGGTTTTTTATAAGAAGGGATGGGGAACAGAACAAAGAGATCAAGGGAGGGGCTTGAAAAGTACTCTACATGTAGACAAAAACACTCCATTCCAGTAACTACAGTGATGGTGCAGTGTGCATCATCCTGGTTTAGTCATCCTGGCTTCACATCATCCCGGCTTCATGTCATCCCAGCGCCATGGTTGAAGGTCAGAAAATCTCCCATAGCTGGGGTGCTTGAAGGTCAAGGTCTGTGTCTTTAGAAACTAATTCCTAAAATTCTGATATGAATGTGTTGATATCAAGAGACAGCACTTACGGAAACAATGTCAAAAGAATGGTGGGGTGGGTTACAATTCCCCATTGTTACAATTTCCCACCGTTACAGTACCTGTTAATTGTCAGTATCTCCTAAAAATACTATACATTGCATGAGAGTAAGCACTTGGTTTTGCTTACTGATGTATCACCTATTCCTAGACCAGAGTCAAAGACCAAAATGTTCAATATGTTGAGTAAGTTATAAATGCAATTGCTGCCATCCTCCTTTTTATGCAAAACCTATTTTGATGAAAACCTGTGTGTAAATAAAAATATATATTAAATGTTTCTTAATATGTTGGAGACTCTGATGAAGCCTTTTATTTTAGTCATTCATTTAGCAAATATTTATTGGTCACTGGTGACATGCCAGACACTGTGCTAAGCCTGGGAAGTAATACTGAAAAAGGCATGTGTATTCCTTCCCCTCATGGAATTTCAAGTGCAGTGGGAAGTCTACAGTTCAAAAATAATTTTTCTGAGCAGTTTAAGTATTGGCAATATTTTGATCTTTGTATATTACATTTCTTAAAATAGAGCCATTCCATAATAAAATGATCACAAGCAATAATGCATAATGTGTGTCTTTGACATCTGGGTCTAAGTTATAGCTAGACCTGGTTCATTTAGTTGAAATTCCAGTATTTTTAAAAGAGTTTGTTCATATATAAACTCTCACTGTCACTTTACTCTTTACACCTGAACATCTCCCTGTTGCATTATTTACTCTGTGTTTTCTTCAGTGGCACTAGAAAATGTAGTCCTTTTTTTCAAGGCACAGATCTGCATTGATGCTTGTATTAGTTGCCTATAGCTGCTACAAGTTACTGGAAACTTAATGGCTTAAACAAGACAAAATGATTATCTGATTGTTCTAGACATCAAAAGTCCAACATAGATCTCACCAGGTGAAATTATGCTTTATGAGCAAGGAGGGGAGAGCAAAAAGGGGAAAATTGGAACAACTGTAATTGAACAACAATAAAAAAAATTTTTAAAGAAAAAATAAAAATAACCTTTCCGTGGTTCATTCTATCCCTTGAGTCCTATTTCTCACATACTTCAAACTACCAAACATCTTTAATGAAAAACTTATACTTTGTTTCTACTTCCTCAACCTCAATTTCCTTTCTTTCTTCTCCATAGTTCTCATCCTACTTCTCTGTCATTTCTTCTTTAACTTTTTTATTGGCCTTTTCCTTTTATCAACATGACTGGAGCCCCAGGCCAATTCTAGGTCCTTTCCTCCCTGACTTCTTTATTTATCCCTACACTATCTTTAGTATATTGGAAGGATTCACTCAGCCACCTTGATTGTTACACTCAGCAAATAGTCATTGAATGCCTACTCTGTGCTACTTATTTTCATAGGCATTGAATAGGGATGGTCTCAAAATCTACACTTCAGGTCTAATATATTATAAGTCAATTCAATTATCTTCCTCTCCACTGCTACTGCTACGGCTACAGCCACTCCCCTTGGACAACAAAAATAGATTTCTATCTAGTTTCCCAGCATTTTCCTTTGCCCCATTGAAATCCATTCCACATTCTGTGATGTTTGAAAAATAAAATGATGGTATAACTTTCCTGCTTTAAAACTTTTCAAATGTCCCCCATTGTCCTCAGGACAATGTTTAGACCCCTTAGTATGGCATAAAATCCTTTCCACATTCTGGGCCCTGGTTTCATTTTCACTTTTTTTTTTATTCCCATCTCTACCTTTGTAGTCTATGCTCTAAACTTATCAAATTAATTTCTATACCCTAAAACAATGCAAAGTCTTACAGCCTTCTCTAACTTTTTCTTCTCTACCCCACCCCACCTCTCTCTCAAACACACACTTCACCTGGTTAAGTCCTCATTTTTTAGAACTTCTCTTAGCAGTTACTTTTTTAGAAGTCTTTCCTGAATACCCAAGTATAGATTAGGTGTCCTTCTTCTATGTTTTTACTATTAGCAGCAATAAAACTATAATATTATAACATGAAAATCTATGTATATTTTTCTCTCACCCTCCATAACTGCATACTCCTTGAGGGTAGAGTATGTGTTTTACCAACATTATATGCCCAGCAGGTAACACTATGCATAGAAAAATAGGGTAAATATTCAGTAAAGATCTGCTAAATTAATGAATGAATAAAATTATAACACAGAACAAAGATTTTACTAAAGTTTCAGAGTAGAACAACAGAGCATTTCCATCTGCCCCCATTTCTAGTCTTGTTCATGTACCATGTACCATTATGAGGTCACTTCTATTATTGTTTCCCAAGGTACATACTAAAATTAAAAATAGGAGAGAGCATTCTAACATGTGACATGGGAAATCCTATAGGAACCCACCTTGGTCCACCTTATACCTCCACCCCCCCAATTTTCATTATCATATATTTCTTTTTTTTTCTTTTTTCTTTTTTTCAGTTTCCAGTGTGGATTAATTTTTAATAGCCTTTTCCATGTCTTCATATAAGTTTTCTTTTACAAAATTAGGCTTATATTACACATGGTATTTTGTACCTACATCTTTGAGTTAACAATGTATCATCTTTCCATATCAATAAGTAGGTATCTGCATAACTATTTTTAAAGGATTCTTAATCAATTTTACCATGTTTTAACCACTTTCTTGTTATATTGTTGGATACATAGCTTTAAATTTGTTTCTTTTTTTAAAAAAAATATTGTTATTCAATTACAGTTGTCTGCATTTTCCCCCATCCCTCCACCCCACCCCAGCCAAACCTACCTCCCTCCCCCACCTGTACCCTCCCCCTTGATTTTGTCCATGTGTCCTTTATAGCAGCTCCTGTAAACCCCTCTCCCCACTATCCCCTCCCCACGCCCTTCTGGCTATTGTTACATTGTTCTTAATTTCAATGTCTCTGGTTATATTTTGTTTGCTTTTTTCTTTTGTTGATTATGTTCCAGTTAAAGGTGACATCATATGGTATTTGTCCCTCACCGCCTGGCTTATTTCACTTAGCATAATGCTCTCCAGTTCCATCCATGCTGTCACAAAGGGTATAAGCTCCTTCTTTCTCTCTGCTGTGTAACACCATAAAAATCCTAGAGGAAAACATTGGCAGGAAAATCTCAGACATTCCACGCAGCAACATCCTCACAGACACATCCCCTAAAGCAAGGGACATAAAGGAAAGAATAAACAAATGGGACCTCATCAAAACAAAAAGCTTCTGCAGGGCTAAAGAAAACAGAATTAAAATACAAAGAGAACCAACAGTATGGGAAAACATATTTGCCAATGATACCTCAGACAAGGGCCTGATCTCCAAAATATATAAAGAACTCACACGACTCTACTCCAGAAAGACAAACAACCCAATTAAAAGATGGGCAAAGGACTTGAACAGACACTTCTCCAAGGAAGACATACAGAGGGCCCAGAGACATATGAAAAGATGCTCAGCATCACTAGCCATCACAGAGATCCAAATTAAAACCACAATGAGATACCATCTCACACCAGTCAGAGGGGCCAACATAACAAATCAACAAACAAATGTTGTGGAGGATGCAGAGAAAAGGGAACCCTAGTGCACTGTTGGTGGGAATGCAGACTGGTGAGGCCACTGTGGAAAACAATATGGAATTTCCTCAGAAAGCTAAAAATGGAACTGCCCTTTGACCCAGCAATTCCGCTGCTGGGATTATACCCTAAGAACCCTGAATCACCAATCCAAAAGAACCTATGCACCCCAATGTTCATAGCAGCACAATTTATAATACCCAGGTACTGGAAACAACCTAAGTGTCCACCAGCAAATGACTGGATCAAAAAACTATGGTACATTTACTCATTATCATATATTTCTATAGGTTAAGTCATTACATGTCAATGAGACAGGAATTCCAGTTCCAATTTCAATTTCAGTTGCACCAAGATAGAAAATTTGTCAAATCATATGTAGTTGTAGACATCATTAAGAAAAATGATTAACCACAGGATCACAGCAGATAAAACAGAGCTTCTATGATAAGACCTAAGCCACTACAATTTTGCATGAAGATACAGGGAAGCAAATGGAAAATACAGAGAAATGGGAGGAGGGCAGGACTTAGAAAAAAGCAGTACCTCCAATAGCCAAGAAGAGTCTGAAGGCATGAGGTTCTTCGGATGCACCTGGGAAGTGAAATACTGTTTTAACAAATTGGGTTGAGCACCAATGCCAAATGTGGCTTCAGGAACCAAGAAATTCAACATCATGTGGATTTCAAAAGGCCAAAGGAGAGAAAGATGATGATCAAAATACTCCTTGGAGATTTCTAACAATGCTATTTAATATAGGGTATATATTAATGGAATGGAATATTTTAAGTTCAACTTAGTCTTCAGAATTAATGAATCTTTCCAAAGCTCTAGAGATTAAATAATTATTTGAACCCAGCTTTATTAAATAATGCAAATTCAGTACACTGGTAATGAAAATAATCATAAGTCACCAGAAGAAGATGAAAGATTCTGACCTTTTAATTAAAGATCAGCAGTCTCTAGCAACAATGAGCTAAAATCATAAAGGCAATATGATCTTTAAATATCTTCACTAAAGATGAAAATGGGGCCCTGGCTGGCATGGCTCTGTGGACTGTGTGACAGCCTGAGAATCAAAGGATAGCTGGTTCGACTACCAATCAGGGCACATGCCTGGGTTGCAGGACAGGTCCTCAGTTGGGGGTGTGTGACAGGCAAACACACACTGATGGTATTTTTTTTATTGTTGTTCTAGTACAGTTGTATCCATTTTCCTCCCACTACTTCCCCCACCCCAGCCATCCCCACTTGATCCTACCACCCATTGGTTTTGTCCCTGTGTCCCTTATACATGTTCCTGAAAAGACTTCCCCTTTTCCCTCCCATTGTTGCCTCCAACCTCCCCTCTGGTTACTGTCAATTTGTTCTCAAGTTCAATGTCTCTGGTTATATTTTGCTTGGTTATTTGTTTTATTGATTAGGTGTCACATATTTGTGAGATCATATGGTATTTGTCTTTCACCTCCTGGCTTATTTCATTATTAGCATAATGCTCTCCAGTTCCATCCATGTTGTCGTAAAGGGTATAAGCTCCTTCTTTCTGCTCCATAGTATTCCATCGTGTAAATGTACCACTGTTTTTTGATCCATTCATATACTGATGGGCACGTAAGTTGCTTCCAGCCCCTGGCTATTGTAGATTGTGCTGCTATGAACATTGGGGTGCATAGGTTCTTTTGAATTGGAGTTTTGGGTTCTTAGGATACAATCCCAGCAGTGGAATTGCTGGGTGAAAAGGCAGTTCCATTTTTAGCTTTCTGAGGAAATTCCATACTGTTTTCCGCAGTGTTGGCAACAGTCTGCAATCCCGCCAACAATGTACTAGGGTTCCCTATTCTCCACATCCTTTCCAACACTTGTTTGTTGCTTTGTTTATGATGGCCATTCTGACTGGTGTGAAGTGGTATCTCATTGTGGTTTTAATTTGGATCTCTCTGATGGCTAGTGATGCTGAGCATCTTTTCATATGTCCCTGGGTCCTTTGTATGTCCTCCTTGGAGAAGTGTCTCTTAAAGTCCTTTGCCTATTTTATAATTGGGTTGTTTGTCTTCCTGAAATGGAGCCATGTGAGTTCTTTATATATTTTGGAGATCAAACATTTGTCCGTGGTATCATTGGCAAATATGTTTTCCCATGCAGTTGTTCTCATTTCATTTTAATGCTATTTTCTTTAGCCATGCAGAAGTTTTTGTTTTTGTTTTTTTGATGACATTCCATTTGTTTATTGCTTCTTTCATGTCCCTTGCTCTAGGGGACATATCGGTGAAAATATTGCTGCATGGAATGTCTGAGATTTTCCTGCCTATGTTCTCCTCTAGGACTTTTATGCTGTCACAACTTATATTTAAGTCTTTTATCTATCTTGGATTTCTTTTTGTGTATAGTATAAGTTGGTGATCTAGTTTCATTTTTTTGCATGTACCTGTCCAGA
Organism: Desmodus rotundus; assembly: GCF_022682495.2. NCBI lineage: Eukaryota > Metazoa > Chordata > Mammalia > Chiroptera > Phyllostomidae > Desmodus > Desmodus rotundus. Next base: position 22,738,056 of record NC_071400.1, on the reverse strand, counting down.
TCTCCCAACACCATTTGTTGAAGAGGCTATTTTTACTTTATTTTATGCTTCTACCCCCTTTGGTATATATTAATTGACTACATCGATGTTTGTCTCCCTCTCTTTCTCCCTCCCTTCCCCTCTCTCTAAAAAAATAAAATAAGTAAAATATTTTTTAAAAAGATGAACATGGGGTAACATGAGTGTGTATTTATGTAAAATACTGTCCCACTGCATTTAGAGTGAAGATGTATTAATGCCTTAAAATGTGGAAAAATCAGTATAATCTAAATAATATTAAGGTAAAAAAGCTAATCAAACATTTATTTTAATATAATGGTCCACGCATGAATGCCACTATTTATATCATCTTTGTAAGCATTATGCAAATTTCCAATATAAAATATCTGTCCAGTTTTAAATATATATCTATTTAAATTATTGCTTTGTTTTTTTCTATGTAAATCAAGATCAAAATCAAGTGGTTATCTTCATAATGAAGCAAGAAACAAAAAGTTAATTAAACTTGCCAAGACAAAAAAATGGTAGAATTATTAGAAGAATATAGGAGTATGTCAGAGACCCTAGGATAGGGAGCATAGGTAAAAACCAGGAACCACAAAACCGATCAGAACAAATATCCCTTCTTTTGAGAGAGCCAAATGGTCTTCTCTCTCTCTCTCTCTCTCTCTCTCCCACCCCACTCCCCCTGCCCTTTTGTTCCTTTAACAAAATATCATAGACTGGGTGGTTTAAGCATCATTTATTTCTCACAGTTCTGCAGGCTGGGGATTCCTAGATCAAGGTACTGGCAAATGTGCTTCCTGGTGGGAGCCCTCTTTCTCACTTACAGGTGTCCGCCTTCTCATTGTGTCCTCATACGGTAGAAAACTCTGGTCCCTCCCTCTTCTTATTAGGATACTAATATCACCATGGGACATCCACCTTTAGGACTTCACCTAAATCTTATTATCTCCAAAAGGCTCCACTTTCAAATTTCATCACACTGGGGCTAGGACTTTAATCATATGAATTTTGGGGAAACAAAATCATTTAGAAACAGTCCTTAACACAATCTCTCTCTCTCTCTCTCTCTCTCTCTCTCTCTCTCTCTCTCTCTCTCTCTCTCTTTCTCTCTTCCTCCTCCTCCTCCTCCTCCTCCTCCTCCTCCTCCTCCTCCTCCTTCTGGCTTTCTCTGTCCCATGTGCACATAGCCTAAACAAGGACACTCCAGCCTCAGTCTCAAATTATCATCCCAGTTTGAGTGCCCCAAAAGAGTAGTTAGAATCTCTGGTCCTGATTCCAGTTTCTGAGGGAAAAATCTGTTTAATGTAAACTGACTGTACTATGGACACTTGAGTAGATATAATTTGGGTTGTTGGCCAGGCCATATACAATTCTTGAAAAACTGCTCTCCCAAAGGGAGTCACCTGCAGCTTGGTTTATATTACCCCATAGGTTCACATGGCTGCTAAAAATGACATTAACCTGTTATACAGAGTCATGCACATTTAATTAGGAAGTGTTCATTTCTCTCCAATATACAACATAATAAAAATCCATTCACAGAGCTGAGGAAAAGCATACATTACAAGACACTGATTCAAACCTCTATATCCAAGTGAAACAAGAGATGGTCAACCTTAACTATAAGAGGGAAAATATCATCATTACTTTGATGAAAACTGTAAAATTTTTCATTGTTGCCTACTTCACTTGGTGGTATTACACTTATCTAATACCCTTCTCAGGAATGATTTAGGTATCATTTAATTAATCCTTAAAATAACTGTCCCTGAACTAAAAGAAACAGTATCTAGATTCCTAAATTTGAAGACAGAAGTCATAATTGGCATGTTATTTAAATTCTACACAATAATCCAATTACTGTCATCAGACCTGTTTAAAGAAATCCGTTTTCTGGCATGGTCAAGGGATATGGTTAATCTAAGCTTCTACTTGATAATTACTATTCTGCATGAGACAACTTTCAAAGAATAAATAGACCTTGAACTTTCTTTTGATGATTCAGAAGGCACTTTGTGAAGCCACAGGGTCTCAGGGCTCATGTTATGAACATCCGTTCTCTTTAAATAGCAACTGCAGGAAGGGACCACTTAATGGAGAGTTATTGGGGATGGAGACCAGGTAAATTGCCTTTTACTTATGTAATGAAATATGTCTACTGAAATATAACATATGTATAGCTTGTTTTGCAGAAGGCTGAATTCGTTGGGATTTTATTCTAAACTAGATTGTATACAGCAATTCTGAAATCCCCAGAGGTTAAAGAACAAAGGACTACAAAGAAAAATGTATGCCTTGTAAGCAGTGTTCCCAGTAATTTGTTTAAGTTGTGAGCAGACAGTCATGCTATATCAGCAACAAACTATGAAGACTGAGCAAACATATGGAGAGATCACTACTGCAATCCAATAAAACTTTCAACAAAGTTGTTATTCATTGCACATTAAATGACCTACATAATGACTACTATGCCATGTGCAACCTCATATGTTTTTAAACATATATTTACTAAATATTTATTTTGTGCTAAATGCCATGTTAAATGTTATGAGCACAAAAATAAATAAGACACCAGGACCTCAAAGTTTAAAGGGAGAAAACAAACTGATAAAATGATTTAGAAGTACCTTGGTACAAATATGAACAATATATTGGACAGCCCAACATGCTCTGGGAAATGGGGACTAGAAGGCAGCTACATATCTCTGGAGGAGGGGATACATAACCTGATTCTTAATGGAGAAGTAGGAGTGCAGTAGGAAAAGGACACAAGTGCAGTAGATACAGATTACAGGAGCAAAGGCATAGTGGCAGCACCAACACTGGAATTTGTATGAGGAAGAGACAAGCAGCTCATCACTGATGGACTGTAAAGTGTGAAACAGGAACAAGTTTGGGAAATGAGGGAAGGGTCAGATCAAGAAAGTACTAAAAAGTAAAGAGTGATGGATGACATTGCCTTCATTAATTTCTCTCTGTAATTTTAGGTATTTAACATCATTGTAGTCATATATTGGCCCCATTCAATCATCATCCTCACTACATAAACTAAAGGTAACACAAGTCTCAAAATTTAGCCCCTAAATCTGAACTTACCCTGCAAACACTTGCTCCTCCTTGTCTCGTTCCAGAACGAAGTTTCCCTGTGCTTTCCCCACTAACAGCCAAAGGGCCAGGCCTTTCTCTTGTCTCAGCCTCAAACCTCAAGGGCCCCAGTCAAAAATAGCCTTGATGCAGGATATTTTGAGGAACCTGATACTCTGGACCATAAGATTTTGAATTGCTTTTCAGACTTCAGTGATTGGAAATGAATATGATCACTGTTCTGCCAGCAGTATTCCCCAACATCAAAGAAGTCTGGGACAGAGCAATGAGAGAGAATAAGGCCTGTGTTAATAAAGTTAGAAAAAGTAATAGTAGTGATGAGAGACAGGGTTTTTTTTTTATGACAATGGCATTTACCAAGCTCCTATAGCACTCTGCCAAGGGGTTGATAGACATCCTCTTGCTTACCCCTATGAGGCAGTTACTGTCTCCATGACACAGAAGAGAAAACATAAGCTCTGAGAGGTTACATAAATTACTCAAGATTTCACAACTAGTATGTAGCAAGATTCCAACCCAAGTCATTCTAACTTCAAAATTGAAGCAATCTAAAATATAACACCCTTAGCAAGTGGAAGGAGAAGGGCAACCATAAGAACAAACTTATTCTTTGACTCAAATCCTTGAACATAAAAGAGCTACTTTCAGGAATAACATGGGAAGGGATTGTTTAACTCTTTCAGTGATTAAGGAAATTTAGCCTCTTTAGGGCTAAATTCCCTTAATTCCTTACACTACTCCCATCTAATATCCTTTTAACAGTAAGAAAGGAAACAAATTTACTGTACTCCTAAAGATGTAAAATTTATTGTATTTGGAGACAGACAGAGATTTGAATCCCAACTCCCCTTCAAACTATCTGAGAAACTTTAGGCAACCTTTCTGAGCCAAACTCCCATTATCTGTAAACTGAATACTGTAATTAGAACATGCAGGAAAAGCATCTACCACAATGAGTTTTGCTTAGAAGGTCATCAACAAATTGGAAAAATAGTCAATCATGTTCTCTCTTACCACTCTGCCCTCAAAACACTCAATCCTTTAACTTTCATATATCTGTTTCCACCAAACTCCTAATTAATTTGTGTATTAATAGTATTAAAGTGTCGATTTACTTTTTTTCTCACTCCTAGAGGGCTAAGCATGTCAGGGGAAAGTTATGTGAATATCATGATGGGCTCTTTTACATAAATTATTGTTGTCCAATTGTGGGTGAACATTCAAAGCTGATTGGCAGTGCTTTTATTTTTTCACCAGTTTAGCCTACTTGGGGAATCTTCAAGGTACCTCTACTACACGTATTCCACTTTTCTCAAGGTCCCCAAGCTTTCTATTTCAAAAAATGACTTCTTCTACCTGCTTTTTTGAAGGTAAAAGAACATTTCATATAAATCCTTTCAGCTTTCAGTGATCTAACTTCAAAAGTTCCCTATATTTTTACTTTTCTTTCCTTTAATATTTACTTCTGTTTTGAAGGAAGAAGTATTCACCTCACTGAAGACTAATCTGTGAATGTCTGCTTTCAGCCATTCTGGCATGCTCTAATACCTTACTCTGTGAGTTTAGCCCTTCTGCCTCTTACATTTTCAGTCTTTTTTCATTGCAATTCATTCCTTCTCTTTGACCTGCAAATCATTCAAATCTAACTCTACTTAAAACATAGCATCCAGCAAAGTACCTAGGAATGGTACATAATCAATGGATATTTATTACATGAATGAAATTGTGAAAAATCCTTTCTATGAAAAAAATCCCATAATTGCCATTCTCCTTACTCCAAATGTTTATTAAAAGAGTAGTTTATAGTCAGTTCAGCTTCTTCATGTCCAACTCCAATTCACCACTCAAATTACTCTGATCTGATTTGTGCCCTCACCTCTCCACAGTTACTGCTCTGACTAAATTAGCAATGATTGACCTCTTTATCACGACATCCAGCGTCATTCCCAGGTGCAATTCTATTCATCTTCAGACCACATTTGACAACATTTATCCCCTGTGATTAGTTGTCTTTACCACTGCCTTCTGTGATATTCATTCATTCATTTGGTAAATATTTCTCGAGGAATTACTATGCTGAGACAGAATGATGAATTGAATTGAATACAACCAAGCTCCTGAACTCAAGGAACAGATAAAATAGTGAGTATGCACTTATCTCACTATCACATTTCTTTGATTACTCTTGCTCCAATATCCATCATGGGCTCTTTTCACTCCTCCTATTTCATAAATATAGGGTCTCCACAGGAAATGTCCCTAGTCTTCATTTCTCACACTGGATCCTCACTTTTAGTGATGCCATCAAACCTATAGAGTAATTAATCACATCTATGATATCTTCAAAATCCATATTTTTCACTGTAAATTTTCTCCTGAGGATGGGACCATCACTCATTAGCCTCTATATTTTCCACATCTTGCCCAGTTGTTACCTTTTATGCAGTAGATGCTCAGTAAAGTATATTTTATTGGTTATGATATTACAGTTGTCCCAATATTTTTCTCCCCTTTATCCCCCTCTGCCCTGCACCTCCCCACCCTCCAGCATCCCCCTAGTTCATGTCCATGGGTTGTACATACAAATTCTATGGCTTTTCCATTTACAATACTATTCTTAACCTCCCATTGTCTATTTTATGCCTACAAATTATGCTTCTTATTCCCTGTATCTTTTCCCCCATTCTTTCCTTCCCTCACCCCACTGATAACCCTCCATGTAGTATCCATTTCTGTGAATCTGTTCCTGTTCCATTTGTTTGCTTAGTTTTTGTTTTTAGGTTCAGTTGTTGATAGTTGTGAATTTGTTGTCATTTTAATATTCATAGTTTTATCTTCTTCTATATCTTAGATAAGTCCCTTTAACATTTCATATAATAAGGGCTTGATGATGATGAATTCCTTTAACTTGACCTTATCTGGGAAGCACTTTATCTGCCCTTCCATTCTAAATGTAGCTTTGCTGGATAGAGTAATCTTGGATGTAGGTCCTTGCCTTTCATGACTTTGAATACTTATTTCCAGGCCCTTCTGGCCTGCAAGGTTTCTCTTGAGAGATCAGCTGCTAGTCTAATGGGAACTCCTTTGTAGGTAACTGTCTCCTTTTCTCTTGCTGTTTTTAAGATTCTCTCCTTATATTTAATTTTTGGTAACTTAATGATGATGTGCCTTGGTGTGTTTTTTCTTGTATTCAATTTCTTTTGGACTCTGTGAGCCTCTTGGACTTCCTCAAAGTCTATTTCTTTTGCCAGATTGGGAAAGTTTTCCTTCATTATTTGTTCAAGTAAGTTTTCAATTTCTTGCTCTTCTTCTCCTTCTGACATCCCTATGATTTGGATATTGGAATGCTTAAAATTGTCCCAGAGGTTCCTCAGTCTCTCCTCATTTTTTTGAATTCTTGTTCCTTCATTCTGTTCTGATTGGATGTTTATTTTTCCTTTTGTTCCAGACTGTTGGGTCTCAGTATTCCTCTCTTCACTGTTGGTCCCCTGTATACTTTCCTTTCCTTCACTTGGTATAGCCTTAATTTCTTCCTTCATTTTGTGACCAAACTTAACCATTTCTGTGAGCATCCTGATTACCAGAGTTTTGAACTCTGTATCTGATAGGTTGTCTATCTCCTCATCGCTAGTTCTTTTTCCAGAGTTTTTTTAGAGGTTTTATTTATTTATTTTTAGAGAGAGGGGAAGGGAAGGAGAAAGAGAGAGAAACATCAGTGTGTGGTTACCTCTCACGCATCCCCTAGTGGAGACCTGATGAGCAACCCAGGCATGTGCCCTGACTGAGAATCGAACCAGCGACTCTTTGGTTCACAGGCCCACACTCAATCCACTGAGCTACACCAGCCAGGGCTTTTTCTGGAGTTTTGATGTGTTCTTTAATTTGGGCTATGTTTCTTTGCCTCGGTGCACCTGTTACATTGTAAGGGGTGGAGCCTTAGGTATTCACCAGGGTGGGGCAACCCTCTTTGCTCTGTTGTGGTGCTTTCTGTAGGGGAAGGGTTAGAGAGAGAACTTGCTCACCTCTCATCCCACTTTCTGTCACTTCCCTCACTTCCCACATGAGATTGTGCCTTTTCAGGTGCTGATTCCCAAGTGGGTGGGCTTGTGTACATTCTAGGACCCCATGGGCCTCTCCAACAGACTTTCCTGTGAGACTGAGAGTTTTTCCTGCCTTCACAAGCCCCACAGAATTTTACACCCAGAGGTTTGGGGTCTTTAATTTCCTGTGCTGAAACCTTGGGTTTTGCAGTTGTCTCACTCCCCAGTTGTTCCTCCCACCTCATCTGCGTGTGAATGTGGAGCCGCCCAGTCTACTAGCCCCCGCCTCACCTGCTCAGCCCTCATCATCTTGCTGTGCATCCTCTCCACACAGTTGTCTGTCTCTGCCCCTCCTACGAGTCTGGATAAATGTTTCTTTAACTCCCTGGTTGTCAGAGTTCCATGCAGTTTGATTTTCTGGCAGTTCTGGTTATTTCTTATATTTAAATTGGTTGTTGTCCTTCTTTTGGTTGTGTGAAGAAGCGAAACATTTCTACCTACACCTCCATCTTCGCCGGAACTCCTCAACAGCCATTGATTTGAATTGAAGTACAAACAACACCTGGCAGAAAAATTATCATCAAAGGAATGTAGCAAAAGTAAAGTGATTAAATTATTTCCTGGTTAATCAAGGGATAAAGGTAGAAATCAGCAGGGTACAGAGAACTTGAAGAGTGCTTCAAGGGCAAAGGGAACGAAATAGAAAGGCTGAAGCTTCTAAGAAAAAAGTTGGCTTAATATACAGTTTTGCCCCCTGCCACAGCTCTCCTTATCTTCACTTCAATAGAGGAAAAAAAAAATCAGTGCATAAAGTTTGCCTGCCATCCTGAATGGGAAAGCACAGGCATATCTTAGACTGATAATTTAGGCCCAATTTGAATCCATGTCACTTGTTTCTTCCAAATGGTAATTTATGCTGCTTACCACCAAGGTGAAGTGTGAAGATATGGTCATCATTATAAAATGGCTTCAATTCTTTTGAAATATGATCCATAATGCTGTGTCCACATGTATGTAATGTTTTACAATAGTGCTACATTCCTGAAGTTCCCTGTACAAGTCAAATTTAAATAAATTGAATCATATTTTAATGCCACTTGCCACTACCACAGCATCCTCTCTTCTATCCTCAAAAGCTACTGAATGCTATAGCATTTAGAGATAGTATAACTGTAATGATGCACTCTGCCCAAGAGAGAAGGCCTTTTTCTCTGCCCAGATAAAACGTACACCATTCCCATCTTCTAACTTACAAGTTAAAGAACCCTGTGTGATCCCTGTCCTCTATCACATTTTCAGAACACCAGAAGAGAAAATACCAAGAACATGGTACACTACTCTTAAATAACTACCAAGACGGGCCTTAGCCCATATGATCCAACTGGGACCCTTATACATATTTACATTCACCTATTGAACAGATATTCATCTAGTACCTAATATGAGCCTGTAACTGTTCTAGGCAGTGGGGGTACTGGCTAGACATGATCCTTGCCCTCATGCATTTAGTTTTTTTTTTTTAATTAACTCCTGTGATTAAAGCTGATAAATTTATTCTTAATATCTTGATAATATTCACAAAATAATGATTTATTTATTCAACCTTCACCAAAGGGACACTATGTAGCAAGCATTGGACAAAGGTACATTTTCCTTTTTGGAAAGGAGAGAAAATATCTAATTCAAGCTCTATCATGAACTGCCTGTCACTTCAGTTTTTCACTCCCCACTCCAGTCAGCAGCTTTCAATTATTTCTACCTTACAACCTAGACTCAGAGAATGGGATGTCCCTTCATAGAAAATATATCAAACCTCATAGGCTGACTCAGTACTCTTACTCATGACACTGGTGCTTTAAATTGTGTCTTCTTCTATCTGACTCACTTGTTCAGATGTCTCTGATTCCTGGCTCCAAACTAGTTGGCTAACATTTTCCATCCACTTTCCTCTGTTTTTTTTTTTTTTAACTCCAAAAGATTATTTAATAGCCAAGTATTTTCCAAGGATATGACCCTGCCATAGATTTAGCTCTTTGATGGTTCTACTACCTGGTTCTTGTGTAACTGGCTCCCTACTCAAAACATGCCCAACTCTTCTTTTCATGACTGTTCCAACACCGACTTTTTCACCTAATGTTGACCTATAGTCTGCCTGGAACTCTGATACGTGTCTGACCCTGAGCTCCTCAAGAAATGACCTCAGCTCCTTTCTTGGTGCACCCAATCTGCTACTACCACTTTTCTCACTTATTTCATACTCGGGGCTTTTTTCTCTCTAGATCCAAGGTGGTCTTATGTGTAGGAGGTACAGATGGCTAACTACTTAAAGTGATTCACTAAAGTCTTCTATGATCTCTCAGTATTATTATCTTCTGTATAAAACTCTCCACTACCTTAGACATTTTAAAGCTATGACTCAAAGCTAAGGTCATTATCTCTGAAAGTTTACTTATAACATACTGCAGTAGCAAGGCCCTCTTCTATTAATATGTTTATCAGTTTAAGCCTAAGACCTTATGATGGTTAAATTTGTATATTTTTCTAGAACTATAGGGCACTATGTCAATTTGCATAAGGATCCTAGGGTTTATTCAAGACTTGAAGATGGTAATCTTATCATATCCTCTACATAAAAGTTAAGATAATCTTCTAGGAGGACATAACAAAAGGAATACTACAGTTCTGAAGGCCATATAAGAACTCATCCAAAACAAAGGGAGATCTAATCCTTACAAGTCCTGTCTCAAGACACTGCCAAGCTCTCTAGTGAATCAAGTAGCGCCCTCAGTGTGGTGTCCCTGACAATAATTCTCAGGTTTGGGAGTCAAGAAGTGTTACAAGTTCTAGCACTTAAAGGACTATAGCCCTCTGAAGAACAGCTATGCAGTGGATCTCAACAAAAAGTTAACCATTTATGTCACAGTACCACCCATAGTGACAGTATGATGAGGAACACAGCATGGTGGTTCCAGAGAAAGACCAGAGTGGCCTCTAGATAGGCCTGGAATGAGAAGCATGGACTGTACTTCCCAGAATTGCTCTCAAACACTTGAGCTAAGGAATTTGGGGACTGGTGTTTTCTCCCTAGTAAAGAGGGCTCTCCAGTACAGGGAAGCTACATCCTGCCATTGCAAATCCTGTAGGGGAAGCGAGCCACATCGGAGGCACTTAATATAGATATAAAGGGTATAACATGAAGTTGCTAAGCCACAGAGGGAAAACATAAGGTAATGGAAAATCCTGGCATTTCAAAACACCAACAGAATAAAGCAACTAAAATACAATAAAGAAAACCTTCATATAGTTCTCAACTTGAAGGTAAATTTCCCAATAACAATCATTTTGGTAGAACCCCTAATATACTTGGTCCTGGAGAGAAATTGAGGTAACTCATTTTCCTGAGTGCTCCCCATATTTAACTCAAATATCTTATAATAGCTCCACAAAATCTCTGAAAACCACAAAGCAATAAGCCATTTTGTCAGCGAAGGTAAAACAATGTGAAAATCTTTCCAATGGCTGTGATCAACAAATTCTCTGCCTTCCTTTAGCAAGTTCAGGTTCTGAAATATTGACAAGAGAAGCTTGGGGGTGGATGCAGTAGGGGGAAGAAATAAAAGATTTCTGCTCCCAAATCTCTGTGTGCCAGACTTTATCCACCTAACCCTGAATTCAAAGAGAGCATTTCCACAAACTTTCCCACATTTGTTTTCCCTCCCCAGTCTCCCAGAGGCTCTTCAGTCTGAAGTGAGAGATAATCTTCAGATCAATGAGGGTTGATGTCAAACTCTTACTAAGCCATGTTTTCCCAGCTGGGGGTAAATTCTGCTTGCCTGGATGTAAAACTTCCTAATTAGAAATGTCAAGTCTGTTTAAATAGCAAGGAAGGAACTAGGAGTGGGGAATACTAGACTATAAAAATGTTTTTAATTAACTCTTCCTTCACTCTGAATTTCAAGGCTTTGGACCGTGAAACCTGCAGAGTTAAACTCTGGGTTGACTTTCATTCATTTTCTGTCTGATGGGGCTTGGAGACTGCAGCAGTGTGGGGTAATACATTAGGAGTGGTAGCTAGGAAAGCTCCTAAATAATAGACTCGAGTAGCTAAAGAAGATAGTCAAAAATCCTCTGTTCTAAAATACTGCTAATCTAAGTCCTTACTGCATTGACTTGAAATCTCTAAGGTTTTTACTTCTCTGAGTTAAGGTATGAAAGTTCCTGTCAAAAAAGTTGGAAAATACCTGGTGATAGAAATGAACTGTCATAGTCTGCCATTAACACTTTTATTCAAATGTGTTTATCATAGTAGCCAAGGGGGTGTGTGGAGGAAATGAGACAGTGTTTAAAATATCATCCTTTTCTTGGGGTTGATGGAAATATTATAAAAACAGACAGAATGACACAATTTGATCATGTCACTCTATGTCACCCCAATTCAAAAAGGATTGAGTGTGTGGAACTAGCAACTACCCTGTTAGCTTGTATAGTTCCCAGGATAACTAAAAAAGAGCTAGACACATTTCTCAAATCCAGGAAATGGAGAACTTATTCCCTCCTATGTATCACACCTCTCTAAGTGGTTTTAAGAACATGTCAGAGTGTGATTATTTTGACCAGATGGCTTTTATCATCTAAGATTGTTCGCACATGGGACACAGGAAATAGTAGGTCAAGTAGGAACTGTTGTTTTGTTTAGTTTGTTTGTTTCCAAAAAGCTAAAGAAAGTTTCTCTCTTATATTTTGCTTTTATGTGTTCCTGTAACAAAGAAGAGTTTGCCAGGTGGCATATCTAGGTTCTAATTGGGAGCTGGATAACATTAATCATAATTAACCCTATATCCATTGCCAGTCTCAAGCAGCTTTCCTGTTGAATTTGTGGCTGAGGTAGGCATGCCGAACACAAGGGGAGGCCACCAGCTGTCATGAACCCTCATCATATGCCAGGTTGACTTCATCTACTAAAAAATACAGAAACCTATAGAATGTTCAGTGCATGACAGGAACCTCGTGTATCATTAGTTTGATTTAATGGGGTACCACTACCAGCTCCCTCAAGTCAGAAATAGTAGATTTGTTGTTGAAGGAGTGGTTATGCTTTAGAAGCAAAACGGCTAGATGCTTTCTTCCTTTAATGTGACCATATTAATATTTCCCCTCATTTTTTTTAATTTTGAAAAGTGTTCAGGAGAATAAAGTGTTCTATTGGAGTTGTTAGCACTAGTGGTTCTTTTAAAATAGGTAACACATAGATTTTGCTAAAGCAGGGGACAAAGGGCATAGATAGCATCGCAGGAGCCAAGTGACAATTATACTGCATGCTCAATATTAGAGGTTGTGCTATCTTCCCTTACATACTTTTTCATCACTGTGTGTGCAGCTATTGGCCCTGAGTTGCAAGCTTTGGCTTACCTAGCTGAAGCATGACAAGTCACAACTTTTATCACTATCTTGTTTTTCCCATGATAGTGATAAAGATTGGGGAGTGGCCTTGTAAATGCCAGGAAGTGTTTCTAGGGATTGCATGTGTTGATATGGGTAAATAAGCCAGTGTTATACCCTAAGAACCACATCTCGTTGTCATTAAATGTAGATTATATTTTACCTACACATTTGGTAGTAAGGCCATGAAACACTTAAGAACACTCACAAAACAAGAAATGGGAGTCCAGTATCTTATTCCAAAACCTAGATGTATTTTACATATAGACTAAAAAGAGCATATTATGCATTACCTGATGCTGTTATATGGCTCCCTATACTCACCCACTGAAAACTTTTGAAATGCACAGAAGTCAGTGAGAAAAAAAACTGCCTGCAATCAAAGGGCAACAGAGGCCAGGAACTTAAGTGTGATTGAGGGCACAGAATCTAGGTTTCATTGGACCCCAGAGCTATATTCTGGACTTAGGCAACAACACTGATTGCTGAGAATAAAATTCATGTCCTTTAGAGGAATTTAGTTCCTACGTATGGTCAGCTGCAAAAAATATTTGTGGAGAAAAATTTAAAGCAAGTCTTTCTAAAACAGCTACCTTGGCCCATCTTTATCAAAGGAAAAGTGACTTTGCACACTTCGAGACGACAGAGCTCTGAAAATGACTATGCCCAAGGCTGGGTTTGTGATAGCAGAATGGTTGTTGCTGGGTTGATTTATTCCAATACTTATCCAATTGCTGGCCAGAAGGCAAATAACCAAACTTCCCCTAAGCCCTCTCAGAAGTATAAGGCCAAGGAAGTCAAGGCTTTTAGCACAGTCAGATACCTGATTTTTAAAAATGCTAAATGAACATTTGAGTTGATATTCCTTATTTAGTATGTGTTTCGTAAAAGAGCTTCTATACTAGGTTTGCTATCTGACACTAAATGTTGGTTGTTTTAACATTCCCTCATTCTAGAATAAAAAGAAAAATTCCTTGAAGTACCTTGCATTTTCCCACACTTATCAAAGTAAACTATCAGTCAAATGGCTGTCATTTGTATATTCCTGTGCTTGGATATAGCTAGTGTGCTATGCTTAGAATTACAAAGGCTTTTTGGCGTCAGACCTTTTAAATGATAGAGTTCAAAGTCTCCATGTGGCCTTTCTCTGATGAACTACTCCACATACCCAAAATAAATGATTTAATTATATTTAGAGATGTACATATTGCTGAAAGTCATTTGAAATTGTAAATGGTAAATTTTAAAGTATTTGAGCCAGAGATAAATATATACAGTATTGCTCTGTTTAACTGTACATTGTGCACCTGTATGGCCAAAATGCTAGTGCTTATCCACTGGGATAACTGTAGGCTAAGAGCCATGTCAGCTGCATTTAGTCTCTAGAATTTTAAGTTTCTTTTTAACTTTAACTTACCTTCTGCTGGTGATCTGTGGGTTGATTGAAGCTTGCAGGTTGGGGATTGCTCAGCACAGGATGTGGTAATTCAATTTCAAATAACTTTTTGTCCATTTCTTCTAGAAAACCTATACTATACTCTCGCCCTATTCTCTAGAATTAATATGATTTTTATTACTGGAACATAAACATTTCTTTTTAAATATATTTTATTTATTTATTTTTAGAGAGAGGGGAAGGGAGGGGGAAAGAGAGGGAAGGAAACATCAATGTGTGGTTGCCTCTCATGAGCCCCTTACTGGGGACCTGGCCTGCAACCCAGGCACATACCTTAGACTGGGAATCAAACTGGTGACCCTTTGGTTTGCAGGCTGGCACTCAATCCACTGAGCCACATTAGCCAGGGTAAACATTTCTTTATATTTCTATATTTTGTATCTAGTAAAGGGTTGCAAATGTGCTGTAAAGTTTATTTCAAAAATACTGGCAAATGAGAGGTATAGGAAATATGTCCAGATCAGGACTTTACATTGAGCTTTCAGGCTGACAGTGAGGAAGGAAAGGCAACATCACTAAGTATAGTGCACGGAGATGAGATTAGAATTCTCCGGTTACTAATATTTGTCTTTAACTTATCTCCTATTTTCAGATGTCCCCCTGGACCAGTTCTATAGAGTCAATTCTCAGCAGAGTATTTGTTGATAGTGGTAGAAAGTATACTCATCTTAACATTATTAACATTTCATAGGAATCTATGAAATGTATTTCTAATGGCAAAATGTCTGGGAATATGACAAGCACTAAATCTAAATCTTCATCTTTTTCTAGAAGTCCTGAAATTATGTTCACTAGGCTGTAACTTATTCTACCTACACATAAGGTTAGATATATGGGAAGTCATGCCTTGACTTGCATTCAGAATCTGACTAAGTGTGCAGGTCACATAGTAACTTCCTATCCACATAATGATGATATTGTGAGGAAGATTGAGAAGTCCCCAAACACAAATTTATTACCCATAACATTCATATACTATAGTGCATTAAGTTCTACAAACAATAATACTAACTTCTACGTTAAGTTTTCAAACTTTAGTGTGTCAGTATCATGGTATCACCTAGAGGGCTTATTAAAACTATTATTATACTGGAGAGCATTATGCTAAGTGAAATAAGCGAGGTAGTGAAGGATAAATACCATATGATCTCACCTTTAACTGGAACATAATCAACAAAAGAAAAAAGCAAACAAAATATAACCAGAGACATTGAAATTAAGAACAATGTAACAATAGCCAGAGGGGAGTGGGGAGGGGACAATGGGGAGAGGGGATTACAGGAACTACTATAAAGGACACATGGACAAAATCAAGGGGGAGGGTGGAGGTGGGGGAGGGAGGTGGGTTTGGCTGGGGTGAGGTGGAGGGATGGTGAGAAAATGCAGACAACTGTAACTGAATAACAATAAAAATTTAAAAAAATAAAAATAAATAAAAAATAAAATAAAACTACTTTATTAAAAAAAGATAACTGGGCTCTACTTCCAGAATTTCTAATTTGATAGGTCTATGGTAAAGCCCCAAACTTGGATTTCTAGCACCTTTTAAGATACTGTTGATGCTACCTGTACCAGTCAGGCACCACACTCTGAGAACCACTGCAGAACCTTAACAGACTGCAACTCTCTCTAGGAAAGGTAACACATAAACTCGTTTCTCCCTTATTGTTATTGAATTTCTCAACTGACTTTCCTGACCAGAGAAACTTTGACATTATATAAGTATTAATATTTGGTGACTGGTAGAGAAAGAAGGCAGAGAAGGAGAGGATGATTTAGCAAATAGAGAGGAGAGGAGAGGCAGTGTTACAAATTTCATTGATACTACAATTTTTCCAAGGATCAACCTGGTCAAATAGAGCCAGATTCCTTAGAATAAGAGTTTCGCATAGTACATCAAGTTGAGTAAATATTTCTTGGATGCCTACTATGTGCCAGACATGAAAGGAATGAATTTAAAGAAAAGAAACACAACTCAGCAGGAAAAAGTTTTCATTTAAGTGTAGGATGTAATTATTATATTAAGAACATGACATTGCTCACAATTCATGAAGTTTAAGGATTAAATAAGTGAACTAGTGCAGACAAAATAGAGAAATAACTTATGTTTATTTGGCTGAAAGTGATCCTCACGAGGGCACAAACAATATTTCTTTGATCCTTAGAGTAGGAAAGGATACTCTATACTGAAATAACAAATAATCCTTAAGTCTCAGTTGTTTCCAACAGCAAAGATTTATTTATATTTCAGTCATGCAAAATACACTATAGGTTCAGGTAACTCCCCAGGCTAGTTGTATCCTATGTAATGGCTTATTACTAGACTTGCATATCAACACCTGCCTGCACAATCTTGCCATCTGTGGGAGAGAAGGCTGGAGAGGAGAGTGCAGCAACTAAATACAACCATGCTGAAGGGACACGTGTCACGTCTGCTCATATACAATTGTCTCAAGACAATCTTACCATGTGCCCAAAAGATGAGGGAAACCAGATAGTCAGAGAGATCCTTGTACCAAAAAAAGATGCATAGAAATGTTGACATTGGAGGATGAAACCTGCACTTGAATATTTTTTAAGATTTTATTTATTTAGTTTTAGAGAGAGGAAGGGAGGGACAAAGAGAGGGAGGGAAACACCAGTTGGTTACCTCTCTCACACATGCCCCAACCAGGGATAGGCCTGCA
The DNA here is from genome assembly GCF_022682495.2 of Desmodus rotundus. Taxonomy (NCBI): domain Eukaryota; kingdom Metazoa; phylum Chordata; class Mammalia; order Chiroptera; family Phyllostomidae; genus Desmodus; species Desmodus rotundus. The sequence goes on along the minus strand of NC_071400.1, from coordinate 22,721,323 downwards.
ACCCAGGCATACGCCCTAAATGGGAATCAAACCAGCAATCTTTCACTTTGCAGGACAACACTCAACTAACTGAGCCATGCCAGTCAGGGCTGAAACCTGCCCTTGATTCTAATAACAACTTTCAAACTTCTAGTGAGATGGCGATTTAGAAACAGAATAATACAAAAACCATTCAGGCTTTTGGCCCTAATTAAAAAATTAAAAGGGTTACCACATATTTCCCTTACACTGACTGGAACTCTGATTCAAAATTATTTCTTTTCCTTCAGTAAACATCTCCCCTCTCCTCAAAACTAAAGAATAAATATTAAATTTTTAAAAAGACAAAAGAATTCCTCTCACCCTCAAAGGTGATATCAAACAAAATAATAAAATGGAAGGCATGAGCTCCTGGTTGTGAATTTTATTAAAGATGTAAGAAATTCTAGAGCAAGATAATGTAAAAATGCACTTTAGTCATGTTTTCAATATGCAAAGACAATATCTACATGTGCACACACACACACCCTACTTACTTGGCATAGCTTTCTGGCTTTAACAACTCAGATAAGAAAAATGAGAAAATCACTACTATAGAGATGGATGTTTTCTCCTGGCCAGAAAACCTTTCATAAAATGTTCTAAATCCATCACAAACTATTCAGGCCAAGACTCAAGCTGTATGATAGTATGCATTCATTCATTCCCTTTTTATCATGCTTAACTTGTATTATTGAAATTCTTAAGATTGCACATGTACTCAGGACCTAAAGCTCCACATTACAACCCAGAGAAAAGAATTTGTTAAGGTCAATCTGATACATTAAGCAAAACTATTTAACAAACATTTACTGAGTATATAGTATGCATAAGGGACTATGCAAAGCAGTACGAGAAATTCAAAGAAGTTTGGATTTTCCTCAACCTTTTACTTTCACTCTCTAAAATAAACTGTTGAGACTAGTCTCCACATGCTTAGTAAGGCTAGTCAGTGCTTTAGATCAGAGTTCAGAACATTGGAGGACAGACATTTAGCAGTTTCAGTACAGAAGAGCTTTTGGAAAGAGATGAGCACTGTGCTGTGTCATTAATGGATCTGGCCTGGTTAGGAAGAGGGGAAGAAAATGGATAGTCTATTGTTAGGAAACAGCATGGAGAATGTCACCAAGATGGAAAACTAAAAGTTGGTCAAGAGTGTAGAAGAGATTGGTGATGATTAAAAAAAACATCCCTTAATCAAAATCTCTGGAGACAGAAAGGATGTCAGGAAACCTAATCACAAAAGTTAATCACAATTCAAAGTAAAGTTGGCAACTACTTCCCTACACTTTTTGTATCTTTGCTCTTACCAATATCTCTTTATGTATTGTTTTTTCCTTTCATATCTAACTGTTCCTCAAGGTGCAGCTTAAACTCTTCCAGAAAGTCTTCCTTGATTTTGTGTTCCCCACCCGTAACCAGTAAATGAGTCCTCTTCTGTTGCAATATAGTGGGAAGTATGGGGCAACATCAGAGCTGAGTTGTAAGGGTATGTTGGGGGATCTAGAAAGGAATAGATCTATAGGAAAGAATTACAGATTTACTCTTGGAGTTTTGCTCATTTTAGTTAAGGTTGCTGTATAAGTATAAAGCAGGAGCTTAGTCAATAACAAAGTAATACTGTCTAGGCCCAGAATATGATATAACATCTATATTACATGTGTTTCATCTCTCCCAATCAAAATTATTAAAATACCTGCTATTTCCTTAATACCAGAAACATAATAGGCATTTGACATTTATATTTTTTAATTTAAAGAATGAATTTATTATCAAGGTTTCATATATGCTATTTACAAAATTACTGTAGTATCTAGCACTATGGTGGTTTGCAGTAGACAGACCATTTTTTAAATGTCTAGACTGTCAATTCAACAAAGATTTTTGGACACTTCCCTGTGTCCGATACTATTGGTAGGGCTAGTAACATAATGGTAACTAAGTCATTGCCCCACTTCAAGGAACTAACAATCCCATGGAAGAGATAGTGGTACTGTAATACCAGGAATAATGAGATTTCTATTAAATAGATTTAAAGCACATGCTGTAAAACCAAGTACTGTGGGAGGGTAAATGTTAATTAGGAGAAAGAAAGAATTTAGGAGTAGCAGTTTTTACTTGTAGGTGTGGATCTGTGATGCATAGAAACTACTGATTGTTTATCCCTGGTAGATTAAAACCTTTTAGCCCCCTTGTGGTGCAGAAAGAGCCTATGCTTTCTGTTTCCCTACATACCGAAATGAGTGATTAGAGAAATGCAAGTAGGATTTTTAAATTTAATTTAGTCTGGGGAAGGAGAAGGCCTGTGAAACTCATGCCTGTTGCCATGGAAAATAGAGGAAGGAAGAAACTGTTATCCAATCAAATCCTGACAGTTATGAAAGTATGCATGGATATGGGGACTGTGGCTGGTCTTGGAAATGATAAAAAAATGAGGATTATAATGATTAAAGAAGGAAAGAGTTAAAAAGAAGAGAGTATTCCTAATGCTAATTTAGCTAGACTTTCCTATTCTCAATCCGGAAGCCAAATTTCAGCCTAACCAGGGAAGTATCACAACTGTAGGAGCTCTCATCAGCAGAAGGGATTAGATAAACTGACCTTTTTAAGATGTTCAAATTGCAATGTATTTTGGTCCTGTAATATAACTTTTGCATTTTCCGGGGTCTACCAGGGAGGCAATGCTGACTGGCCCTGAGATTGTAAAGAAGAAACAAAGTGAGAGGAATGGTGGCATGAGAGATATCCTTGGTCTCTCCCCTTAAAGTTTAAGCAATTTGAACAGCTATAATTCAACAAAGGATTCCCTGCTCAAGACACAAACACATCTGAGACATCTGTGCATTAAAACCTCTAGAGGTGGGCAAGTAGGAGTAAACTGGGGAGGTGAGAAAGAAAAGGAGCTCAAAGAAGCCATGGATGTAGCCCTGTAGCCTAGAATTTACTGCAGGGCTCAGTCCAAATGGGAAGAATCACATTGCAGATGGCATTCTTTTCAGCTTGGAGGAGCAAAGAGATTCAGTGAGCATACCTGCAGGAGTAGGCAGTACAAGCTGCAGCTGATCCCATTGACCTGGGAATGGATGAAGCACAGAGGTATGGCCATGGTGGTCTGGCAATCAGCATTCCAGAAAGAGAAACAAAGTCATCACTGAGCCTGGCTGCCTTCCTTTAACCTCACAGAGCCCTCCCCACTAACCCTTTACATCAGGTTGCAGAGCACATTATCTGTAAACCCAAGGTATGGTACTACAGAAAAACTTTTTTCCTGAGCAAAGTGTGCACTCTGCAACTATTCAGAGGGTTGGGTGAAGGAGCAAAGGGGACACTGCACAGGTCCTCTGGTCATCATTGCTGGGAACACAAAACAACAAAGGAGGGGGCTTAATCCAGCCCCCACATATCAAAACTGCACTGCTGCCAGTGTCTGGCTACAGGAAATAGCACTGGGCTTTTACAAATTTGAAGTCTCATCACCCACAGCATACCCCTGTAGGGTAGGTCTCCTGAGAACAAAATGGCCTGCTCTCAGAGGAGGTACCCACAGGAAACAGAGGCCATTTTCTACCACCCTGCAGAGATCTGAAAAGCCAGAGAAGTGCAACAGAGCTAAAAAAAAAAAAAAAAAAATCTTGTGATTCAGTACCACCTACTGGAAAACCATAAAAAGACTTCATCTCATCAATCTGCTAGAGAAGTACCACTCATGCATAGATGCCTAAACAGGGAAGGAATCCATCAAACACCATGAATAAGCAAGGTAATGAGGCAGATCAAAAGAAAATAAAAAATCTCCACATAATGAACTTAAAAACATGGAAATATGTAATTTAAATGACAGAGAATCCAAGGTTGCAGTTCTGGAAAACCACAACAAGATGCAAGAAAACAAAAATAGGCAGTTTAATGAACTCAGGGACCAAATCAGTGAAAAAAAATGAGTACATAACCAAAGAAATTGAAGCTTTAAAAGAGAACCAAATAGAAATTCTGGAGATGAAAAACTCAATAAAAGAGATCAAGAAAGAAGTAGCGAGCATAGGAAATAGAGCTCACCAGGTGGAGGGAAGAATTAGTGATATTGATTAAAGAAAGCTACATATGATGCAGAGGGAAGGAAAGAGAGACTTGAGCATAAAAAATAAAATAACTCTACAGGAACTATCTGACTCCGTCAGAAAGAGCAATATAAGAATAACAGGCATACCAGGAGAAGAAGAGAGGGAGAAGGGAACAGAGAGCCAATTCAAATAGTTGACAAGACCTTCCCAAACTTATGGAAAGAACTAGATCCTTGAATCCAAGAATCAAACAGAACACCTAATTGCCTCAATCCGAAAAAGCCTTCTCCAGGGCACATTGTATTACAATTGTCAAAAATCAATGACAAAAATAATTCTCAAGGGAAAGAAGAATGTAATCTATAAAAGTAAACCCATTATGTTGTTATCATATATATCAGAAGAAACTCTACAAGCTAGAAGAGATTGGAACCAAATATTCAGACTACTGAAGTAAAGAAATTACCAGCCAATAATTATATGTCCCACAAAGTTACCTTAACATTTTAATTTGTTTTAAATCTTTATTTATTGGGTGGCGCGGCCACACCGGGGCACCTTCCTTTCCGCAGACTCCGCAGCGCTCCGGGTTGGCCTTCCGGCCTACGGGTCTTCGCAGATCCTTGCCAGTTATTGAAAACTGCCGAAAGCTTACCCTTTTACAAAGAGAGGCAATGTTCAGCACCTCTATCCCCGTCCACTTAGTTACTTGCCCGTTTTAAGGACGGAAACTGTTCGCACAAACCAAGGGTAGGTGGTGGTGCGTGCCCACTCCTCCGGGCAGCCTACTTAAAGGGGGCTGTTTGCCCATGGGTCCCTGGTGAAGGGATTGGAACTCTTCCTCCCACCCTGGCCTCACCACACACCAACATCCCACCCCAACGCTGCAGGCCTGAAGAAGAGCCTTGAGAGAGCGGATCTGGCCCCGCTGCTTTGCTTTAGCGTTTCCGGATGTGCAGGCACAGAAGAATCTCTACGCACAAAGAAAGTTCCGGCTCACCTCAACAGAACAATTCGGCTGTGAATTGGTTAGACTGGCCAATAACTCAATGCAGACCCCAGTTCCTTAAGCTGAGTTGACTCTTTAAAACCAACGAGAGTAGGTGAGGGGGAAGATGGCGGCAACATAAGTGGGAGCAGAGTCCACTTCCCCTCAACGCCAGGGAAATACCTAGCTGATCTGAGGAGCAGAGCGAACAGCCAACAGTACTCCAGCATATACGAAGATCAGAGACCAAAGATAGAGGACACTGAAAGATCTGACGGTAAGAAGAGTGCTCAAGGACAATAAGGTCCACGGGACCCAGGACCGCGCGGTACAAGGGCGGCAGAAGCGCCAGCCCTGGCGCAGGGGCTGCGGCAGGAGTCTTGGGAGAGGGCCAGGCTGCGCTGTGAGCAGCCAGGTGCTTGATTAGACCAGGGGGGCTTGAAAAGGAGGAATTTCTCAAAAAGAAAAAGAAAATAGAGACACTCAGGGGCTAATTAGAGAACTCTCGGTAGTAGCCGAGACCCCTGGCGCCCCTCCCCCTCCACCCCTGGACTGCTACGCTCACCTGAGGTCCGGTCGCGCGCGAGCAGATTAGCGAACGGGACCCACACTTGAAACCCCAGAGGGGCGCCCACACCTGAAACCTCCGAGATAATTTGGAGCAGAGACTAGCTGCTCCACCCACAGGCCCCAAACCTCGGAACCGAGTGCCGCGTGATTCAGTCCCAGGGCGGCCCCGCCCGCCCGAGAGACTCAAGCCCAGGGCGGCTGGATCGGCCCCCAAGCACAGAGCCTGTGGCTCAGCGGGCTGCGCGCGCTCACCAAGCTCAGGGCCGGCTGGGTGCCTGTTTTCCAAATACAAAGCTGCTGGCGAGTGTCCTAACCCCAAGGCGGCTGAATCTGCCACCTGCGCGCCAGCGTTCCAAGCCCGGGCGGCTCGATTGGTCCGCCGGCTGCGCGCTCAGGGCACAAAATAACGTCACAGACCCAAAGCGGCTGGATTCCCCTGCTGCGCACGCACGCGTCACAAGCCAAAGCGGCTGGATTGGCTGATCAACGGACTGATTGACTGCCAGGGACCACACCTACAAAACAGCGAAGAGTGTGACCCAGGAAGAGAGAAAAGTGAAACCAATCCTTCCAACCACCCCCTCCCGTTTCACAGACAGGACACCAGCAGAAATAACCTGACCGGTTTAAAGCCAACAGAAGATTTTTTTTTTTTTTATCCTTTTTCTTTTTTTTCCTTTCCCCCTGAATTCCTTCTTCCTCTCTCTTTTTTTCTTTTTTTTCATTCCTTCTTCTTCCCATCCTTTACCATTTTTATGTCTTCTTCCTGCCTTCTTTTATCTATTTCTATGTTTTAATTTTTGCTAAAATTCCTTCTTATCTTGCCTCCGATCTTTCTTTATTCCTTCTTCCCTCCTTCCTTCCTTTCCTCCTTTCCTATTTCCTTTTTCCCTCCTTCCCATCTTTGTTTTGGTTTGTTTTGTGTGTGTGTGTGTTTTTTTTTTTTTCTTTTCTTTTCTTTTGTCCCCCCTTTCTCTTTTTCCCACAGGTGAGACAACAAAACCTGGAGTGCTGAAAAGACTAGAGTTAGACCGTGTTAAACACATAAACGTCAGCTCAAGACCAGTGAGCACAGGAGAGTAAGGAGACAGCACCACCGAATCCCATTGGCATTCTACCATAGAAGTGCATATCATAAATCCAGGGAGTCAGAACAAAGCAATTTAAGACGCAGAGGCCAACAAGAAGAGCCTCACAAACAATGGGAAGACAAAGAAACAATTCCCAAATGAAAGGAAAGGAGGAAGTCTCAGAAAGAATACTAACCGAAAAAGAGGCAAGTCAACTATCAGATACTGAGTTCAAAGCAATGGTCATCAGGAAACTCACTGAGCTCTCTGAGCTCAAAGAGAACTACCAGAAACTACAAGGAAACTACAATGAACTCACTGCAAACTATATCAACATGAAAAAGGAAATAGAAAATATCAACAAGAGCCAAGAGGAAATGAAGAATACAATTTCTGAATTGAAGAACACAGTAGAAGGAATTAAAAGCAGACTTGACGAAGCAGAGGATCGGATCAGCGAGCTGGAGGATAAAGTAGAAAAAAACACCCAGAAGGAGCAAGAAAAGGAAAAGAGGCTCAGAAAGAATGAAGAGGCAATAAGGGAAATGCAGGACAACATGAAACGTAACAATATCCGTATAATAGGAATACCAGAAGGAGAAGAAGAAGAGCAAGGGATAGAAAACCTGTTTGAAAAAGTAATGATGGAAAATTTCCCTAATCTGAGAAGAGAAAAAGTCACCCAAATCCAGGAATCACAGAGAGTCCCAAACAAGAGGAACCCAAAGAGACCCACTGCAAGACACATCATAATTAAAATGGCAAATTTCCAAGACAAAGAGAGGATCTTAAAGGCAGCAAGGGAGAAAAAGGAAGTAACATACAAGGGAGCCCCAATAAGGTTAGCAACTGACTTCTCAATGGAAACGATCCAAGCCAGAAGAGAATGGCAAAAAATATTCCAAGTACTGAGAACCAGAGGCCTGCAACCAAGACTACTTTACCCAGCAAGGCTCTCAATCAAGATAGAAGACCAAATAAAGAGTTTCCCAGACAAAAGAAGTCTAAAAGAATACAGCTCCACCAAACCAGCTCTGCAAGAGATGCTAAAGGGACTGCTTTAAGGAAAGGAAGGAAAAGAGAAAGACAGAGGAACACAGGTAGGAAATAATGGCAATGAATAACTACCTATCGATAATAACCTTAAACGTAAATGGATTAAATGCTCCAATCAAAAGACATAGAACAGCTGAATGGATAAGAAAACATGACCCACACATATGCTGCCTACAAGAAACCCATCTCAGGACAAAAGACTTACACAGACTGAAAGTGAAGGGCTGGAAACAAATCTTCCAAGCAAACGGACAGGAAAAAAAAGCAGGGGTAGCAATACTCATATCTGACAAAATAGACTTCCAAAGAAGGGCCATAAAGAGAGACCCAGAAGGTCACTTCATAATACTCAAAGGAAGAATCCACCAAGAAGACATAAACATTGTAAATATATATGCACCCAACATAGGAGCACCCAAATACATAAAGAAAATCTTGGAGGATTTCAAGAAAGATATTGACAGCAACACAATTATAGTAGGGGATTTTAACACCCCACTATCAAAAATGGACAGGTCTTCCAAACAAAAGATCAACAAAGATATTGTGTCACTTAACAATACCTTAGAGGAAATGGACTTAACTGATATATACAGAGCTTTTCATCCCAAAGAAGCAAAATACACGTTCTTTTCAAGTGTCCATGGAACTTTTTCAAAGATAGACCACATGATAGGACACAAAGCAAGCCTCAACAAATTCAAGAAAATTGAAATCATATCAAGCATCTTCTCTGACCACAAGGGTCTGAAACTAGAAACCAACCCCAAGGGTAAAAACCCCAAACACTCAAAAGCATGGAGACTGAATAGCATGCTATTAAACAATGAATGGGTCAAGAATGAGATTAGGGAAGAAATCAAAAACTTCCTGGAAACAAATGAAAACGAACTCACAACAACCCAAAACCTATGGGACACAGCAAAGGCAGTCCTGAGAGGGAAGTTCATAGCAATACAGGCCTACCTTAAGAAGTTAGAAACAGTTCAAACAAACAACCTAACCCTACGCCTACAAGAACTGGAGGAACAACAACAAAGACAGCCCAGAGCAAGCAGAAGGAAGGAAATAACCAAGATCAGAGCAGAATTAAATGACATAGAGACTAAAAGCACAATTGTAAGGATCAATGAATCCAGGAGCTGGTTCTTTGAAAAGATAAACAAAATCGACAAGCCTTTAAGTAGGCTCATCAAGAAAAAAAGAGAGAGGATCCAAATAAACAGAATTAGAAATGAAAGTGGAGAGATTACAACTGATACCACAGAAATACAAAGGATCGTAAGAAATTACTATGAAGACCTGTATGCTAAGAAATTTGAAAACCTAGATGAAATGGACACATTTCTAGAAAAATATAATCTTCCAAAACTGAATGAAGAAGAAGCAGAAAACCTGAACAAACCAATATCAGCAAAGGAAATTGAAGCTGTCATCAAGAAACTCCCATCACACAAAAGCCCTGGACCAGATGGTTTCACAGGAGATTTCTACAAAGCATTTAAGGAAGAACTAACCCCTATCCTTCACAGACTATTCGAAAAAATCCAAACTGATGGAAGACTCCCAAACTCTTTTTATGAAGCCAACATCATCCTAATCCCAAAACCAGATAAAGACACAACGAAGAAAGAAAACTTCAGGCCAATATCGCTGATGAACATAGACGCTAAAATTCTCAACAAAATATTAGCAAACCGCATCCAGCAATATATTAAAAAGATCATCCACCATGACCAAGTGGGATTCATCCCAGGGATGCAAGGATGGTACAATATTCGCAAATCAATAAACATAATACATCACATCAACAACAGCAAAGACAAAAATCACATGATCATATCAATAGATGCGGAAAAAGCATTTGATAAGATACAGCACCCATTTCTGATAAAAACACTCAGCAAAGTGGGAATAAAGGGAGCAGTCCTCAACATAATTAAGGCCATATATGAGAGACCTACAGCCAACATCACACTCAATGGACAAAAACTTAGAGCTTTCCCACTAAGATCAGGAACTAGACAAGGATGCCCTCTCTCACCACTCCTATTCAACATAGTATTGGAAGTCCTAGCCACAGCAATCAGACAAGAAAAAGCAATAAAAGGCATCCAAATTGGAAAGGAGGAAATGAAACTGTCACTGTTTGCAGACGACATGATAGTGTACATGGAAAACCCTATAGACTCCACTCAAAAACTACTCGACTTAATAAATGAATTTGGCAAAACAGCTGGATACAGAGTCAATACCCAGAAATCAAAGGCATTCCTGTACACCAGCAACGAAACTGCAGAAACGGAAATCAGGAAAAAAATCCCATTCGATATAGCAACAAGAAAAATAAAGTACCTAGGAATAAACCTAACCAAGGAGGTAAAAGACCTGTACTCAGAAAACTACATAACACTGAAGAAAGAAATTAAGGAAGATACAAACAAATGGAAGCATGTACCATGTTCATGGATTGGAAGAATCAACATTATCAAAATGGCCATACTACCCAAAGCAATTTATAGATTCAATGCAATCCCTATTAGAGTACCCATGACATATTTCACAGATATAGAACAAACATTGCAGAAATTCATATGGAACCATAAACGACCTCGAATAGCTGCAGCAATTTTGAGAAAGAAAAACAAAGCAGGAGGGATCACAATACCTGATATCAAACTGTATTACAAGGCCACTGTAATCAAAACAGCCTGGTACTGGCATAAAAACAGGCACATAGACCAATGGAACAGAATAGAGAGCCCAGAAATAAACTCAAGTCTATATGATCAATTAATATTTGACAAAGGAGGCAGGAGCATAAAATGGAGCAAAAACAGCCTCTTCAACAGATGGTGTTGGGAGATCTGGACAGCTACGTGCAAAAAAATGAAACTCGATCACCAACTTACGCCATACACGAAAATAAACTCAAGATGGATAAAAGACTTAAATATAAGCCGTAACACCATAAAAGTCCTTGAGGAAAACATTGGCAGGAAAATCTCAGACATTCCACGCAGCAACATCCTCACAGACACATCCCCTAAAGCAAGGGACATAAAGGAAAGAATAAACAAATGGGACCTCATCAAAATAAAAAGCTTCTGCATGGCTAAAGAAAACAGCACCAAATTACAAAGAGTACCAACAGTATGGGAAAACATATTTGCCAACGATACCTCAGACAAGGGCCTGATCTCCAAAATATATAAAGAACTCACTCAACTCCACTCCAGGAAGACAAACAACCCAATTAAAAAATGGGCAAAGGACTTGAACAGACACTTCTCCAAGGAAGACATACAGAGGGCCCAGAGACATATGAAAAGATGCTCAGCATCACTAGCCATCAGAGAGATGCAAATTAAAACCACAATGAGGTACCATCTCACACCAGTCAGAGTGGCCAACATAAACAAATCCACAAACAAATGTTGGAGAGGATGTGGAGAAAAGGGAACCCTAGTGCACTGTTGGTGGGAATGCAGACTGGTGAGGCCACTGTGGAAAACAATATGGAATTTCCTCAGAAAACTAAAAATGGAACTGCCCTTTGACCCAGTAATTCCGCTGCTGGGATTATACCCTAAGAACACTGAAACACCAATCCAAAAGAATCTGTGCACCCCAATGTTCATAGCAGCACAATTTACAATAGCCAAGTACTGGAAGCAACCTAAGTGCCCATCAGCAAACGAGTGGATCCAAAAACTATGGTATATTTACACAATGGAATTCTACGCAGCAGAGAGAAAGAAGGAGCTTATACCCTTTGCAACAGCATGGATGAAACTGGAGAGCATTATGCTAAGTGAAATAAGCCAGGAAGTGAGGGACAAGTACCATATGATCTCACCTTTAACTGGAACATAAGCAATAGAAGAAAAAAGCAAACAAAATATAACCAGAGACATTGAAGTTAAGAACAATCTAACAATAGCCAGGGCGGGGGTGGGGGGTGGGGGCGGGGATAGTGGGAAGAGGGTATTACAGGAACTACTATAAAGGACACATGGACAAAACCAAGGGGGAGGGTGGAGAGGGGGGTGGGAGGTGGGTTCACCTGGGGTGGGGTAGAGGGATGGGGAGAAAAGGCATACAACTGTAATTGCATAACAATAAAAAAAAAAAAAAAAAAAAAATAAATCTTTATTTATTGATTTTAGAGAAAGAGAGGAAGGGAAAGAGAGAGAAAGAAATATCAATTTGTTGTTCCACTTCTTTATGCACTCATTGGTTGTTTCTTGTATGTTTCCTAACTGGGCATCAAACCCACAACCTTGGCATTTTAGGATGATGTTCCATCCAACTGAACTACCCATCTAGGACCAGCAAAATTATCCTTTAAATATGAAGGAGAAACAAAGACTTTTGTACACATACAGAAGCTGAGGGCATTTACCACAAGAAGATCTCCATCGCAAGAAACACTCATGGGGATTATTCTACCTGCAATAAAGAACAAAAGGTCACAAAACTACAAGAAAGATCATGAACAAACTTACAGCAGAAACAGGAATAATTTGTGACAACAAAAACATAGTCAGAATTTGCAAAGGAAAATGGTAATCAGATGCATTCAAAAGAACAAAGACTACTATATATATAAAACTTTTTTTCACAAACTTAATGATAACCACACACAAAGAAACTCAAAACAAACACATAACTTAAACAAAGAAGAAATAGAAGAAAAAAGTGTGGAACACCACCAAAAGAAAACAGCAGACAGAAACAGAAAGGAAAATAACCAAAGAGGCATGAGATACCAGAAAACAAAACTTAAAATGGCTACAGGAAATCAGCACATATGAGTAATTACCCTAAATGGTCACCCCCAAAAATTCAATGATAAAAAGGACCTGGTAAATTCTTCCAATAGCAAGTGTAAAAAAAAGAGAAAGTTTAGGAGACTGAGTTCTGCCTTAAAAACCAAGGCCACATGAAGCTGAAATCACGGGTGGTTTACACCAAGTCCTTTCATGTCTAAGCCACATTTTGCAATATCCCAAACCATCAATATCACTTTTTAAACAGGATAATTGTGTGCTAATGGAATGAAACATGGATAAGACTTGTCCTGTTCATGCAAATAATAATAACACTAAATGAAAATGGACTGAATTCAGTAATAAAAATGCACAGAGTAACAGATTAGATCAAAAAACAAAACCCAACCATATTCTGCCTTCAGGAGACACATCTAAGCTGCAAAGACAAAGATAGACTTAAAGTGGAAGAGTGGAAAATAATTCTCCAAGCTAAGAGTATCCACAGAAAAGCACATGTAGCCATACTTATATCTGACAAAACAGATTTCAAGATGACAAAGATGGTCATTTTATAGTGATAAATGACACTGCATCAAAAAGACATAACACTTCTCAATATATATGCAACCAATAAGGGAGCACCCAAACATATAAAACAACTATTAAGAGAACTAAAGGGAAAAAATGACAAAAACACAAATATGGTAGGGGATCTAAATACTCCATTGATAACTCTAGATAGGTCATCCAAAAAATCAATAAAGAAGTATCACCATTATGTGACACATTAGACCAAATAGATATAATTGACATTTACAGTCTTTTGTCCTAAAACATCAGATTATGTATTCCTCTCCAGTATCCATGGAACATTTTCAAGGATAGACCGTATGGTGGGTCACAAAACTAGCCTCCATAAATTTAAAAAGATTGAAATTATTCCAAGCATATACTCTAACCATGATGTTTTCAAATTAGAAGTGAAGAGCAAAACAGAAGTAAAAAAGAAACAAAAAATGTAAGGAGATTAAACAACCTACTACTAAAATGACTGGGTCAAAGAAGAAATGAAAGGCGAAATCAAAAGACATATAGAGACAAATAAAAAAGGAAAATAGGACATATCAAAATTTATAAGTTGTGACACCATAAAAATCCTAGAGGAGAAAATAGGCAGGAAAATTTCAGATGTTCCACACAGAAATATTTTCACCAATATGTCCCCTAGAGCAAGGGACATAAAGGAAAGAATAAACAAATGGAATCTCATCAAATTAAAAAGCTCTGCATGGCTAAAGAAAACATCAGCAAAATGAAAAGGGAACCAACCCTAAAGTAAAATATATTTACAAATGATACCTCAGACAAGGTTTTGATCTCCAAAGTATATAAAGAGCTCACATGACTCCACACCAGGGACAATCACATGAAAAAGTGGGCAAAAGACCTAAGCAGACATTTCTCCAAGAACATACAGAGGGCCCAGAGACACATGAAAAAATGTTCAACATTACTAGCCATCAGAGAGATGTATATTAAAACTACAATGAGATACCACATCACACTAGTCAGAATGGCCATCATAAACAAGTCAACAAAGAACAAGTGCTGGCGAGGTTGTGGAGAAAAGGGAACCCTAGTGCACTGTTGGAGGGAATGCAGACTGGTGAAGCCCCTGTGGAAAACAGTATGGAATTTCCTCAGAAAACTAAAAATGGAATTTCCTTTTGACCCAGCAATTTCACTGCTGGGATTATACCCTAAGAGCCCTGAAACACCTATACAAAAGAACTTATGTACCCCAATGTTCATAGCAGCACAATTACAATAGCCAAGGGCTGGAAGCAACCTAAGTGCCCATCAGTAAATGAGTGGATCAAAAACTATGCTACATTTACACAATACATTACCACACAGCAGAAAGAGAGAAGGAGCTCCTACCCTTTGTGACAGCATGGATGGTTCTGGAGAGCATTATGCTAAATGAAATAAGTTAGGCAGGAATCTCTGTTGTTCTTGATCTTAGGGGGAACACTAAGTTTTTGCCTATTGAGTATGATGCTGGTAGTGGGTTTGTCATATATACCCTTTATTATGTTTATGTATGTTCCCTCTATTCCCACTGAGCTGAGAGTTTTCAACATAAGTGGGTGCTGGATTTTATCAAATGCTTTTTCTGCATCTATTGATATGATCATGTGATTTTTTATCTTTCATTTTGTTTATTTGGTGAATCACATTTATTGATTTTCAAAAGTTGTACCTAACTTCCATTCCTGGAATAAATCCCACTTGATCATGGTGTATGATATTTTTGATGCATTGCTGTATTTGGTGTGCTAATATTTTCTTGAGGATTTTAGCATCTATGTACACCAGGGATATTGGCATATAATTTTCTTTTTTTGTAGTGTCTTTATCTGGTGTTGGAATTAGGATAATGCTTGCCTCACAAATTGAGATTAGGAGCATTCCTTCTTCTTGAGTCATTCGAAATAGTTTGAGAAGACGAAGTGTTAGTTCTACTCAGAATGTTTGGTAAAATTCACCTGTGAAGCAGTCTGGTCCAGCGCTTTTGATTCTTTGGAGATTTTTTTTTATTATTATTACTGCTTCAATTTTACTAGAAGTAATCTATCTATTCAGATTATCTGATTCTTCCTGATTTAGTTTTGGGAGATCGTATGTTTCTAGCAATTTATCCATTTTGTCCAAGTTGTCCCGTTTGTTGGCATATAGTTGTTTATAAAATTTTCTTAAAATCTTTTGTGTTTATTTGGTGCCAATTGTTATTTCTACTCTTTTATTTCTGATTTTCTTTATTTGGGTCCTTTCTCTTTCTTTCTTGGTTTGTTTGGTTAAAGGTGCCAATCTTGTTTATCTTTTCAAAGAACCAGCCTGTGAATTCATTGATCTTCTCTATCATTTTTTTAGACTCTATTTCATTTATTCCTGTTCTGATCTTTATTATTTCCTTCCATCTACTCACTTTGGGCTTTGTTTGCTGTTCTTTTTCAAGTTCCTTTAAGTGTAAATTTAGATTGTTTTTTTTAGCTTTTCTTTTTTTTTATATAGTCCTGTAGTGCTATCAATTTCTCTCTAAAGATTGCTTTCCCAGTGTCCCACAGGTTTTGGATTGTTGTGTCCTCATTTCCATTTGTTTCATGTTATCCTTTGATTTCTTCCTTGATCTTGTTGTTGACCCATTCACTGCTTACTTATATGTTATTTAGCTTCCATGTCTTTGTGTGTTTGTCTGTGTTCTTCTTGTGGTTGATTTTTAGTTTCGTAGCTTTGTCATCAGAAATGATGTTTGACATAATTTCAATCTTCTTAAATTTGTTGAGACTTGTTTTGTGTCCTAACATGTGGTCGGTCCTAGAAAACATTCCATGTGCACTTTAAAAGTATGTATATTCTGCTGCTTTGGGGTGAAAAGCTCTGAAGATATCAATTAAATCCATTTGATCCAGTGTGTCAGTAAAGGCTGCTCTCTCCTTGTTTATTTTCTATCTGGAAGATCTTTCCAGTGAGGTCAAATGGGTGTGAAAATTCCTGACTATGACTACATTGCTGTTGATCTCTCCCTGTATGTCCACCAAGATTTACTTTACATATTAGGTCCTCCTATGTTGGGTGCATAAATATTTACTAGGTTTATTTATTCTTGTTGAATTGTTTCCTTTATTATTACATAGTGTACTTCTTTGTCTGTTACTATAGTATTTGTTTTAAAGACTACGTTTTTGCATATAAGTACTGCTACCCCCCTTTTCTTTCTTTTCCATTTATATGAAAAATCTTTTTCCATCCTTTTACTTATAGTCTGTGTGTATATTTCAATCTGATATGGGTCTCTTGGAGGTGGCATATATGTGGACTTGTATTTTTATCCATTCAGCTACCCTATGTTTTTTGGTTGAAGGATTTAAGCCATTTATATTTGTGATTATTGATATATATATATATTTAGTATCACTTTATTGTTAAACTGTTTTCCTCTTTTTCTTTTTCTTCTTCTTCTTTTTCTTTAATTTTTATTGTTATTCAATTACAGTTGTCTGCATTTTCTCGCCATCCCTCCACCCCACCCTAGCCAAACCCACCTCCGTCCCCCGCCTCCACCCTCCCCCTTGATTTTGTCCTTGTGTCCTTTACAGTAGTTTCTATAAACCCCTCTCCCCACTGTCCCCTCCCCACTCCCCTCTGGCTATTGTTACATTGTTCTTAACTTCAATGTCTCTGGTTATATTTTGTGTGCTTTTTTCTTTTGTTGATTATGTTCCAGTTAAAGGTGAGATCATATGGTATTTGTCCCTCACCGCCTGGCTTATTTCACTTAGCATAATGCTCTCCAGTTCCATCCATGCTGTTGCAAAGGGTATAAGCTTGACTAATTATGCTTTTCAATTTTACAATTTCCATTTTATTTTATAATTTCAAGTTCCTACTACAAACTTTCATCTTGTTTAAATCCATAAACCTATCATTCATAGTTATTTTTATTTTTTGTATATCTTTTAATATCTCAATGTCTGATGATTGTGTTTCAGTTTTCCTTAGTTTTTGGATTATTCTTGTCATTTAGTGTAATTGGTTATTTTTAATACAACATCACATTTCATGTATGAATAATTGTAAAGGTATTCAAAACTCTCAATGATATTACCTTTCTCCAGGAGTGATTTTTTGTTTGTCTGTTTCTGGCATGCATTTAGGCTAGGGGCTTTAAAGTAATTCAAAGCTGGGCTTCAGCCATTTGAGCCTTTATCTGTTTCTGCTTTACCCTTACTATTAGGGCATAGTCATTTGAAAGTGCCAATTAAAACCTGTAACATTTAATAAGAGATATTGGCAAGGCCATATTTCATTGTTTGTCCTTTCAGCCTTGTGAGATTATAGAACACTCTTAGCTTCTCAACCTCAAAATGCTTTTTCTTTCATAATTGGATGTTGCCTTGAAAGGAAGAGAAACAGCAAAGTCCACGCTTACCTCTTTTGACTTCTCCCTTCTTTCATATCTTGGCCTTACATATGTTCTCTTGGTATATCTTCAGTGTTTTCAAATAGATTTTGCTTTGTTTCACTTTGTCCCCCTTTTCTAATGGCTCTCAGTGAACAACGACGGAAACAACATAGTCAACCATTAATGAAAGTGAAAGTGGGCCAAGTTCTTGGGGCAATTCTGTGATTATCTAATTCAGTATATTTGGCATTGGGAAAAACAATCTATATTTAAAGAAAAGCCACAAGGCAAGTATGAACTAGTTGGTCCACAGATAGTGTTTATGGAGAACCTTTGAGAAACACTGTCTTAGATATGCATACAACATTAGTACCAAGGAAAGTAGAGGATACCCTTTAAGTTTCTCTTTACACCAGAGTCTGTGGGAATTTATAAGCAAGCTTCAAAAGTATATGATTCTATAGTCCTGAAATAAAGAGTGCTGAGTAAGGTCAGACTTCAGATCAGCAGTTTTCTTCTAGTTTTGTAGCAGTTGCTCCAACACACTGCACCCATCAGTCCCCTAAACACTAGTATTGACATCTTCCCACCTCCTGCTTGGTAATCGTAGCAATAGGAGAGATCATGTTTGTTTGGATAGGAGAAAGTAGGTTAGGAAATTTTTTGTAGAGGAGGTTACATTTCAACTGAGCCTTGAAGAATGTGTGGAATTTCTACATAGATTTAGACAAATAGTATTCCAGAAAGAAGCAACAGTAGGTACAAATACATTGGAAGTGTAGGACGATAGTTCTCAAACTTTATTGTGCATCAGAAGCATTTGGAGAACTTTTAGAACATGCGCATAACAAGATGCCATCTGCAGAGCTTTGCACTTAGTAGGTTTGGGGAATAGGTCCAAAAATTTGCTTCTTTTATAGGCTCACACAGTGATTGTAAAGCAGGTATTCTATGGACCAAACTGGGTGCAACACTAGTTGAAAAGGAAAATAAAAACTATTCTATATGAAATAATTAGAAAATATTCCAATGGTAAATTATTTTGTTCAGTGTGGCATAAATAAAAAGGATATCATATTTAAAAATGATTTATAGGAAGGAAATAATTTATGACATTTGAGAGTAATTAGTAAGTTAAGAAAAGAAGCTTTATTTTAGGGAAAGTAAGTGTTCTTTGACCACACAAAAAAATGTGAAGCTTTCAGAGATATGGTGTACAATCTCAGGAGCTTTCCTCCATTTTCTTGTTGAAGAAACTAAGGTTTGGGGACTAATGTGTTTTGATTAATCTTACTCTTGAAGCTTTCTTATGAACTGCCCCACTGCCTGTGTCTCCTACCTTATATCATTTCTGTTTTATTCTTCTAAAAATGGAAATCAGATCATGTCACTCATTTGTTTAAAACCCTGCAAAGTCTTACCATTAGAATTAAGTCCAAATCCCCTTTTCTTTGCCTAGAGCTCTATCGTATTATCTGGCTCCAGGCTCTTCTCTGATCTTATCTCCTACCACTCTTTTCCTGTTCTCCATAGTTTAGCCACATTGTTTTTCTTTTTCTTCCTCTAAAATTTCAAATGAATTCCCCTTACATGGTCTTTGAATTCACTGTTTTCCCTCTACGGAATGATTTTTACCATGATTCTGATCTCTACCTGACAGGCTTCTTCTCACCATTAAAATCTCAAGTAAAATGTTATTACCTCAAAGAAACTGTCCCTTTGCCATACTATATAAATCTTCAACGACCCTCATTCTTGTTACCCTTTATCCTATCATCCTGCTAAATAAATTTCCTTGGTATTGCTCACATAATCTAAAATTATATTTTTCTTGGTTATTTTCTTCCCAACTAGAACATAAACTCCCTAACTTCAGGGATCTTTTTTATTAACTGATGAAGTTCTTGTTCCCTAGAAAGAATTAACATATAGTGTCAATGTAGATTTGCTTAAAAATAATGAATTCAATAAGTGCTGCCAAAAGTGTTCCCTAGTCTAATCTGTTCACATATCTCCATCTTTCAGAATATATTTGATTGTTTTCCCTCAAGAGACATTTTCCTAGTCTAAAGCTCCTGGAGGCTTTTTAAAATGATTGATATCCCTGATAAGAGTATTTCTTTAAGATCGGATCAGCCTTGTATATTCCAGGTCAGATACTGAAGGGCTAGAATTTTGGGTTAGGAGGAAGTTGAGAGGAAACATTCTGGAATAATTCCCTTCTAGGGAAGATAAACCAACTGAAGTACCACGGTAGCCAATCCAATCATTGGGTGCACTGAGAGAATAGAAGGAAGGCTCTAAATATAAATTGTGTGGATTTCCAACTTGGTCAAGGGTCAAATCTGGAATTTCTTCATCTTCCAATTTGTAAGTAGTTTTCATGTCATATCCAGGCTCAGCACCTGCACTCCCTTCAGAAAACTGTCTTTTCAAATTCTTGGAACTTATTTGTCATTTTCTTACATGCCACAACCAGTTGTATCTACTGTTGCATTGTCCTGTTGACATAACATAATCTGCTGTGACAGATGCAACTATGGTATCTCAGTGACTAATAAATGGGAGATGACAGAGGGTTGGATTCTGGAGAAGTGTGATGGCACATGCCTTTGCTGACAGAATCTTAATGACCAGATGTGGTTCCCAACCTCCATTTGTGAACTGCAGCTTTAGTCATTAGATTTAGGGTTTTAGTGGAGATTTTATATTTAGAGACACAGAGTGAGAACATGCTGTGAACTGAAGGCACCATTGGGACTTGTGAGCAAAGCCATCAAGATATTTACCAAAATACTGATAATAATAGCTAATATTTACATGACACTTAATCTGTGCCAGGCACCATTTCTAAGTGTTTCACATATGCTAGCTTATTTAATCTTCGAAATCCTGTGAGTCAAACAAGACTATCACACAGAGGCACAGAGGAAAGTGAGATACAGACTGGATCAGGAATCTCCCCAAAGGTACACAGTTTAGATCACATATTAGATCTCAACCCTGGCTGCCAAACCTGAATTCTTCTTTTTCTTTCTTTCTTTTTTTTTTTTTTTTTGATTCTTTTAATAAGCCCATCTAATTTTTTTCTTTTTTTTATTGTCCTTCAAGTACAGTTGACTCAATTTTCCCCCACTATACCCCCCTGCCCCACCCATCCCCACATCCCACCCACGATCCTACCCCATTAGCTTTGTCCATGTGTCCTTTACATATGTTTCTTGACGACCCTTCCCCTATTTCCCCGCATTATCCCTCTCCTGCCTCTCCTTTGGTTACTGTCAGTTTGTTCTTTATTTCAATATCTCTGGTTATATTTTGCTTGCTTGTTTGCTTTTTACAGAAAATTCATTTTAGTTTGTTATAACGGATGAACCCAGAGACACATGGACAAGTTCAAATCCCATGATATGTTTGTTAAAAGATGTCAGTTGAGTTAATGGTGTTCACTTTTAGTCTTTCAGTTTAAGGAAAAATACAGAGCAAGTTGTATTTGTCTCATGGGAGATACATTTTGCAAATACAAAGCCTAACATATTGTATGACTTTCTGCACTTCACTACTAGTAAAAAGGAAAGCTTCTCTATATTTGTAATTAAATATTCACTATGTGGGTAAGAGAATGTGACTTTTTTTTATTTTTAAATCTTTTATGAATTAATTTTTATAATTGTTATTCAAGTACAGTTGTCTCCCTTTTCATACCACCACAGCCCCTCACAGAACCCATCTCCACCTCCCACCCTCGAACCTACCCCCTTTGGCTTTGTCCATGTGTCCTTTATACATGTTCCTTGATGGACCTTCCCCTATTTTTCCACATTATCTCTCTCCCACATCCCCTCTGGTTACTGTCAGTTTCTTCTTTATTTGAATGTCTCTGGTTATACTTTGCTTGCTTCTTTTGTTGATTAGGTTCCACATATACCTGAGATCATATGGTATATGTTTTTCACCACCTGGCTTATTTCACTTAAAGGCTTATCGATTTTGTTTATCTTTTCAAAGGACCAGCTCCTGGATTTATCGATCCTTAAAATTGTGCTTTTAGTCTCTATGTCATTTAACTCTGCTCTGATCTTGGTTATTTCCTTCCTTCTACTTGCTCTGGGCTGTCTTTGTTGTTGTTCCTTGAGTTCTTGTAGGCATAGGGTTAGGTTGTTTATTTGAAATGTTTCTATCTTTTTTAGGTAGGCCTATATCACTATGAACTTCCCTCTTAGGACTGCCTTTGCTGTGTCCCACAAGTTTGGACTGTTCTGGGTTCATTTTCATATGTTTCCAGGAACTTTTTCATATCTTCCTTGATGTCATTATAACTCATTCATTGTTCAATAGCATGCTATTAAATCTCCATGAATTTGAATGTTTTTTTTTTTTTTCCTTGTAATTGGTTTATATTTTCGGGCCTTTGTGATCTGAGAAAATGCTTGATATGATTTCAGTTTTCTGAATTTGTTGAGACTTGTTTTGTGCCCTATCACATGGTCTACCTCTGAAAATATTCCATGTACATTTGAAAAGAATGTGTATTTGCTTCTTTGGGATGAAGTATTATATGTATATATATATATATTTCATATATTTCACACACATATATTTCATATATATTATATATGTGATATATTTCACATATATGTACATATATAACATATATACATATGTTATATATGTATATATACATATATACATACATACAATGTTATATAACATATATATAACATATATACATATATATACATATATATATGTGTATATATGTATATATATATATATATGTTAAATCCATTTGATCGAAGACATTGTTCAATTCTGCAAAGTCCTTGGTGATATTTTGTTTGGAATATCTATCCATTTTTGACAGTGGAGTGTTAAAATCCTCTAATATAAGTGTGTTGCTGTCTATACTTTTCTTTAAGTCCTCTAAGATTTTCCTTATGTACTTTGATGTCCTGATGTTGGGTGCATAAATATTATAATGTTTATATCTTCTTGATGGATTCTTTCCTTGAGTATTATGAAGTGTCCTTCAGTGTCTCTTTGTATTAGTTTTGTTTTGAAGTCTATTTTGTGTGATATAAGTATTGTTACCCCAGATTTTTTTTTTCTTGTCCATTTGCTTGGATTTTTTTTTTTTTTTGCAACCTTCACTTTCAGTCTCTGTAGGTGTTTTTTTCTGAGGTGGGTCTCTTGTAGGCAACATAGGTGTTGGCCACATTTTCCAATCCATTCAGCTACCCTACATCTTTTGATTGGAGCATTTAATCCTTAACATTTAAGGTTATGTTGATAGGTGTTATTCATTTTTTCCCCTTTGTATCTGTGTTCCACTCTCTTTCACTCTTCTCCTTCCTTTTCTTATAGCAGCCCCTTTAGCATATCTTGCAGTGCTGGTTTAGTGGAGGTGTATTCTTTTAGCCTTCTTTTGTCTGGGAAACTCCTTATTTTGCCTTCTATTTTAATTGAGAGCCTCACTGGTTAATGTGGTCTTGGCTGCAGGCATTTGCTTTTCATTACTTGGACTATTTCTTGCCATTCTCTCCTGGACTGTAGTGTTTCTGTTGAGAAATCAGATGCTAGTCTCATTGGAGCTCCTTTGTATGTTACTTTTTGTTCCTCCCTTGCTGCTTTTAAGATTTTCTCTTTGTTTTTAATACTTGGCATTTTAATTGTCATGTCTTAGAGTAGGCCTCTTTGGGTTCATCTTGATTGGAACCCCGTGTGCTTCCTGATCTTGCGTGGATTTTCCTCTCTCTGAGGTCAGAAAGTTTTCTGTCATTATTTTTCAAACAGGGTTTCTATCCCTTGCTCCTTTTCTTCTCCTTCTAGTATTCCTATGATTTGAATGTTCTTACATTTCATATTGTCTCGCAGTTCCCTTAAGCCATTATCATATTTTTTAGCCTTTTTCCATGCAGCTGCTCTACTTGGGCATTTCTTTCTACTTTCTCTTCCAGCTCACTAATCCGGTCCTCTGCTTCATCTAGCCTGCCTGTAATCCTTCTAGTGTGTTTTTATTTCAGAAATTGTATTCTTCATTTCTTCCTGGTTCTTGTTTATAGTTTCTATTTCCTTTTTCATGCAGTTGTATTTCTCACTCAGTTCTTTGGAGTTGTCTGTGAGTTCCTGGAGCATCCTTATAATCATTGTTTTGAATTCTGTATCTGATAGTTTCCTTGCCTCCATGTCATTTATCTCTCTTACTGGGGAGTCTTCCATTCCCTTCCATTGCAGGTTCTTTCTTTGTCTCCCCACATTAGGTGATTCTTTTTGTTTGTTTCTGCAATTCCCAATGCTCTGCTTTGCCAGCTGTGTTCTTAGGGTGAACTTCTATGGTAGGAGTTCTGTGGGACTCAGTGGTGTGGTCTCTTTGATCTTCTTGTCTGGATTCTCTAGGGTTGCCCTTTTTTCTATTTCAGTGGGCTCTCTTTTTGTACTTGAGTTTTACCCGTTGGTGGCTCCTTTCTTGGTAAGTTCCTCCTCCAGTGGGTTTACTGGTATTCACAACTCCCACCTTATCTTGTATGTGATCTGGGGTAGGGAGAAAGTGAAGTTGATTAAGACAGTGGGAGATTATTCTATGGGATTTAAAGTACTAACAAGTTGATAATAGATAGGAGATCCTTTGGAGAAGTACAGCAATAACTGATATTTCATCCAACTAGCCTCATTTTTTTTAAATGTGAAAAAGAGATAAGACTTTTATTAGAGGGGGAAAAGAATGTGAGCTAACTCCAGAAAGCAGAGTGCTTATGTGATATTAGATGGTGAGATATAGTGAGAGTAAGGGGTAGAAACTTGACATAGTGTGAGAGAGAATGAAGTTAACTACAACAATTATAAAGCTCAGGAAGATAGTAAAATGGACCAAGATTAGGGAAGGGTGCTGTGTGGAAATGAGAACAACAATAATATGACAGGAAATATATGATCTGAATAAAGAATAAAAAGTAAAGGACAAAGAGTAGTGTGTTATAGCAATATGAGTGAAGTGAAGGAAGAGAAATTAAAATGCAACATTAAAGTGAGAACAAAGAAAACCAGTCAACAATAAAATCAAACAAACAAAACAAAAAAAAAACTATGTGAAAGGAAGAGAAATAAAAAATAAAAAATAATAACTATCAAAAAAGTAAAAATAAAAAGTAACAAATAAAATGTAAGTTCTGTAGGAAAGAGAAGGAATATTGCCTCAGTTTTTGGTGTTAGCCTTCTGATCTCTCTCTGGGTCTCTCTTTGATCCTTTCACAGATCCAGGTCTTACTGTCTTACACTTGAAGAAAAAAAAAGCCTCCTGGTGACTTTAAATCCACCAAGTGGGTTCTGTTGGTCTTCCTGGATGTTGCAGGCAGAGGGGGTCTGGGCTCCTTTTTCCCCCCCCTTCCTGTGGTTCTGCATTGGGGGCTAGATCTGAGCTCCAATATTCACATGTGTCCAGCCTCCAGCCTAAGCCCTCAGAGTGCTGTGTGGCCCCCACTGTCCTTATGCACCAGGCCACTGCCTTTATTCCTCTTTGTTGTGCCACCCTTTGGTCTGATTAGTCTGTGAGGTGCACCCAGTAGGAGCTGAATTCTTAATAATTACAATCTTATACTCTATTGTTAAGCCGATGAGAACCATGTTATAGTAGTGGTGGTAATAATAATAACAATGACAAAACTGTCATTGTTTTGTGCCCTGACCTGTGCTGAATACTTTACCTATATTATTTCATTTAAGCCTCACACTAGTTTTATAAAATAAGTACCATTATAATCTTGGTGTGTAGATGGGGAATGTGAGGTTCAGACAGTGTCTTGCCCAAGGTCTTGTACCTAGGAAGTGGGACCACCAGGAGTTGAACCCAGGTTTTTCTTAACAACCTGGTTCCTCAAAAAATCAAATCCTCTTACCACAAGGCCAACATGTGAAGGCTTGTGAGGCTCTCTGAGAAGGTGGGAGAAATCAGTGTCTTCCTGTCATTCTGTATTCTGAATGGGTAGCCTTAGAGTACCCTTCATTCCACACATCAGCCAATTAGTCAAAAGCAGCAGTCTGCCTAACACTGGGCCCTGTGGGAGGAATTTCTGTTAGATTTCCAAGGCAGGCTTTTTTTCTCCTTGATACAACCCCAGTTTTTCTCTTTGCTGTTCATATACGAAGATAATATATTCTAACTACTCTCCCTAAATGTTACTTCAAATTGGTTCTATTGCCCTAAGGTTGGAGAAAATTGATGCTTCCCATTTTATTTGCTCCCCGTTGTGATTTTTAAAACAGCTGGTCAAGATTAGGGACTCAGGCTGTGGTCAGAGTTTCGGGTCCCAGTCCTATCCAATGTTCAGGATCTGAGACAGTTAGGAGGATAAGAGCAAACTCATTGTCATTCAGGGGGCTTAAACCCAGACTTGTCAGTATTGCCCTTTAAGTAGCCAGTTCCCTGTGAGGCAGCAGGGACTTCAATTTTTTGGTGTTAGTGCCATTCGCAGCACAACTCAAATTCCTTAATACAGTTTTTTTTTTTTTTTTCTGCTCCCACTAGCTGCCATGTATTTGAGTTGCCTGCTACTTCTACCACTCTGTGAAGTGTGCAGGGGAATGAACCTGTTTCATTTCCTACAGACACAGCAGTCAGTCACTCCCTGTTGGTGGAATGAGATAAGACAAGGGGAAGTCATCCCAGCCACCTGCTAATTGAAATATGGCTTTTATAAATCCATTTGACCCCCCTCCCCACCATAGGTCATTACCCAAGTGACCTGGTAACACCTGTAGGAAGCTTTTCAAAGTTAGAAACCAACTCTTTCCCCCATACCCAATACAGAAATATTGCCCCATCTATCAGGAGGAAAACTTAGCTATGACCTCAGTTGGAAGCTGCTCTTTGCATGTCCCCTGCTTCTGCTTTTAATG
Source organism: Desmodus rotundus (assembly GCF_022682495.2). Lineage (NCBI taxonomy): Eukaryota > Metazoa > Chordata > Mammalia > Chiroptera > Phyllostomidae > Desmodus > Desmodus rotundus. The sequence continues at coordinate 22,694,927 of NC_071400.1, read as the reverse complement.
ACTTTCCTTTGACATTAGCTACACTTCAGTGACAGTGAAGCCTTTCACCCACTGAGGATGGACTGAGATGGACATGCTGCCTTGGTTTTATGAGGTAACAGAAGAGTCTTCTTGCAGTCACTGCAATAGCAAAGTCAGCGCTTTCATAGGAGAAAAACACAGTCTTTTAAACCTTAAAAAAGCATCAAATTTTACCATGACTTCTGCCACAGCAGTACAAAAGACTTCAAATGTGGACTGTTGATGGCAGAAGGAAAGAAATTATGAAGAAGGCCAACCCAGGAAGATGGGTGGGAAAGATGACATGTTGCCCTTACAGGAAATGAACCATTATCGACTTCAGCTATTTAAAAAGAAACAGCATTCTGTTCACTTGAAGCATTTGTCCTGATCTACAGCCTGCACCTCATGTGGGCTTTGTCTAGACCAGGGGTGTCAAACTCATTTTCACCGGGGGGCCACATAATCCTTGCAGTTGCCTTCAAAGTGCCGAATGTAATTTAGGACTGTATAAACGTGACTAATCCCTAACAGTTAAGTGAGAGATCAGCACTGCCTCCAGGTAGAATCAATGTGCCTAGCAGATAAAACAAGGTGGGGCCGGATTTGGCCCACAGGCCTTGTGTTTGCCACCTGTGGTCTAGACCAATGAGTTTCAAGGGATGGAAAACTTTGTTACATAGTGTGTGTTTGGAGAATAGGAGGGAAGTTGATCAGTGTGAGGACAAGAGCATCAAACAGGACAGGGAACATGCATGACTTAGAAAAAAACATTTGATATTATAACAATTTTAGGGTAAAAAGTAAAATTTGATTTTTTTTCTGGTCTGATAGAAATCAGTAGCACTCATACTAGCTTTCCTATATTATTTATTCTCAGATGGTCAGGTAGCAAGCCCCTTTAACAGGATTTACCACAATAAAGGGAAACATTTTGTTTTATGTTTATAAAAGGAGGTAAGAGTTAAAAACAAATTGAGAAAATCAGCTTTCTGTTTCAGGCCTTCCTTGCTCATGCATTTTCCCTGACTGGTGCTTTTTTGAGTTCACTGGTTTCCTACACAAGAAAAGTGGGAATAGTGCTTTGGCTAATAGAACTTTTTTCACTTCAAGAGCTAAGCTTAGTGTTAATTCATTCATAAGGTCCTTGCTCTGTTGTTGTTGTTCCCTTTGCATTTTCATTTTATCCATTTTTTCTTGTGATTGCTCCTGCTTTGTTTACTCTTCTGTTGCTACTGAACCATTTTATCTCACATTTGGTGACTTCAGATTACCTGTGTTTTATGTGTGTGTGTGTGTATCTTTATGTATTTCTGCTTGTCTCATCTTTTTATTGCAGTCTCTTTGTCTCAGTCTCTCTCTGACTTTTTTTTTGTATCTTTATCTCTACAAAGTATTTACTACAGAGCTTTCCTGAAGACGGTCTATATGAAAGTGCTTTGAAAACCGCAATCATTATACAAAGGTAAGGTGGTAGCATTGCCACCAGTTCTGAAAGAATGAAAAACCTCCAAGAGTTACTCAAGGAATAAAAGATAACATCAGAGTAACCCCCCCCCCCCGAAATACTCTACAAACCCTTGTTTGGTTTGATGGGAGTGTGGAAGGAAAAAAAAATCAATACCAGTAAAATTAGTGAACCTATATATTTTCAAAAGCGTACTTCAGAGAGTCAACTTTGTTATAACTTACTACTTGCTATTTATTCTAATTTCTGCCTGGTATTAGCTACATTTTGCCTGATGTTAGCCTTTGCATTTTAGCCAGTCGGTCTGGATACAGGAAGCAGATAAATTTAGGCACAGTCTTACTACAAAGGCTAGAAGATTGAAGAGGCAGCTCATGGAGTTGATGAAAGGAAATAGCAATCAGAGCCTCTAGAAGATGGAATAATAAAAACTACCTGAGATATTTATATGTAATTAGTGTAAGTAAGCAAATCCCTCCCCACCTTCTTTTGTCACTAAGGCAATGTGGATAGGACAGAGGTAAGTCTACTGTTCTGTGTCCCTATGAACACTATCTCTTCACACTGTTATGGCTTGTGGCATGTCAATATAAAAATGATATTTTGCATTGAGTACTTATTATGTGTCAGGCATTATGTTAAGTTCTTTACATTCACCTCATTGAATCAATACTCAGAATAATTCTGTTAAAGAGAGAAATATTATTACTGTAATTCTCAATTTACAAATCTGAAAACAGACTCAGAGGAGTTGAGTTCCCTTCCCAAAGGCCAACAGTTTCCATGTGGTGGTGGCTGGATTCAAATCCAGGTCTTTTTGACTTCAGATCACATACTCTTCTGTTTCTGTTTTGCCTCACTGACCCCTGCTTTCCCAGATTTGTTGCTTTTACTTCATAATGTTTCAATATAGTCTGGGGAAAGAATTGGTTCCTCCCTACATTACAACACAAAACAAATTGATGCAGGAGCACATAGAGGGGAGTTATTTTTTTATGGTCCTTCCTTAGCCAGAGCATCTTTCTTTCCTGTGGAATGCATGGGAAGTTATTTCCTTTCTGAGCAGCCAGTGTATCCATGTAGCCCTGTATGTGAAGCAAACACCTGAGTTTGATGAAATCCATTCTTCTCCTGTGTACTGCACGTGTAATAATTACATAAGGAACAGAAAGCAAAAAATTTGAAGGAGGGACCAGAAAATGTAAAGTAGTTGATGTAATTGTTAAAAATAACAGCCTTTGGGAGCAAGCTTTGTGGGGACATGTGCCTGTGATTACACTTACTTCCTGTTCTTTGACTGGTCCTACCATCCACAGATGGCACAGAGTTTTGTGGCCATAGTGTATGAGTCATATCCTTTTCTCATCCTAAATTTCTTGTATTTAATTGTTGTTCAAGTACAGGTATTTCCATTTTCATCCTACCATGCCCCCCACACCACCCATCCCTGCCACCCACCCTCAAATCTTACCTTCTTTGGATTTGTCCATGTGTCCTCCACATATGTTCCTTGATGGCCCTTCCCCTACTATGCTCTATTATCCCTCTTCCCCCTCCTCTCTGGTTACTCCATTGCAGTGTCTCTGGTTATATTTTGCTTGCTTGTTTGCCTTGTCGATTAGCTTCCACTTATGAGGTTTCTCTATGGAAATATTTCATGCTGCTATCTAACTATCCATTAGTCTGTCCATTACTGAATGTCTGCTATGTATCAAGAACTGTGCACTGAATGTTGTCCTTGTAATTGCCCATTTGCTACTGCATTGCAGGTTATAAGATTAGAATAGGGCATTAATCTCTACAGGGATAGGTCTTTATAGATATTTACTGTAGTGTATGCAACTTTTGCCAACTTCCTTTGGTTAGTTGGTCTGCCAAGTTTGGATCACCATTGTTTTTCTCCAGCAGGGTCAATGACATCTTCCTTTTCAGATAGCTTTGTTTCCTTTGGTCTGAATTGATGTCATCTTTCCTTTTTTTATGATTTCTTCAGAATTAAAACTTTTCCTCTAATTTGTATTAAACAGTGGTCATGAGACCACTGCTTCAAAATCACCCACAATTCTTGTTAAAGTGCAAATTCCCACAGTCCACCTCAAATTTAATAAATTGGAATCTTTAAAACTTTGGACCTTGGAATCTTCATTCTCTAATTGTTTTTCTTCCTCCATTCCAGAAAAACACCCAAGTTCTCTTTGATATTATTGTTTTCTACTTCATGAGCAGTTTAGTGTCTCCAGGAGATACTTGAGAATATCTTTTATGTACTGAGGAATTCATTGCTAATCATTTAAGAGAAATACTCTGGAGCCATTAGAGTAATTAAAGCAAATTTATACCACCCATGCCTCGAGGAGTATAAGAACAGTTAAGGAAATGTGTGAACAGTGCCTCTCATGTATACAAGATGACCCTAGACCTAGATTTGAATGCCATCTTATAACCCATTCACTAACAGCATGTTTCTCATTTCAACCTCAAATTCACAGGCTTGTCAGTAGGGTGGCTTTCTACATCCCAGTTCATCAGCTATACTGAAATGTGGAAACACTTTTATCTATAATATAAGCTTACAAACACCTGGTCCTAAAGGCATAGTTAGGAAAGAGAAATTGATTTCAATTTCCAAGTGTAATGGCTAAAGGTTGCCAGTATACAGTTAGGGTGCAGGATAATGTTATCTTGGAGTGCACCCTGGCTCCCAAGGTCATGTGCAAAGCATGCCTAATAAGATGCTAAAAAATAATAATCTCATGAGGAAGAGTTTCCAAGCTGTAGAGGTGCCCTGAAGATATTTAATGCAGTTTGTATATTTCAAAATCATTACTCACTTTCACCTGAAGTTACTTGCCTTGAAAATATTTAGTGCTGGATGCACAGACAAAAGTCCAAATATTAATTACATTAGAGAAAATAAAGAACAATTGACCCAATGACTCACATTGTTTATCTCAGGTAACCATATTATTTACAGTTCAAACTGGGAAAATTTTGAGAATGGAAAGGGGTGCTATTAATCAAGCCAGGACAAAAGGCATAAGCTGGTATGTAAGCAAACCTGATTTATATGCTATTTAGCCTTAGCAAGCAAGCTCTGACATATAGCCTCCTTTCTTATTGCAAGGAACTATAATAGTCAGTATTTGGGGAGGCAGAAACAGAAAGATTTGGGGAGAAGATAAATAGAAAATCAGTCTTTTTTTCTTTGTTCTGAAGGATAAGATAGGTTTGTTGTTGTTGTTGTTCAAAAGTGAACCTTGGAAATATAATGGCAAGTGATTGAATGACACATCCACCATGGCAACAGTCAGTGTTTTTCAGCTGATAACAGCCAAGTACAAAGTTATGAATAATACTCTACTTGAGACCATCTGCTAAGCAGTTCAATTACAAAAAATAATTTTAGAAAGCATATGGGCCATTTTAGCTTCTGGTTTGGCTTTAGGATTTGGGGAATTTTAAGCCCAATTAATCTCAGGGAAATTCCTGTAACCTTCAATTATTTTCCTATATAATTTCAGGAACATAATAACACAATTCAAAAATGTTCTCAAAAGCAAAGGAGTTCATGCACATATGTACAATGGCATGCATACACATACATTGTCTGATACGGATATCAGGATCTAGTGACAAAAGACTATGGCCCAATGTCAGATTCCAGCATGGAAGGATATCATTCTATTTTCCCCTTCAGCAGTATGCTAGCTGCTTAATGAGAGGATCTATATCTCTAGGGAAATAAAAGGAAGAACCTGATATGAATTATTTCCTTTATTTAGACCATACCTCATTCTCCATTGCCTTTCCTAGTTTCTTCCTGGTGGACCAGATCTTCATCTTTCAGCAAACTAACTCACAAAATTCCAGGGAATGAGTGCTGACCTTCCTGGAACATAGATGACATAGTTGAAGTGGTTATTGTACACAAATGTAGGCTTGAAAGACACCTTATAGAATCCCAATGCCACACTGTAAAAATCATCAATACCTCTTGTTCTTTGACTTCCATGGATCCCTTGGGGACCCTTCAGCTCCTATATCACCAATCCATATGCAGGTTGCCTAAGATTTAGCTAATTTTTATATAGGATCATTTCAGAAATTGATAGTGAACTTTTAGGACATAATGTGTGAAGAGTATTTAATATTGATTTCGTGTCTATACTATTGGTCACAAGAGATTAGACTGCTTCAAGAATATGAAGGCATACAACTGTAATTGAATAACAATAAAATTTTTTAAAAAGTTAAAACAAAAAAAAATCAACTAAGATTTTGCAGATTTCTCTAACTCCTATTTATCCATTTCTTTTCCAAGGTCCTCTCTAGAGAGTAGCCTAAGGTTGATAGCTGATCAGAATATTGCTTTGTTTATCTTCTTTTTTTTCTTCCTTCTTTTTTTAATTTTTATTGTTATTCAATTACAGCTGTATGCCTTTTCTCCCCATCCCTCCACCCCACCCCAGCCAAACCCCCTCCCTCCCCCACCTCCACCCTCCCCACTGATTTTGTCCATGTGTCCTTTATAGTAGTTCCTGTAATCCCCTCTCCTCACTGTCCCCCCCACCCCCGGCTATTGTTAGATTTTAACTTCAATGTCTCTGGTTATATTTTGTTTGCTTTTTTCTTTTGTTGATTATGTTCCAGTTAAAGGTGAGATCATATGGTATTTGTCCCTCTTCTTTTTTATTTTTATTTTTTAAAATTAAATTTTTGCGTGACATTGGTTCATAAGATTACATAGGTTTCAAGTGTACATTTCTATAATACATAATCTGATACATAATCTATATATTGCATTGTGTGCCCAACGCCCAAAGTAAAATCATCTCCTGTCACTATATATTTGGCCCCCTTTATCCTTTATTCCCCTCCCACACCCTTCCCTCTGGTAACCACCATACGGTTGTCTGTAAATATGAGTTTTAATTTTATATCTCATAAAAGTGAAATCACATGGTTCTTAACATTTTTTGACTGACTTATTTCACTTAGCATTATATTCTTAAGGTCCAGCCATGTTGTTGCCAATATGGCAGTGTTTCATCTTCTCTTATGGCTGGGTGGTGTGTGTATATATATATATATATATGCATGCCACATCTTTATCTGATCCTCTATCAAAGGGCAATTTTGTTGTTTACATGTCTTGGCCTCCATCAATAATGCTACAATGAACAAAGGGACACATATATCTTTGCAAACAAATGTTTACAAATTTTTCAGGTAGATACCCAGAAAAGAGATTGCTGGGTCATATGAATTCATAAGTTTTTGAGGAGCCTCCATACTTTTTTTCATAGTACCAGTTTGCTGTACCAGTTTGCACTCCTACCAGCAGTGAATGGGTGTTACTTTTTCTCCACAACCTTTCCAACACTTGTTATTTCTTGCTTGGTAATAATAGCCATTCATACAGGGGTGAGATGGTATCTCATTGTAGTTTTGATATGCATTTACCTAATAGCAAGTGAAGTTGAGCACTTTTTCATATATTTGTTGGCCATTTGTATGTCTTGGGAGAAATGACTGTTTGAGTCATCTGCCCATTTTTTAATTGGATTATTTGTTTGTTTGGTGTTGAGTTGTATGAGTTCTTTATATATTTATGATATCAACCCCTGGTCAGAGCTGTTGTTTGCAAATACTCCCATTCAGTTGTTTATCTTTTTGTTTGTAATGTTTTCTTTTGATATGCAGATGCTTTTTAGCTTGATATAGCCCCATTCATTTACCTTTGCCTTTACTTCCTTTGCCTTTGGGGTCAAATTAATAAAATCTTCTCTAAGACCAAGGTCCATCAGTTTAGTACCTATGTTTCTTCTATGTAATTTACTATTTCAGGTCTTATATTTAGGTCTTTGATCCATTTATAATTTTTTTTTTACATAAGGACAAACTGTAGTCTAGTGTCAATCTTTTGCATGTGGCTTTCCAAATTTGCCAGCAAGAGGCTTTCTTTTCACCATTGTATGTTTTTGGCTCTTTTACAAAACTTTTTTTCACATAAACATGTGGTTTTATTTCTGGACTCTCAATTCTGTTCCATTGGTGTGTGTGTCTTTTTTTCTGGAAATGCCATGTTGTTTTGATTATTGTTGCTCTGTAGTATAATTTGAAGTCTGGTAATGTGATACCTCGAGCTTTATTCTTTTTTCCTCCTAAGGATTGTTTTCACTATTTGGTGTCTTTTGTAGTTCCACACAAATCTGATAATATTTTTGTTTTATTTTTTTTAATGTCATTAGGAGGAGACTGGAAGATGGTGGTGAGGTAGGTGGGAGCTGAACCCACTTGCTCTAGTGTACCCAACTGAGACACCTAGCTGATCTTCTGAGGAAAAGAGTGAACAGCTAACAGAATTCTAGCTGATATGAAGTTTGGAAGCCAGAGGTTGCAGAAGATGTTTAAAAATGGATGGTAAGGAGATTTTGCAGGCCTACAGGAGGGTCCCCAGAACCTGTGCCAGAGATCACAGCTGTTCGGAGCAGCTTTGAAGGATAGCCGAGTCAATGATTGTGATTTGGAAGATCCCTCCCCTCCCAGAGCAGGGAGTTCACAGACCCATGCCCAGAGAGACCTGGATGCTTAAAGTCACTGGGGGGAATAAAGATGGAATAAGAGAAACACAGCTGGTGGCGTACCTCTGCTAGGACTGTGGTCACATACTAGGATACTACCAGAGAAATTGGGGAGCTGGGTGACACCTGGAGATGGGAGAAGAGATGTGCCACGACTGGCCATGACCCAGATAATCTCTGGAATGGTCAGAGAGTTGCTCCGTGTGGAAAGCCGGGTTCTTGTTAGGAATAGCCTGCTGCAAACAAGAGGAATTTGCTCAAAATAGACCCTCAGTCGCTGTGCAAGATACTCTCATCTGCAGCGGCCAGGCCAGTGAAGGCAGGGGCACGTGATTTGCTCCCACTCACGGCACCTCACGGACTGATCAAAGCGGGACAGCAGGGGCTCAGAGAGGTAGCAGTGCCCGGAGAGACTTAATTCAATAGGGGAACTAAATGGCCCTGAAGGGACTTTAAGCTCACACAGTCCCAGGCCAACTAAGAGGGACAAGAAGGGGTGCGATTTGCTTCTTTGACTAATCAAAGGGTTCCACAACGAGGTAGACTATAGGTGCCAGCCTCACACATATGCGCAGTGGACAGTGTGAGCTGCACAACCTTCTGAAGGCATGGAATGGAAACTGGACACCTGTGAATATTGTAGCCCAGACTGAGCCCCCATCCTCAGGGAACAACAGAAGAGGAAAAAAGTGGATCCCAGCCCCCTCTACCTGAGCATCCAGGAAAACCAGCAAAACCTACTCAGCAGGTTTAAAGTCACCAGGACACTTTTTTTTTATTTTTTTCAAGTGTAAGCCAATAAGACCTGGAGCTGAGAAGACCAAAGACAGATCCAAAAGTAAGTCAAAAAGCTAACGCCAATTGCTGAGAAAAATTTCACCTTGCTATCCTATACAACTTGTATTTTACTTCACTTTAGTTTTTGTTATTTTTATTTTTTATTTATTGTATTTTCTATTTTTCATTTTCTTTATTTCTCTTTTGTTCCATTTAGTCTTTTTAAATTTGGTTTGTTTGTTTGATTTCATTGTTTCATTGGAATTCTTTATTCTTTTCATATTGCATTTTAATTTTTTTACTTTTACTTTACTTGTATTCCAATAACACACTACTCTTGGTCTTTTACTTCTTATTCTTTTTATTCAGATTATATATTTCTTACTGATTTATTGTTATCCCAAGTCTCACACAGCACCCTTCCATGACCTTAATCCATGTCACCACCTTCCTAAGCTTTATTATTGTTGTGGTTAACTTTATTCTCTCACACAATATGCCAAGTTTCTAACCCTTACTCTCACTATATCTCGCCATCTAACGTCACATAAGCACTCTATTTTCCAAGATCAGCTCACATTGTTTCCCCCCTCTAATAAGACTCATATCTTTTCACCTATTTTAAAAAGTGGCTAGTAAGGTGAAATATCACAGTTACTGCTGTACTTCTCCAAAGGACCTCCTATCTGTTTTCTACTTGTTGGTACTATAAATGCCATAGAATACTCTCCCACTGTCTTACTCCATTTTACCTTCTCCCTGCCCCTGATCACATATGAGACAAGATGGGAGTTGTGAATACGAGTAAACCTACTGGAGGGGAGAACCCACCAACAAAGAAGTCACCAAGAGGTAAAAGCTAAGTACAACAAGAGAGCCCACACAAACTGAAGAAAGGGCAACGCTAGAGCATCCAGACAAGAAGATCAAAGAGACCACACCACTGAGTCCCACAGAATTCCTACCATTGAAGTTTATCTTACAATGACAGCTGGCAAAGCAGAGCATTGGGAATCACACAAACAAACAAACAGACTCACCTAAAATGGAGAGACAAAGAAAGTACCCACAATCAAAAGGAATGTAAGACTCCCCAGTAAAAGAGATCAATGAAATGGAGGGAAGGAAACTATCAGATACAGAATTCAAAACAATGATTATAAGGATGTTCCAGGAACTCACAGACAACTACAAAGAACTGAGTGAGAAATACAACTGCACAAAAAAGGAAATAGAAACTATAAACAAGACCCAGGAAGGAATGAAGAATACAATTTCTGAAATAAAACCATACTAGAAGGATTACAAGGAGGTTAGATGAAACAGAGGATTGAATTAGTGAGCTGGAAGACAAAATAGAAAGAAATGCCCAGGTAGAGCAGCTGCACAAAAAAAGGCTAAAAAATATGATGATAGCTTAAGGGAACTGTGAGACAACATGAAATGCAACAACATTCAAATCACAGGATACCAGAAGGAGAAGAAAAGGAGCAAGGGATAGAAACCTTGTTTGAAAAAATAATGACAGAAAACTTTCTGAACCTGGAGAGGGTAAAAACCATGCAAGTTCAGGAAGTACAAAGGGTCCCAATCAAGATGAACCCACAGAGGCTTACTCTGAGATACATCATAATTAAAATGCCAGGTTTTAAAGGCAAAGAGAAAATCTTAAAAGCAGCAAGGGAGAAACAAGAAGTAACATACAAGGGAACTCTAATAAGGCTATCAGCTCACTTCTCAACAGAAACAATAAAAACCAAAAGGGAATGGTAATAAATATTCAATGTAATGAGAAACAAAGGCCTGCAACCAAGACTACTCTACCCAGAAAAGCTCCCAATTATGATGGAAGATTCCCAGACAAAAGTAGACTGACTGAAAGCATACACCTCCACCAAACCAGCACTGCAGGATAAGCTAAAGTGACTGCTTTAAGAAAAGGAGAGAGTAAGAGAAAGAGAGAGAGAGGAACACAGTTACAAAGGGGTAAAAATGAATTAGTATCAATCAAAAATAACCTTAAATGTAAATGGATTAAATGCTCCAACCAAAACACTTAGGGTAGGTCAATGGATAAAAGAGAAAACATGAGCCACAATACGTGGCCTATCAGAGACCCACCTCAGAACAAAATACTTACACAGATTGAAAGTAAATTATTGGAAAATATATTGCAAGCAAATGGGCACACACACACACATACAAAGCTGGGGTAGTGATACTTATATCAGGCAAAATTGAATTCAAAACAAAGTCATATTAAGAGACACAGAAAGACATTTCATATTATTCAAGGGAAGAATTTATCAAGAAGACATAAGCATTATAAATATATATGCACCCAACATTGGAACACCCAAATATATAAGAAAAATCTTGGAGGACTTCAAGAATGATATACACAGCAACACACTTATACTAAGGGAATTTAACACCCCACTGTCAAAAATGGATAGATCTTCCAAACAAATATCAACAAGACTATTGTGGCATTGAACAATGCCCTCGATCAAATGGGCTTAACAGATATATATGTATATATATAAACCTTTCACCCCAAAGAAGCAAAATACATGTTCCTTTTCAATGCACATGGAACATTTTCACAGATAGACTATATAATAGGAAACAAAACAAGCCTCAACAAATCCAAGAAAATTGAAATCACATCAAGCATTTTCTCAGACCACAAGGGCCCGAAACTAGAAACTAACCTCAAGGAAAAAACTCAAACACATTCAAATTCATGAAGATGGAATAGCATGCAATTAAACAATGGATGGGTTATTAAGGAGATCAAGGAAGAAATCAAAAAGTTTCTGCAAACAATGGAAAATGAACACACAACAGCCCAAAACTTATGGGACACAGCAGAGGCAGTCCTGAAAAGGAAGCAACAAGAAAAATAAAGTACCTAGGAATACAGTGATACAGGTCTACCTAAAAAAGATAGAAACATTTTATATAAACAAACTAACCTCACATCCAGAAGAACTGGAGAAACAACAACTAACAAGGCCCAGAGTGAGTAGAAGGAAGGAAATAATCAAGATCAGAGAAGAATTAAATGACATAGAGACTAAAAGAACAATTCAAAGGATAAATAAATCCAGGAGCTGGACCTTTGAAAAGATAAACAAAATTGATAAGCCTTTAAGCAGACCCATCAAGTAAAGATCACCCTAGGAAACAATCAGATATGAAAAAGGAGAGATTACAACTGATAGCACAGAAATAGAAAGGATTATAAGAAGTTATTATGAACAGCTACATACCAAGAAATTTGAAAACCAGGGTGGAATAGACAAATTTCTAGCAAAATATAATTTCGCAAAAGTGAATGAAGAAGCAGAATGCCTGAACAGACCAGTAACAGCTGGTGAAACTGAAGCAGTAATCAAAAAATTCTCAGCACAAAAAAGCCCTAGACTGGATGTTTTCACAAGAGAGTTTTACAAAACATTTAAGGAAGAGCTCACATCTATCCTTCTCAGACTATTCCAAAAAAATCCAAGAGAAGGGAAGACTCGCAAACTCTTTTTAGGAAGCCAGCATCATCCTAGTTCCAAAACCAGATAAAGACACAACAAAGAAAGAAAGCTACAGGCCAATATCGCTGATGAACATAGATGTCAAAATCCTCAAGAAAATACTGGCAAGCCACATCCAGCAATACATTAAAAAGATTGTACACCATGATCAATTGGGATTTATTCCAGGGAAATAAGGTTGGCAAAATATTTGCAAATCAATAAACGTACTATATCACAAAAACAAAAAGAAAGCCAAAAATCACATGATCATATCAATAGATGTGGAAAAAGCATTTGATGAGGTGCAACACCTATTTATGACAAAAATACACAGCAAAATAGGAGTAGGGGGAACATTCCTCAATATAGTAAAGGCCACATACAAGAAACCTACAGCCAACATCATACTCAATGGGTAAAAACTAAAAGCTTTCCCACTAAGATCAGGAATAAGACAAGGACGTCCACTTTCACCACTTCTATTCAACATAGTATCGGAAGTCCTAGCCACAGCAATCAGACAAGAAAAAGAAATAAAAGTCATCCAAATTGGAAAAGAGGAAGTAAAACCATCACTGTTTGCAGATGATATGATAGTGTACATAGAAAACCCTATAGACTCCACTAAAAAACCACTCAACCTAATAAGTGAATTTGCATAACAGCAGGATTCAAAGTCAATATTCAAAAATTGAATGCATTTTTGTACACCAACAATCAAATACCAGAATCAGAAATCAGGGGGGGGAAATACCATTTGATATAGCAACAAGAAAAATAAAGTACCTAGGAATAAACCTAACCAAGGAGGTAAGAGAACTGTACTGAGAAAACTACATAACACTGAAGAAAGAAATTGAGGAAGACGCAAATAAATGGAAGCATACACAGTGTTCATGGGTTAGAAAACTTAACATCATTAAAATGTCAATACTACCCAAAGCAATTTATATATTCAATGCAATCCCTATTAAAATACCAATGACATATTTCACAGATATAGAACAAACATTTCAAAAATTTATATGGAACCATAAATGACCCCAAATAGCCGAAGTAATTATTAGAAAGAAAAACAAAGTTGGTGGGATCACAATACCTGATATAAAACTATATTCCAAGGCCACTGTAATCAAAAAAGAGTATGGTACTACCATAAGAACAGACACATAGATCAACACAGAGCCCAGAAATAAACCCAAGTCTCTATGGTCAAGGAATATTCAACAAAGGGTACAGAAGCATAAAATGGAGTAAAAATAGCCTCTTCAACAAATGGTTTTGGGAGATCTGGACAGCTACATGCAAAAACATGAAATATGACCACCAACTTACACCATACACAAAAATAAATTCAAGGTGAATAAAAAACATAAATATAATTTGCAACACCATAAAATTCCTAGAGGAGAACATAGGCAGGAATATCTCAGATGTCTGACACAGCAATACTTTCACCAATATGTCCTCTAGAGCAAGGGACATAAAGGAAAGAATAAATAAATGGGACTTCATTAAATTAAAAAGTTTCTGCATGGCTAAAGAAAACAGTAGTTAAATGAAAAGGGAAGAAAACATATGGGAAAATATGTTTGCAAATGATATCTTGGACAAGGGTTTGATCTCCAAAATATATAAAATACTCACATGACTCTACTCCAGGAAGACAAACACCTGTATTAAAAAAATGGGCAAAGGTCCTGAACAGACACTTTTCCAGGGAAGATAAACAGAGGGCCAGAGATATATGAAAGGATCCTCAGCAACACTAGCCATCAGAGAGATGCAAATCAAAACCACAATCAGATACCACTTCACACAGGTCAGAAAGGCCATCATAAACAAATCAACAAACAAGTGCTGGTGAGGGTGTAAAGAAAAGGGAATCCTCATGCACTGTTGGTGGGAATGCGGACTGGTGCAGCCACTGTGGAAAACAGTATAGAATTTCCTCAGAAAACTAAAAATGGAACTGCCTTTTGACCCAGCAATTATACTGCTGGGACTATATCCTAAGAATCCTGAAACACCAATCCAAAAGAACGTATGCACCCCAGTGTTCACAGCAGCACAATTTACAATAGCCAAGTGCTGTAAGCAAGCTAAATGCCAATCAGTAAATGAGTGGATTGAAAAAAAAAATGGTGGTATATTTACACAATGGAAATCTATGCAGCAGAAAGAAAGAAGGAGCTCCTACCCTTTGGGACAGCATGGATGGAACTGGAAAGCATTATGCTAAGTGAAATAAGCCAGCAGTGAAAGAAAATTACCCTATGATCTCACCTATAAGTGCAACCTAATCAGCAAAATAAATAAGCAAGCAAAATATAATGAGAGGCATTGAAATAAAGAACAGACAGTAACCAGAGGGGAAGTGGGAGAGGAATAAATGGAGGAAAATAAAGGAAGGCCCATCAGGGTACATGTATAAAGGACACATGGACAAAGCCAAAGAGGGTAGGTTCGATGCTGGGAGGCAGGGATGTCTAGTGCGGAAGTCTTAGTGAAGTCAAAATGGAGACAACTGTACTTGAACAACAATAAAAAGATTAAAAATGCTTAAAATGGTTAAAAAATATTTTCATGACAGAAAAGAAGAAAAAAATTATGAGGTGTTATAATATTTTCCTAGAAGAAATTATTTCCTAATAACTCCTGAAAAGTTGCATTTGGATTTGAATTTTTCATAATAGAATACCATTGTAACATGCAAAGGGAACCAGCTATTTCAAGGAACCCCATGGTGAATCCTTCTGTAAAGTGAAAATTTATTCCTTGAATTATTTTTCACATAAATTCAGATTTTCATATCTAAGTTCATTTGCTGGGAAGAAATGTTCTCCCTATTGTGTAGGTCCTTCTGTTCAATATGTGACCTTCTGACCAGTCTGTGATTTACATGAAACTGTTTAGAAAAGCAAACAAGTTAGAGATGCATGTTAATTAGAGTGATTGGATTGAAGTGTTGCCAGGGGCCAGCAGGACAAAAGATAAAAGAAGCTCTGTCCTGTGTATGGAAGGAAATCAAAATTAAAGGAAGGTGGTTAAAACCAAGAGAAGGATTCTATATCACTGGGGACTGTGAAGAGATATAGCTGTGAGGTTCAAGAGTATTAGGCTTGAGGCATTGTTTTTGGCAAGCTGGAGAAGGAATTAGGGGCAAGACAGAGACACCAGTTCTTTCCCTGGCAAGGTAAGCTTAGGGAAATCTCTAACCTAGTCTGGAGTATGATCTTAGAGGAACTAGGAAGTGAAGACTAGTTGCAGAACTGGGAAGGAAAGGATGTACATCAGAGAAACTATATTTGGAGGTTACTTCAAGTCCACAATACCAAGGTTATTTGTCAGTCTCATTGCTTCCTCTTTAATACACTATGCCCTGTGATATTATCAGAATACATCAAGGTAGATTTGTTAAACCCAATAAAAATAGTTAAAATGGGTGGCACGAAAACTAACTACTGGGGACTGAATGGATGCTGTATCTCTCAGGCCACAGGTATAATGGAAGACATAATGATTAAGTCATAGCAGTAAAGGCAAGATGGGACTTTGAATCATGTAGTATACACACTACATTGAACAGGAAGCTAACATCATGGCAAGGAAGATTCAACTGTTTATCATAAAACCTGTAGTATAAACACAATAAACGAGAAGACATTGACAAGTTTCAAATGATAATGTGTAGTACAAAGTAAATGTATAAAATTGTCAGTCTTCTTCCTCTTAATTGCCTAACAATATAAATTTATTTTCAACAGGACCCCCTTTTTTCACATGGAATATTATGGTGGACCATGGTCACAAAGTAAATTCAATAAATTATTTCTTCATGCCTAATATCTGCCCAGTACTATGAAGTATGGGGAACCGTTTCAAGTGTGGGAAATGTGGCCCAGCCCCCACTCGGAAAAGCCAGTGGGGAGCGAGATTTGGGGGGCAGGACCCATGCCCATGGATAGGTTCTCCTATGGGGGACCAGGCCTTCATTGTACCTAGACCACTATGAGGCTTGCTCTCGCTAAAACTCCCTCACCCTGAATTAAGGCAGCAATCGCTTACTGCATATCTTTAAAGTAACTTCCTAAAATCTATGTTACACCTTCCAAAGATGAGTGTAACCAGCTTAACCACTTTTCCCTTTACATTTGCAAATATCCTTCCTCTTTTATGTAATTAGCAACACCCTCTCCTTTGTTTTCTGTAACCACCTAAGGCAAACCTGTGCATAGCAAATGAGGACCATCCTCAATGTAATGTGCCCAGAAAAGCAATAAAAGCCTGTCAAGGCAAGGGTCCAGGTGCTCTGCTCTTGAGAGTGGCTGGGTCGTCCTTTTTCCTCCACCGGACTCGGTAGTCCATGTGTATGTGTCTATTGCAGCCACAACACAGGATCCTGCGGGCCAGGATCCACATCATGAAGGACACAAAGATATATCAAACACAATTCCTATCTTAGATGAGATAATCTGTACATGAAACAAGATGTGTATAAATGACCTCAATTTGAAGAACAAGCAAAAACACCATAGAATTCTATTAAATTCCAAGAAACTCACTAGTTACTTTTAATTACACACAAGAGTTAATCAGAAAAGGAAATCCATAATTAATAGAAATATATTTTTCTTAAATGATAGCAGCATATCAAACCAATCCATCTGAGAGACAGCTGGAATCCCATTTCACATTATCAAGCACATTCATGATCAAGGGAGTATATGAAGCAAGGAAAAATGATTTTAGAATGACATCAAAGAGTAAAATCATCTTAAACTCAACTGTTAAACTGTTCATCACTCATATCTGGGTGAAAATAAAGGTAGGAAACTAAGAGCTGGGCTTCTGAAGCATTGCTCTATCTTTAATTACCTCTTTGGCAAGTCTTCCAGCCCCATGCAAACACATGATATTGCAGGATTACAAAGTGTGTCATAAATGGAAAGGGCTTCTCTTCCTAGAAATGTCATCATTCCCCAGAGTTCATTCTACAAATAATTTAGCCTCTGATGAGTTCTCCAGACAATCTGGTTGTTCACTTTCATGTCAAACTTGGGGATCTGCCATGATCTCCAAATGTCTTCATTTGCCTTGAATCATTTTTTAAAACATTATAGATCTGGAATCCTTGATATTCTCTGCTTTCTTTTGAGACAATTCATATATCTGTAATTCATACTGTCTTTTGGAGTTATAAGTTTCAGCTGATAAAGCAGTGGTTTTCAAATTTTATTTTAGGAATGGAAATTATTCCTCACCCCAAATGGTCAAGAAATCAAATATATAAAAGAGCTTAAAGTGAAGCTGGTATGGTAGAAGCAGAGCTGTGGGTGTTTATGGCCTTGTTGCCTGAGCCTCTATCTTCTCCCCAGTCCCTAAGTGACATCTCAAGGAGCTTTACAGAACCCTCGGGGGAAATGCATGTTTTTAAACTATTATTATAAACAGATAAAATTGTTATTTTAATAACTGGACAGAATCCCTCAAAAAAGGAATAACATTTTTAACAAAATATCTTGGTAGTCAATTGGGTATAAACAATGAGACCAATTTGGCCTGGATTTGGGGGAAAAAAAGAGTTTAAAAAGTAAGCAATTTAAATTCCCTGAATAAGAATTGAATAAAGTTTGTGGTGGGAAAGAGGGGGAAAAAAGATATTTGTGATGCTGTGAAATTTCCACAAACACAAAAGCTTATATAGGTGGGTATTGGTTGTGGAAATAAAAGAAATGTGACTGGACTCGCAGTTCTGGATTGACATGGGATACTTCAGAGTACAGTGAGAAAGAGGCCAGTAAGAATGAGAATTCAGTGGAAACAAAAATCCAGAACCAGAAGTGATAATAAAATGTGAGTCCTTTTTAATTTACAGGGAAAATGGAAGAGCAATAAACTTCTAAGGGAATGTGAGATAGTACCCTAACATAATTTTATCTAAATTTCATAGAGCACAACTTAGATTTATGTCCAAAAATCTATTTGGCCCATGAGGGACTGTAACATTTCTGCATGTCTGAGGTTGGAATGGAAAATAACTAAAATAAAATAATCTATTCTCTCTAATTCTCATTCCAAGTACTCACTTCTTAAAGAAAGGGAGAGAGGAAAAGAAGGAAAGAGATAGACAGAGATAGACAGAAAGAGACAGAAACACAGAGACACAGAAAAGCAGAGACACAGAAAAAGAGACTGACTCAGGAGATTTGCCTAACACTCCCAGGAAAAAAAGTGGAGAAAAGGGAGAGGAGAGGGTAATGTAGAAACAAGAGGAGGCAAAATGGTAGGGATAAACAAAGCAGGAAAGAAAAAGGTATGGCATAAAGATAAGTAGGAGATTAGGAAAAGAGAAAAAAATAAGAATTTTTCTATCCGAGTAAGAAAAGGTCACTGCAAAACCCAAAACTCAAATATTCAGTGGGGATCACACATGCATGCACTTGCTTATACATCCTAGTTGTTTTTATTTTCAGAAGCAGACTATTATCTTGAGAATAGGGTTTTAGAGAAATTTCTTCTATTTTTCTTGGCTCCTGCAGATCTTATTCCAGTGTACTGCACAAATGATGCTCAGTAAATTCTGGTTGAATGAGGAAAAATCACTCCTTGGTCTCCCCTGTCTATGCACCCAGGTACATGTTCTTTCACACCTTTCATCCTCCAGGAGAACTGAACTACCTATAAGTCCTTTAAAACATTGTGCATTTTCAAATATCCATGAGTTTGCATATTCTAGGTTTCCTTGACAGAAATGTCCTTCCCCAATTTGTTTATCTGCCAAAGTCTGAACTCCTCACTTTCTATCCACTTCTATTATTTTATCATCCAACACATTCAATATCTGTCTGTGATATATATATATTTGCTTTACTGAATTGTGAGATTTAGGAAGATAGGTCCCATGTCTTTCTCAGCCAGCACAGTATCCCCAACACTTCATTCATCATTCAACAAATGTTAACTGCCTATGTCTATCTTCTTGGCTAATCTATGAATTCCTTGACTATAGTAACTGTATAATTAACACCTTTAGATAACTAGAACCCAACAGTCTCTGGAACATACGCAGAATAAGTTGGTTGAATTGGTTTGACACAACAATTGTAAAACACTGCCAATATAGACATTATAGACATTCTGACTATAAACTGAATGTCTTTTCTTTTCAATTTTTTATTGTTTATTCTATTATGGTTGTCCCCATTTTTTTCCCTTTTTTGCCCCCTTGGACTCACCCCACTTCTATCTCCCACAGCCAATCCTCTCTCCTTTGTCCATGAGTCATTCATACATGTTTTTTGACTAATCCCCTCCCCTTACTTCCTCCATTATCCTATCCCTCCTCCCCTCCTATAGCTATCAATCTGTTTCATGTTTCCATGTCTCTGGTTCTATATTTCTTGTTAGTTTATGTTGTTCATTAGATGTCAGTAACAAAGTGAGGTCATATGGTATTTGTATTTCATCAACTGGCATATTTCACTTAGCATAATAGTCTCCATGAACATCCAGGTTGTTACAAAAGATAGGAATTCCTTATTTCTTTATACTGAATAATACTGTTGTGTAAATATACTAGTTTTAAATCCACTTTCAACTACTGATGGACGCTTGAGCTGTTTCCAAAACTTGGCTATTGTAAATAGCACTGCAGTGAACATAGGGATGCATAAGTTCTTTTGAATTGGTGTTTGAGGATTTTTAGAGTATATTCCCAGCAATGGAATCAATAGGTCATAAGGTAGTTCCATTTTTAATTTTTTTGAAGAAATTCCATACTGTTTTCCACAGAGGCTGCATCCCCACCTACAGTGCACTAGGGTTCCCTTTTCTCCACATCCTTGCCAGAACTTGTTGGTTTATTAATGATGGCCATTCAGAGAGGTGTGAGGTGATATCTCATTGTCCTTTTGATTTGCATCTCTCTGATGGCTAGAGATGTCAACCATTTTTTCATATATCTACAGGCCATCTGTATGTCCTCTTTGGAGAAGTATCTATTCAGGTCCATTGTCCATTTTTTAATTGGGTTGTTTGTCTTCCTGATGTTGTCATATGTGTTCTTTATATATTTTGTAGATTAAACCCTTGTCCAATGTATCATTGGTAAATATGTTCTCCAATACAGTCAGTTCCATTTTCATTATGATGATGGTTTCTTTAGCCATGCAGAAACATTTTAATTTGATGTGGTCCCATTTGTTTAGTTTTTTCCTTTATTTTCCCTGACCTAGGAGATCTATTGGCAAAAACATTGCTACACAGGATGCATGAAATTTTACTGCCTATGTTTTCTGCTAGGACTTTTTATGGTATCATGACTTATATTTAAGTCTTTTATTCATTTTGAGATTTTTCTAGTGTATTGTGGAAATTGGTGGTCTAGTTTCACTTTTTTTTTTTTGCATGAACCAGTCCAGCTCTTCCAACACATTTATTGAAGAGACTGTTTTTACTCCATTGTATGCTTACGACCTCTTTGTCAAATATTAGTTCACTCTAGAGACATGGGTGTATTTCTGGGCTCTCTATTCTACTCCATTGGTCTATGTGTCTGTTCTTGTGCCAGCACCAGACTGTCATGATTACAGTGGCCTTGTAATACAGTTTGATGTCAGGTATTATGATCCCTCCTACTTTGTTGTTCTTTCTCAGGATTGCTGAGGCTATATATGGTCTTTCTTAGTTCCATATAAATTTTTGGAATATTTGTTCTAGATTTGTGAACTATGCCATTAGTATTTTAATAGGAATTGTGTTGAATCTATAGATTGCTTTGAATAGTATGGACATTTTAATGATGTTAATTCATCCAATCCATGATCATAGTATGTATTTACATTTATTTGTATCTTCTTCAGTTTCTTTCTTCAGTGTTGTATAGTTTTCTGAGTATGGTTCTCTCATATCCTTGGTTAAATTTATTCCTAGGTACTTTCTTTTTCCTGTTACTGTAGTAAATGAGATTTTTTCTTAGCTTCTCTTTTTGATAATTCATTGCTGTAGTACAAGAATGCCATCCACTTCTGAATATTGATTTTGTATCCCACTACTTTGTCTAATTCACTTATTAGGTAGAGTAGTTTTTTGTGGTTTTTTTTTTGTGGAGACTATAGGGTTCTCTGTGTACATTATCATGTCCTGTGGAAATAATGACAGTTTTACTTTCTCTTTTCTGATTTCAATTACTTTTATTTCTTTTGCTTCTCTAATCACTGTGGCTAGAACTTCCAGTACTATGTCAAAAAAAGAGTGTTGAAAGCAGACACCCTTGTCTTGTTCCTGATCTTAGGGGTACACTTCTAGTTGTTGCCCATTGATTATGATGTTGTGCAGTAGGTTTCTCATATTTGGTCTTTATTTTGTTGAGGTATGCTCTATCTATGCCCACTTTGCTGAGCATTGTTATCATAAATGGGTGCTGGATTTTATCAAGTGATTTTTCAACATATATTGATACGATCATGTTGTTTTTGTCTTTCATTTTGTTTATGTAATGTATTATATTTATTGATTTGCAAATGTTATACCATCCTTGCATAACTGTCATTATTCACAGAAGACATGATAGTGCACCTACAAAACCCTATAGACTCCATCAAAAAATACTTGAATTAATAAACGAATTTGGTAAAGTAGCAGGATATAAAATCAATGTTCATAAATCAATGGCATTTTTATACACCAATAATGCACTATCAGAAAGAGAAACTAAGAAAACAATCCCATTTACTGTTGCAACAAATAAAATATAAGGTACCTAGGTATAAATTTACCCAAGAAGATAAAAAACCTATACTCAGAAACCTACTGGAGTCAGAAGATAGAAATTTAGAATGACACAGATAAGTGGAAGCATATGCTACGTTCATGGATTGGAAGAATTAACATCATTAAAGTGTCCATACTACACAAAGTGGTCTACAGATTCAACACAATTCCTATTAAAATACCAATGGCATATCTCACACATCTAAAACAAAAATTTCTAAAATTTCTATGGAACCAAAAAAAAATTGAATATACCTGACAATCTTGAGAAAGAAGAACAAAGTTGGAATTACCAAACTACTTGATATCAAGCTCTATTACATGGCCATAGTATTCAAAACAGCATGGTATTGGCACAAGAGCAGTCAAATAGAGCAATGGAACAGAATAGAGAGCCCAGAAATAAACCCATGCCTTTATGGTCAGTTAATATTTGACAAAGGAGGCAAGAACATACAATGGGGTGAAGATTGTCTCTTCAATAAATGGTGTTGGGAAACCTCGACAGATACATTTAAAAAAATCTAGATCACCATCGTATACCATACACAAAAATAAACTCAAAATGGATGAAAACCTTAAATGAAAGTCATGAAACTATAAAAAGCTTAGAAGAAAACATAGGCAGTAAAATTTCAGACATTTCTCTCAACATTTTTGCAGATATATCTCCTTGAGCAAGGAAAACAAAGGATAACATAAACAAATAGGAATACATTAAATTTAAAAGCTTTTGCACAGCAAAAGAAACCATCAACAAAGTGAAAACGAACCCACTAAATGGAAGAACATATTTGCCAATGGTCCAACTGATAAGAGGTTAATTTCTAAAGTATATAATGAACTTATACTAATCAACACCAAGAAGACAAACAACCCAGTTAATATGTTGGCGAAGGACTTGAAATGACATTTCTCCAAAGAGGACATACAGATGGCCAATAGGTATATGAAAAAATGCACAATGTCACAAATCATCAGAGAAATGCAAATTAAAACCATAATGAGATATCACCTTATGTCTATCAGAATGATTATCATCAATAAGTCAACAAACAAGTGCTGGCAATGATGTGGAGAAAAGTGAGTTCTCATGCACCAATGGCGGGAATGCAAAAATGTGCAGCCACTGAGGAAAACAGTATGGAGATTTCTCAAAAATTTTTAAATGGAACTGCCTTTTGACCCAGTGACCCCATTTCTGAATATATCCTAAGAAACCGAAACACTGATTCAGAAGAATATGTGCACCCTTATCCTATGTTTATTGCAGTGTTATTTACAGTAGCCAACATCTGGAGATAGCCCAGTGCCTATCAGTATATGAGAGGATAAAAAAGCTGCAGCACATTTACACAATGGAATACTACTCAGCCATAAAAAAGAAAAAAAGGAAATCTTACCACTTGTGACAGCATGGATTGATCTGGAGATTATTATGCTAAGTGAAATAAGCCAGTCAGTGTAAGACAAATACCACATGATCTCACTTACATGTGGAATCTAATGAACAACATAAACTGATGAGCAAAATAGAATAAGAGTCAGGGATATATGGAACAACCTGACAACTGTTGGAGGGGAGAGGTAAGGGGAGGACTGGATGAAAGAAAGTGAAGGGATTAGTCAAAGAATATATATGCATGACCCAGGGACATGGACAGTGGTGTGGGGATTGCCTAAGGGAGTGGGGGTAGCTGCTTAAGGAGAGTAAATGGAGAGAATTGGAACAACTGTAATAGCATAAACAATAAAATACAATTTAAAATGTAAATAAAAAAATTTAAATAGAACAAAACTATGAATCAGGGAAACCAAGATGACACAGATGTTTAAATTTAAAAATACGCCAAGACCAAAATAATCAGAATGATTGGTGATTTTCATAAATTAAAGATAGAATGCCTTATGCACATGTGTGTCAAAACAACTCAAAGATCAGACACTGCAGTTTTGAAGATACTTTTATCTACTGGCAATCTCAAATGAATTATGACTTGCTCATGTCAGAGAGACATTCAATTTTAAAGGACAAGTTCTAAAATTCATGAAGCAACTAAGGAGATGGAGATGAAAGTCTAGCTGGTGTTTGTAATGGTATATATTCTATTGACCTCAATATCCTCCTCGCCCCTCCTTCCTAAACAATTGATTGCCTTTTTTCCCCTCCTATATATGTGTCTCAAGCTCCATGTGCCAGTTTTTCTCCTGCAAGATAGGTTTTAGAGTTTATTTATATGAAAAAATATTGAACCTGAATTCAAATTTATATAATATATACAATGTACAATACATATACATGATAGGTAATTATATAATTATATACAGACATATGTTGTTTTATTGTACTTTGCTTTATTGTACTACACAGATATTTCATTTGGTTTAAAATCAAAGACAAGACCCTCCACCACCAAAAAAGATTTCAATGCACTTTGTTGTGATACTCAGTGATCTGGAACCAAACCCACAGTATCTCCAAGGTATACCTTTATATAATTCTGTATACTTGTTCTGGTGTACAGGAATGGCAGAGGAAGTCATATGTCCCTGCCTCATTTCTCCATGATATCAATTTAAAGCAAGAAATTTAGCATTAATTATGTTTTCTGGGGGAAAAATGGCCTTCATTCTGCCCTTCCCCCAATATAGTTCTCAGACTATTGTTAAAATTGGCTTGACTCCACCAGATAAAAAGTACCCATGATAAACCATTTAGCACTTCAAAAAAATAGATTGGATGGCAGAAAATTTCCTTTTATCCTCATGAAGACAAAAAGAAAGAAAGAAAGAAAAGCTTTGACAAATATGTATGAAGAACTGGGAGGCCTGGATTTGTTTGATATTCAAAAGACTTGATCTTCTCTCCCTCTTAAAAAAAAGCAGTAGAATGCAGCAGCCAAGGGGCAAATGGTGTTTTAGGCATGGGTCTATGAGACACAGGACACTTTGCTACTAGGGCTTTGCCCACCTGAGGGAGGCAACAGTACAAGAAATCTAGTTTGCATCAATCTTGTTTGCACTGGCTTCATTGCCAAATTTGGGGCAGAGGGATGTCACAGAATTAGAAAACTCAGGAAAACATAGACTTTAAAAAATTGTGTAAAAAGGATCTGTTCAGTGGATTTTCCCCAAAACAAAAGAGCAGTCTGGAACACTTTGTAAAGTATATGATTGCCTACCCACTATGCTGTACACCTGAAACCAATACAAAATAATATTTATAGTAAACTGTAATTTTTAAGAAAGCAAATTGGCCCTGGTTGGGATTCTCATTGGTTAGAGTGTTGTCCTGATACACCAAGGTTTCAGGTTCAATCCCCAGGCAGGGCACATACAAGAATCAACTAATGAATACATAAATAAGTGGAACAACAAATCTATCTCTCTCTCTAAAATCAATAAATAAAACTGTTTAAAAAAAGAAAAAAATGATGAAATGATGTTCAACATCACTAATCATCAGAGAGATGCAAATTAAAACCACAATAAGATATCACCTCACACCTGCCATAATGGCTATCATCAATAAATCAACAAACAACAAGTGCTCACAAGGATGTGGAGAAATGGGCACCCTCATTTTAGACTCAGCAGTAACTGTTCTCTTTGGTAATGAAAATAATTTTATATGATTAGGTCAGGGCTGTATCTGCAGTCTCTATTGCATTTGGGGTGGTAGGATTGTGATTTTCTATGGCTATATTGCACTTGAATTGTTGCTTGTTCATTTGAAGATGTGGAAGTGGTTGGCAATTTCTCACTGGATAGCTTTAGTTACCATCCAGACTACAGAACTACAAAAAAGATGTGCAGATGTGATCTTTACATGCTTTGTGACTTTAATTCTCATAAAAGAAGAACCAAAATAGGTGTATGTGGCTTAATTTAGATTGGATTGCTTTTTAATTTGAAACCAAATGACTCATACTTTGGGAAATGCACTGATGCTTAATTAATAAATCACCTTCTGATGTCACTGTCTTTAGGGCAGACTGGTGAGGCCACTGTGGAAAACAGTATGGAATTTCCTCAGAAAACTAAAAATGGAACTGCCCTTTGACCCAGCAATTCCACTGCTGGGATTATACCCTAAGAACCCTGAAACACCAATTCAAAAGAACCTATGGACTCCGATGTTCATAGCAGCACAATTTACAATAGCCAAGTACTGGAAGCAACCTAAGTGCCCATCAGCAAATGAGTGGATCAAAAAACTATGGTATATTTACACAATGGAATTCTATGCAGCAGAGAGAAAGAAAGAGCTTATACCCTTTGCAAGAGCATGGATGGAACTGGAGAGCATTATGCTAAGTGAAATAAGCCAGGCAGTGAAGGACAAATACCATATGATCTCACCTTTACCTGGAACATAATCAACAAAAGAAAAAAGCAAACAAAATATAACCAGAGACATTGAAGTTAAGAACAATGTAACAATAGCCAGAGGGGAGTGGGGAGGGAACAGTGGGGAGAGGAGATTACAAGAACTACTGTAAAGGACACATGGACAAAATCAAGGGGGAGGGTGGAGGTGGGAGAGGGAGGTGGGTTTGGCTGGGGTGGGGTGGAGGGATGGGGAGAAAAGGCAGACAACTGTAATTGAATAATAATAAAAATTTTTTAAAGAAAGGGCTAAAGTGTAAGGATACAACTCCACAAGGCCTCAACCAAAGGAGAGTTGGAATTGCCCTTTCAGTAAACATATTCAGTTTATAGTCTTACTGCCATTAAGTAATCATTTCAAAAGAGTTGACATTCCCATTAGCAGTCATTCTTAAAAATGACAGGGCTTGAGGAAGGAAATAATAACATGGAAATTGGCTCTCATTTGGTAGTAAGGGGGAACTTTTCTTCTCTGGGCATGGAAAGAGCTGAAACTTGACCTGGAACCTATTGTGTAAACATGCTCACACTCTTTGTTGCTTAAGTCAGGGAATGAAAGTTAGTTAGTTTCTGGCCACACAGAAGTAAGCCAAGAGCTATACAGATATATGCCATTTATAAAATCCTAATTATGGATTTGGCCCTGTGGGCTATGAGAGCAGTCACATATGCTATTAGTGGTGGTGGTGAAGTATCCTCTGTTTTATTTTTTTTCCATATTCTCAAATTTTCTATAAAGTCTTCTGAAAAAAGGGCTAACTACACTGGTATGCAACAAGCAGTTACACAGGGCTACACACTAAGAAAGGTCTTATAATTTTTTAATGCACTATGGTTGCCACCTGAAAGTCTTCATAATTTTAGAACAAGAAGCTCACATTTTCTTTTTGCACTGAACAGAGACCCACAAATTTATAGTTAGTCCTGCTCAAAAGTTTCACCCCTTTGTCAGCTGTGAGACACATGGGACATTTCTCAGGGTCTTCACTCCATGGCTGGAGTGAACATGAGCAGAAAATACTTATGCACTGCAAAGCCACTGATCCTGAGGACCATGGGTAGCAACGACAGAGCACCTTGACAAAGATTCTAAAGACGATGTGACTTAACTAAAATTCCATTGTCTGGAATTATCGGTTGTGCCTCTTTAGTTTGTTGAGATATTTTTTGTTTGTTTTTTAATTACAGTTGACATACAAATTTATATTAGTTTCAGATGTACAACATAGTGATTAAACATTTATATAAATACAAAGTGATCCCCCTGTTAAGTCTAGTATTCATGACACCATACACAGTTATTACAATATTATTGACTATATTCCCTATGCTGTACTTTACATCCCCATGACTGTTTGGCATATATTCATCATGTAAAATTTAGAGTTGAAGAATCAGCAATTGTAATAGTTAGGAGGAATCTTAATGTATATTTAGCCCGCCAGATCCTATCCAATCTGTTAAAGACCCCTGAAGTAAGGTACTATCACAAGAATCTATATACACCAGGATCCTTTGTAATCAGGATAAATAATAGCCTTGCTTATTCTTCAACTGAAATTCCTTTTCCCCCTTCTCCTTACCTGGCTAACTCCTACTGATTTTTCGGGCCTTACCTTAGACATGAACTCTATGGAAAGGCCTTCTTTGATGACCTCAAGCTACATTAGTTATTCCTTTTCTTAGCTACTAGAGCACCCCTATACTTGTTCTATACTAGCTATGACCCTTCAATAGTCTGTTCACTTTCCTGTCTTTTCTACAGACCACAGATTTTGAAAGCAGAGACTTTGGCTCTTTATCTTTGTTCCTGTGCCTCTTAGCAAGCCTCCTGCTAAAAAAAAAAATGAATGAACAAAGTACTATATTTTTCAACTGTGCATATGATGCTGTAATTATTAAAGAACATATTCAGTTTATAGTCTTACTGTCATTAAGTAATTATTCAACTCACAAACATATTAAATGCACATTACTATCATGGAAGTCCATGAAATTCTTAGATAATAAAAAGGGTCTTTCATAATTAAAATATTGAGAACTATTTATCTAATTTAACTATTTTATTGTGCAAATGAAGGTGCAGAGGAGAGATTGTATTCATTTGTCCAATGTCTCAAAGTTTATAAAGGACCCTGGGGCCAATAACCAACACCTGGGCCTTAGTCTTTTCCTGACTTTTCTAATTCTGTGATGTCTCTCTGCCCCAAATTTGGCAATGCAGACAGTGCAAACAGGATTGATGCAAACTAACTTTCTTGTACCGGTGCCTCCCTCAGGTCCACAAAGCCCTAGTAGCAAAGTGTCCTGTGTCTCAAGGCCCATGTCTAGGATTCAAGAAGTAAATGCAATAATGAGGCAAGTAAGGCAGCAGGCAGGTTGAGTGGGGCCTCATGAAGTCAAGTAACAGAGCAGGACTAAATAAATAGTTAACTCTTTTGTCCACCATAGGGTCTGGCACTATCAGATGCTGCGCCAAGGGGTAAAGGCATAAGAAACTTCTGCAGCCAAAATTTCCAATGGTGTATGACCCCATGAAGGCTGGTCTGTCTCACTCACTGCTATATCTATAATGCATAGCACAGTGCCTGGGACAAAGCTGCTGCTTAATCAATACTTATGGACAGAGTACGTGTAAATAAATGAAAGGTGGGAATTGAGCTTTTCCAGGTCTTGAATGAACTTCTCCAAAAGCTACCAAAAACAAAAATTTTTTGCTTTTGCTAAAATGTATACTCCATGGTCTTCAATTATGCTCCCTCAATATCCCAGTTATCAAGCAAGTGCAGCATTTAAGGAAATAACAAGATACCCAAGGGGAGCTATACATTAAGATTGTAGCTGAGGGAAGAACATGGATCCCACATGATGCTAAAATAAACAAATCAGAAGCTCACTTGCATAAAATAGGCCTTAAGGCAAGTAAATCTACTGCCCCAACTCCCTGGAACTACACCCAGAGGAAGGCCTTTTGTAAAGGCTTTTGTTTAGTTTTCCTTTTAGGTTGCATTTTATGTTCCTTATAATTTGGTACCTTCTGGATAAAGTTGGGGACAGAGATCTGTAGAATATGATAGGGATGTAGTAGTGTGACTGTTTCTGAGCTCCACAATCCTCAGGAATGGACCCTGAGCCTCACACACACCTGAGAAATCCTGCCTGATCTTATAAATTTATCTTTTCTCAAATGGGGTTGAGGACCTAGCTATTTTAAAACAATTACTTCAACTTTCCATTTCCCTTTGCTTATTTATACATAGACTTAGTGGTCATTTCAAGATGGGAAATTTCTGATTTCTTTCACTTGCTTGGATGCCACTTCATGACACCATTTTATTCATGGTTTCATTTCATTAATTCCCCCTCTTTAATCCTTTTAGGAGCCAATGTCCTCTAATGTCATCCACTGAATTTCCCGAGTGAGCACTTTTTTTTCTCATCTTGCAAACATCTCCTAATTAATGGTCACCAACGCCTTCTCACTAATGCTCAATCCAGGAGGCAATTAATGATCACTCATGCACCAGATGAAATTTTCAGGCACAGCTCACTCCAATAGTGCTGCAGCTTTTGTAACCTCAGTCAAAATTTCATTTCTTTGTCCTTTCCATAAAGGAAAGGGGGCCACAGCCTTACTTTCTCAACACCCAAGCAACAGATTCTTCCCACCAGTAAATAAGCATGTTCAAGTCTTCTCCACATAAAATTTTTAAAGATCCAAATGCAGTAAAAATGCACCACAGATCCTCAACTTTCTATCTCTCTCAAGCAAATACTTCCTCTCTTCACCTCTTCATAGCCAAGCATCTTTCATTACTAATCAACACTCACTGCCCATACTTCTACCTTAATCCAGTATAATCTGGTTACTGAAATACTCTTGAAATTGAAATTATCTCACTAAGATCAGCAATTACCTGTAAGTGCAAAATCTTTGATTTCTATGTGCCATATATTTCCACTGATCACCATTTTTGGGTAAATATTCTGGTATTATTTGTAGAACTATTTTTTTCTTGGCTCTTATCAAATTTCTTGCACTATTCTCTTCATTGTCCTTCACTAGGTCATGTTACTTTATTAATTTCTTAAATATTGATAAACTCTAGGCTTCTTCTTTGGTATTTTTTACTAAATTCATCCTAGGAATTACCAGTTACTTTTCTGACTTTTGCAAAGCATTTTCCAAACTGATCTCTTTTGCCCCCTTATATTTTCTGAGACGCAGGTTCATATTATCTGGATTCCTGCTGAAACATCTCCACTTGGATGACCCACAGGTAACTCAAACTCAACATTTCCCAAACTACAGTTATTATCTATCCCACCTTAAATTTATTCCTCTTCCAGTGTTCTCAGTGACTCATATCACTACTTATGCTGTTGTTCATATCAGAAATTTGGGAGTCAAATTTTCAAAAATCCTTTTATTTTTAAACTAAGTTTATTGTGATAACATTGGTTAATAAGATTACTTAGATTTCAAATGTACATTTCTATTATATCTGATATGTATATTGCACTGTGTGCCCACCACCCAAAGCTAAATCATCTTTCCTCACCATATATTTAGTCCCCTTTATACTTTACTATCCCCCTACACTGTTGTCTGTGTCTATGAGTTTCAGTTTTATTTCCTACATCTGAGTGAACTCATATGCTTCTTAACTTTTTCTGACTGACTTATTTCATTTAGCATAATATTGTCAAGGTCCATTCATGTTGTCACAAATAGAATTATTTCATCTTTTCTTATGGCTAAGCAGTATTCCATTATATATATGTACAACATCTTCTCTATCCAATCCTCTATTGAAGGACATTTTAATTGTTTTCATGTCTTGACCACTGTGAACAATGTTGCAATGAACATAGGGGTGCGCCTATCTTTCTGATTGTTTTCAAATTTTTTGGATACCCAGAAGCAAGATTGCTGGTTTGCATGATAATTCCATTCCTAATTTTTTGAGGAACCTCAAAAAATGTACCAGTTTACATTCCCACCTGCAATGAAGGAAAGTTGCAGGATACAAAATCAATGTAAAAATATCCACTGCATTTCTATATATTAAAAATAAAATTTCAGAAAAAAGAAATGAAAGAAAAAAAGCAATTCCTTTGCAATAGCAACAAAAAGAATACAATACCTAGGAATAAACAACAAAGGATGTGAAGAACCTATATACTGAAACCTATAAAACATAAGAGAGATTGGAAAAGACACAATGATTACTGTCAATTTTTTCTTTATTTCAATGTCTCTGGCTATATTTTGCTCGATTGTTTGTTTTGCTGATTAGGTCCCACTTATAGGTGAGATCATATGGTATTTGTCTTTCACTGCCTGGCTTGTTTCACTTAGCATAATGCTCTCTAGTTCCATCCATGTTGTCCCGAAGGGTAGGAGCTCCTTCTTTCTTTCTGCCATGTAGTTTTCCATTGTGTAAATGTACCATAGTTTTTTGATCCACTCTTTTACTGATGGGCACTACTTCACACCGGTCAGAATGGCCATCATAAACAAATCAACGAACAACAAGTGCTGGAGAGGCTGTGGAGAAAAGGGAATCCTAGTACATTGTTGGTGGGAATGCAGACTGGTGCAGCCACTGTGGAAAACAGTATGGAATTTCCTCAAAAAAACTATAAATGGAACTGCCTTTTGATCCAGCAATTACACTGCTGGGGTTTACCCTAAGAATCCTGAAACATCAATTCAAAAGAACCTAATGCTCTTTTATTTAACCAATATTTATTGTGTTGCTAACTCTGCTCCAAACATGGTGAAACATTCTTTTCATGTTTAAGCGCTGGCTATCACTGCAGTGTAATCTGTGTTAACTCGATCCAAACCCTTTCTACTTTTCATGCTTGAATCATAACTTATTTCTCACTAAATACATACTGCTCTCTTTTTTCTCTGTCTTTGCAAGAATGTTTACTGTAATTCAGCAAACAGTCTCTGTGTTAATTAGAAATAATTATATACCAAATGACTCTATACTGTTTGTGGCCTTACAAGAATAACCAGATATGTTATTTGATTTTTCTTTAGGGGTAGTGCATCTGCAATTTTATCAGTCAGACACATTGCCACTACAAGAAAAGTAGTAAGTTGTCCCAAGGAGTTTTTGTTGGAGTTAGGGAATGGTAGGTGAGATGGACTTTAGTTGAGAAAGGGAAGCAAGGATTTGCATGTTCGAACATGTTATATTCCAGCCAGGCCAACAAAAGCTGGACTATATTGGTCTTGAGTCACCCAAATACTTTTGAAGTATATTTACTGAATACTTTTACCCAAACCCTGAGTCAGGCTAGTAAAAGAAATATTTTGAGGCTTAAATATTTTTGGTCCACACTACAGCATGAGGATGGTCCCCTCATCTTTGTGGGTAGTGTGCTAACCCACAAAGGGGGAAAGAGAAGGGGAAGGAATTTTAACATCTTTTTTACTTTTTTTGTGTGCTTCTTTACACTTCTGATTGCCCAACACTACTGCTAGCTCATCCCTTTTACTAAAACTCAGCTTGTTTTCTCAATATACCCTTCAGTGGGTGTTCCACACCTGCTGTAACTGTTATCTTTAAAGAGATTATTTTTCAATCTAATTTTCCAGCCTAATAGTCTCCTCTGACCATTCCTGACTCTCTTGCTGTTTTGTTCCACTCTCACTTGGGAGACCTCCCCAGGATTTGAAGCTCAGCATGGAGATAAAATATATCTATTTCCTACTCCCCTAGGAAACCCAAACAATGTCCCAAATGTAAGACATGCAACCTGATGTTTGGCTCTTCCCTCTAACATATCACAAGTATTCGAATTATTATCAAATCTTTGTTTCTTGAACCACTGCTCCTTCTCATAATTTATAAAAAGTCTATTTCTGGCAAACGGTTGTTCTAAAATCCACTTTCCAAAACAAGAACAAGAACAGCAACAAGAAACGCCTATAAGACTTACTATGCACTGGGCATTGTTCTAAATTCTCTCTCTCTCTCTCTCTCTCTCTCTCTCTCTCTCTCTCTCTCTCTCCCCCTCTCTTCTCCCTCTCTTCTCCCTCCCTCCCTCCCTCTATGTGTGCATGTAATAGAGTTTTCACATAAGATTTCATATGAGTCAGTTACCACCATTACACAAACTTTACTGATAGGGAAATAGGCACAGAGGAACTAGGAGACTTACCCAAGGACACATAGCTAGTAAATGTCAGTTAAAATGCTTTTAATGTAGGTCATCCGGCTCTAAAGTCCATGTTCTTAACCATATGTTTTACTGATCTTCCTTTGACTATCAGTATAGAAATAAATTCACCTGACACTCCACATTGTCTCCCCAGCAAACTTTCAAGATGCTATTATTAAAGACACAAGTTATTATGTTCTAGTCTAGACCCCATATTGAACTACAAGAGAGGAACCACTAGCCACATGCAGCTACTGAGCTTATAAAACACAGTTAGTGCAACTGAGCAAATGAATTTCTCTATTTTACCAAATTTTAATTAATTGTAATTAAAATTAAAATAGCCATATGTGGCATTAACTACTACCTTGGACAATGTTGTAGCACTGTTTTTCTTTAATCAGAATATTGATGTTGACCAAACATGTACTTGCTACTAAAAAGAACAACAAACACATAATATTGTGGCTTTTTCTTCCTAAGAGAATAGAACATAACTGGGAATATAAAACACAGAATAAATGAATAGCAATTCAATGTTGGTGTTGAATTGAGAGTGATACTAAGACAATACAGGCCAAGAGAAGTCTTGGCACTGAGGCAAGTCACAGGTAGATCATGTTAGGGCCTTGGCAAACAGGTACAAGGTTACCACCAGTGTACCAGGGGTGAGGTCAATAGAGTACAGGTTGACTAAGAGGAAAAGCATGTATCATAGTTTTGTATGCTAAGTAAAAAGGAATAGATCAGTTGTGGTATCCAAGCTGAGGCAAGTCAGAACTCTCAACTAGGTGAAGGAGCTCAGGCATAGCACAGGCTGAGTAAATATGTAGTAATTAGTTCACACTGGGCACAAGCCATCAAATAATACATTTTTTAAAAGAATACAGATAATACATTTAAAAAGAAGATAACTCAAAGCAAGTGAGTCCATGCTTCAGATGGATCAGGTTAGGAACTTTGATCCTAATAACAGGTACCACCTAGCAGATACCCACTATGAACCAGACACCATTCTAGATGCTTTATACATATACAGGGGAGGGGAAAACTAGGCTTACAGTTGTACACCTGGAAAAAGACATGCAGGTTATGATTATTACAATACCTTTATTAACTCAAAAAAAGTCACAATGGCACAGTAAACCTACTTTTGCCCACCCCTGTATAATATAATTTGATCTTGTGAAGTAACTACTATTATTATCTTCATTTTGCTGAATTTCAGTAAGACTATCTTAAAAAATCACATTTATTTCAAGTGATAGAGTCAGGTTTTGAAGCAAAGTCTATTCAATTTCAAAGTCCATCTAATCATCACTACCCTATAGATATCTATAAAATACTTATAAGCATCTTTAGAACTAAGCAGAGGGAAAGGTTCTTGGGGGGAATTTTCCAGGCCTAACAGGTAAGAGTAGCTCTCTTCAAAGAGATATTCAAAAGAGTCAGAGCTTAAATTTTGGGCATACATTGATATATTAAAAGGGAAATGAGTGTCCATTGGGCTGGGGATAGGGCTGGTATTTTGAGTAGGGACACAGACACATAAAAGTATAACAGTTATTCTGGAGGCAATAGCAGAGGCTGGAGCAGTGTTAATACTAGCTTCCATTTACCCATGTGTAAGCCGCTGAACTAGATGTTTCCCACAGAACTAGGTAATATTTATAGCTATTATCTATAATTCTCACTTAAATTGTTTATGGGAGATTGTATGAGCTCCATTTCAAAGACAAAGTTGAGTGCATTAAAAGGCATGAATTGTAACCCATGCCTGTCTGGTTCTAAAGCCACACTTTTTCATGACTAACAAATGGCTTCCATGAAAAGCCACATGGAAGGCTTTAATCTCCCCCTACTCTTCACATATTTCTATCTGAGTATACCTTTCATTCTTTAGACCCTCTTTGAGATCAGATGCATGTTTAAGTGATCAAAGGCCCAGATCATCCAGGGATCTCTTGGCCACTGAGGAGCATGTTGTCTTCTAAGCTATTAATTTCCATAAGATCCAACCCAGTGGAAACTCCATAGTTTCTGTATGGTGAGGGGATTCAGGTATGATGATGCAGTGGGGGCCTACCTGGAGAAACTGTCTGCATCTCCATATCAAGCTACTAAGCACATGGCTCTTGCTTGGATTTACATGAAAGTTCTACTTCCTAATTATTGACCTATTTATTTAAATGTTTTCATTGAAGTAACATTTATGTATAGAGAAAGGAACATTTTTTACATGTTCAAATTTATGAGTTTTGACAAATGCATATACCTGTGTAACCAAAACCCAAATGAAGTTATGAAATATTTCTGTAATCCCAGAAAAAAAGTTTCCTTATAACCTCATCCCAGTAAATCCCTCATTACAACCCCTAACCCAGGACACCACAATTTGGTTGTTTTGTCTGTTTTGGAAATTCATTTTAATGGAATTATGATATCTATCTATCTATATATATATATGTGTGTGTATATATATATAGAGAGAGATACATATATATGTATATATGTGTATATATATATATGTATACTTTTGTATCTGGTTTCTTTCACTTAACCTCGTATATGTAAATTGATCTAATTATTGAAAAGGGCATCCTTTCCTCATTGTATATTCTTGGCCAGGCTTAGAAAAAGAAGGAAGTCCAGTTATTTGCAACAACATGGATGAACCTGTAGGATATTGTGCTAATCGACATGAACCAGACACAAAGAACACATACTCTACCATTTTCCTTATATGAGGAATATGAAATAAACTAACAGAAACAGAGAGCGGAATGGTGGTCACTAGGAGGTGAAGGAGGGGTAAACAGTGAGGTGTTGGTCAAAGGGTACAAAGATTCAGGAATCCAGAATGAATAAGTCCTAGATATCTAATGTACATTATAGTACGTGTAGTTAACAATATTGAACTGTATACTTAAAAATCTGCTGATTCTTAACACAATCAATCAAGATAATAAATAAAAAGGGCAGACAAAACTTTTGAAGGCAGTGGATATATTTATGGCATTGATTATGATGATGGTTTCATGGATGTGTACATGTCTCCAAATTTTTCTAATTGTATACATTAAATATATACAGTATTTTATATAAATAATACCTCAGTAAAGTAGTATAAAATTGATCTTTGTTTTAGCATGTATTAGTCATCCGTTCTTTTGGCTGAGTAGTATTCTATTGAATACTAGAGTACTAGAGCTATACTAGAGATCCAGAGAAAATTAAGCATGAAACATTGCAGGAGGCAAAAATGACAAAACTAAAGCTGTCCTACTTCAGGAACATCATGAGAAGGCACTGTTCTTTTTCAAAAAAGACAACTATGCTGGGAAAAATAGAATGCAGAAGGAAAAGAGGAAGACTAAATATGAGATGGATTGACTCTAATAAAAGAAGCCATAGGTATGAGCCTACAGGAGCTGAACAGGACTGTTGCAGACAGCACATTGTGGACATCACTCATTCATAGGGTCTCCAGGAGTCAGAGTAGACTCAATGGCATGTTACACGAACGTAACAATTAATAGATCTAGCATAATTTGTTCATCTATTCTTCTGTTGAGGGACATTTGGGCAGTTCCCATTTTGGGGGAATTACAAATAAAGCAGTTTTAAACATTCTTACAAGCCTCTTTTGTAAATGAATATTTTCTTTTCTACTAGAAAATGTACCTAGGAGTAGAAATGCTGGGTCACAGGATAAGAAGTACTTTTATTTATTTTTATTTTTAAAATTATATCTTATTAATTATACTATTGCAGTTGTCCTGATGTTTTCCCCTTTGCCCCCCTCCATGCAGCAACCCCCCACTCCCTCAGGTAATTCCCCTCTATTGTTCATGTTCACGGGCCATGAGTATAAGTTCTTTGTCTACTCCATTTCCTATACTGTACTTTACAGCCCCGTAGCTATTCTGTAACTACCTATTTGTACTTCTTAATCCCCTCACCTGTTCATCCATTCTTCCCCTACTCCTTCCCATCTGGCAACCTTCTGGTAATTAATTTCTTTTCTCTTGCTTTTAACAGTCTTTCTTTATCTTTAAACTTTGGCCTTTTAATTATGATGTGTTTTAGTGTGGCCCTCTTTGCATCCATCATAATGGGGACTCTCCGTGCTTCCTGGACTTGCATGTCTATTTCCTTCACCAAATTAGGGAAGTTTTCTTTCACTATTTTTTTCAGTTTGCTCTTTCTCTTCCCCTTCTGGCACTTCTATGAGGTGAATGTTGGACCTCTTAAAGTTGTCCCAGAGGTTATTTATACTATCCTCTTTTTTTTAGATTATTTTGTCTTCTTGTTCTGAATGCTTCTTTAGTTCCAAATCATTGATTTGATTCTTGGCTTCATCCGTTTTACTATTGTTTACCTGTAAATTGTTCTTTATTTCAATTAGTGTATCCTTCATTTCTCACTAGATCTTTTTTATGCTGCTGAGGTCCTCACTGAGTTCCTTGAGCATCTTTATAAACAGTGTTTTGAACTTCGATATTGATAGATTGTTTATCTCCATTTCATTTAGTGGTTTGTTTTTTTTTCTGGAGTTTCGATCTGTACTTTAATTAGGGCCATGTTTTTTTGTCTCCTCATTTTGGCAGCCTCCCTGTGTTTACTTCTATGTATTAGGTAGAGCTGCTTTAACACTGTGTCTTTTGTAGTGCAGCCTAATGTAGTAGGTGTTCTGTAGGGCCCAGTGGCACAGCCTCCTCTATCACCCAAGCTGGGTGCTCAAAGTGCGCCCTTTGTGTGGGCTGAGTACACCCTCCTCTTGTAGTTGAGCCTTGGTTGCTGTTGGCAGATCAATGGGAGGCATTTACCCAGGCCAGTCAGGGACTAGCTGTGACCACTGACCACCCACCTCTGCCCTCTGTGGAAGATCAGCTATGCAGGGACAGGGTGGTGGTGCTCCGATGTAATCTGAGCTGTCCACTGGGCTGCATTGGCCCTAGGGTTTCTTGAGTGGTGTAGTCCAAGGTCATTCCCCACCTGTGTTTCACCTAGCACACCCTGACTGAGCTGTAAAGCAATTTGAGGTGGTGGCTCCTTGTGGTAGGCTTGGAGATTCCCAGGTGAAGCCAAGCTATGACTCTAATCTGGCTGCCACTAGGGCTCAATGAAGCCAGCTGTTGCTTGTTTGATAGGATTTAGGAGCCAAGATGAGTCATTCTTATGGAAAAGCAGCTTGGGTGGGCCCATAATTTGGGTGGGGTAGAGCCTCTGTGGATCTCCAAGGTGGGTCCCACAGTGTTAGCCAGGTTGTTTGATGGAGTCTCAGATATGGTGCCAGCC
This sequence comes from Desmodus rotundus, assembly GCF_022682495.2. NCBI lineage: Eukaryota > Metazoa > Chordata > Mammalia > Chiroptera > Phyllostomidae > Desmodus > Desmodus rotundus. Next base: position 22,655,919 of record NC_071400.1, on the reverse strand, counting down.
TAGTGGCTCTGTGGTGGGGAGAGCTAACCAAAGGGACAATGCCCTCTGCTTGCCCTGGTGCCAGATGCTTCAAACTCTCCCTGTATACCACTTGTGCCCTTCAAGCTGCCACCTTGATGCTGGAGCTCAGTGTGAGTGAGTCTGAGTAGGTGAGTCCATGTGTGGGTTCCCCAAGAGGAACAACTTAGGGTTCCAGCAGCCTCCTCTACTGACTCAATCCTCATTGGTTTTTGCAGTCAGAAGTTGTGGGGACTTACCTTCCTGGCACTTAAATCCTGGGCTGGGGGCCCTGGTGTTGGGCTGGGCTCCTCGCTCCTGAGATATCCCTCCTGAATTTTTATCCACGTGGGTGTGAGGCCAGCCTGTTCTACATCCATGCCGCTCCTACCAGTCTGGATGGATGTGGTTTCTTTAATTCCGTAGTTGTCAGACTTCCATTCCACTCAATTTCTGATGCTCCTGAGTGACGGTCGTTCTATGTTTTAGTTGTAATTTTGATTTGGTTGTGGGAAGAGTCGAGCCATGTCTGCCCACATCACCATCTTGACCAGAAGCCTCAAAGAGTATTTTTAATCACAAGAAACTCTGAAGTCTTTTTTCAAAATGATTATAACATTTTATACACTTACCAGCAAAGTACAAGAGTCTTGGTTGCTTCACATACTTACAAAGCTTTGATCTTGTCAATCTATTTAATTTTAGCCATTCTGATGGGTGTGTATTGGTATCCCGCTATGACTTTAATTTGCACTTCCCTGATAACTAGTGACATTTTACATTTTTTCATATGCTTAGTAAGGTTGGACTATATTTATAATGGTGGATTACACATATCCTCTACCAATTAAGCTGAAACACTATTACCCTGAGGAATTTTTGTATTGGGCAGAATAGGACTAATGGAGATTATGGGATGGCTTAATGCCCCTCTGTCAAGCAACATTTTGCCATGGTCATTGTCATTCTGTCTACTCCAGACAAAGACTCAGCTGCTTTGGGTGCTACTGTTGCTCCTGCCACAGCTATCTTTAAAATGGCAAAGTAATGGTCTTTTTTTCTTAAGCCATTACTTTCTCAGGACTCACAGTTGTAGTTGTACTTTTTTCCATATCTCACAAATCAACCCACAGGTTATTTTTCCTCCTTTTACAACTTAAACTTTAGTTTCCAGACAAGAAAAAAAGGAGAATTAACTTTTGAAATCCACACTTCATAGATTAATGTCTCTATAGTCAGCCCACAACATTACAGCTGGCCTTAATACATAGTGTATAATGGTATTATAATTTAGGTCCCACTGAATTTGAATAATGATGCCTACAAAAAGTAATTTAAAAATTATGAGAGAAAGAAAGAGTGACAGAGGTTTAGAGAAAAACCAAATAGATGAAGACAAAGCAACACAGTTACCTGTAAAGTGAAGAAATGTCTACATTTTCTGTGAAGGAATCCAGCTCAAATTTATTTGATGTGATTTTGTTCTCTTCCGGCCAAATGAATTTTGTATACTGAAGTTTTAAGGTGAGAAGAGGATTAACAATCAGTTGGATACATTTCAGAAACTTGAATACTGTAATTTGAAGGGATCTGCAAGGTCATCTAGTACAACTCCCCACAGAGTGCAGGAATCAATTCATAGGATTTATAAATGTTTTTATCCTTTAAAGTCCCTTGTAATAGTGACAGTCTCTGGAGCAAAAAACAAATCTATTGTTTTCTACATGTAAACCACCTTATAAGTCACAAAAATAACCATTATGCCTTCTATTCTCAACTCCAGCTTGACACTCAGTTCTTTCAGTCATTGCTTTTAGAAACTATTAACAATCTTGGTCAACTTTTCTTATCACATTCCAGTTTGTCAATATTCTCCCTACAGTGTCCCCCTAAAAACAACATGTTATTTAAGTGATCTGACCAACACCCAAAATAGTGGGGCTGTAACCTTCTAGAAAAGGTACACAACTGTAATTGAATAACAATAAAAAATTAAAATTTAAAAAAAGATACAATGTACTCACAGATTACATTAGCTTATTTATTTATTTATTTTTTAATTCTAAGGTAAAGCCCTAGCTGGTGTAGCTCAGTGGATTGAGTGAGGACCTGTGAACCAAAGGGTTGCCGATTGAATTCCCAGTCAGGGCACAAGCCTGGGTTGTGGGCCAGGCCACCAGTAGGGGGCATGTGAGAGGCAACCACACATTGATGTTTCTCTCCCTCTCTGCTGCCCTTCCTCTCTCTCTAAAAAATAAATAAATAAATAAAATCTTTTAAAATTTTTAAGGTAAATTTTATTATTCTTTATTAGATTTGCAATAAAAGTAGAGACATCAAATTACATCTAATTATAAATACTACAGATTATTAGAGATGTGAAGTCCAACGTTGTTCTTTGAGGTTTGGGGGAGGATGTAAAATTAGACTAGAATATTCAGATGGATATAGGTAACAGATATTTTCCCTATCCCCATCTCTGAATATTTTTAATTAAATAAAAGAAAAAAGTTCCCCCAGTATTCCTTTTTTACATTATTTTTATAGTTTACACTATTATAGATGTCCACATTTCCCCCCACCTTTCCCACCTCTTCCCCCAGCCCCACTCCCCTCCCTCAGGCAATCCCCACATTATTGTCTGTCCATGCGTCATGCATATACATTCTTTGGCGAATCCCTTCAACTTCCTTCATCCAGTCCCCAACCTTCCTTCTCCCCTCTGACAGCTGTCAGTCTGTTCCATGTATCCATGCCTCTGCTTTAATTTTGTCAGTTTATCTTTTTCATTAGATTCCTCATATAAGTGAGATCATGTGGTATTTTTCTTTCATAGACTGGCTTATTTGACTTAGCATTAATAATCTCAAGGTCCATCCATGCTGTCACAAAAGGTAAGAGTTCCATGCTGGCTGATGTCATTCAGTGGACAGAAAGGTCACCAGTTTGATTGCCTGTCAGGGCACATTCCTGGGTTGCATGTCAGGTCCCCAGCTGAGGGCATGCCAGAGGCAACCAATTGATGTTTCTTTCTCTCTCTCTCTCTCTCTCTCTCTCTCTCTCTCTCTCTCTCTCTCTCTCTCCATCACTTCCTTTCTAAAAATAAATGAATAAAATCTTTAAAAAAGTAGTTCCTTCATTTTTTTTTTTACAGCAGCATAATATTACTGTGTAAATGTACCACAGCTTTTCTCATCCACTCATCTACTTATGGGCAGTTAGCCTGTTTCCAAATCTTGGCTATTGTAAATAATGCTACTATGAACATTGGGATGCATATATTCTTTTGAATTGGTATTTTAGGATTCTTAGGATACATTCCCAAAAGTGGGATTGCTGAGTCAAAAGCCAGTTCCCTTTTTAACCTCTTGAGGAAACACCATACAGTTTCCACAGTGGCTGCACCAGTCTGCATTCCAACCAACAGTGCAAGAGGGTTCCCTTTTCTCCACATCCGCACCAGCACTTGTTGTTTGTTGATTTATTGAAGGCAGCCATTCTAGCAGATATGAGGTGATATTTCATTCTGGTTTTAATTTGCATCTCTCTGATGATTAGTAACATTGAGCATCTTTTCATTTGTATGTTCTCTTTAGAGATACGTCTATTCAAGTACTTTGCCAAATTTTTAATTAGATTGTTTTCCTTCCTGGTGTTGACTTGTATTAGTTCTTTATATATTTTGGAAATTAACCAATTATCAGATGTGTCATTGGCAAAATGTGTTCTCCCATTCAGTGAGTTTCCTCTTCATTTTGTTGATGGTTTCTTTTGCTGTGCAAAGCTTTTTAATTTTTTTTTAAAGATTTCATTTATATATTTTTAGAGAGAGGAGAATGGAACGAGAAAGAGAGGGAGAGAAACATCAATGTGTAGTTGCTTCTCACATGCCCTCAACTGAAGACCTGGCCTGTAATCCAGGCATGTGCCCTGACTGGGAATCGAACAACTGACCTTTTGGTTCACAGGCTGGCACTCAACCCACTGAGCCACAACAGCCAGGGCCAAAAGCTTTTTAATTTGATATAGTCCCATTTGTTTATTTTTTCTTTTGTTTCTCTTGCCCTAGGAGATATATCAGCAAAAATATTGCTGCAAGAGGTGTTTGAGATTTCATTGCCTATGTTTTCTTAATAGGATTTTATGGTTTTGACTTACATTTAAGTATTTTATCCATTTTGAGTTTATTCTTATGTATGATATAAATTAGTGGTCTAGTATTTTTGTTGTTGTTGTTTTTCATACACCTGTCCAATTTTCCCAACGCTGTTTATTGAAGAGACTGGTTTTTTTTTTTTTTTTATTGTTTTTTAAGTACAGTTGTCTCCATTTCTCCCTCCATTACCCCCCACCCCAGCCGGCCCCACCTCCCACCTTCGATCCTACCCCCCTTTGGCTTTGGCTTTGTGTTGTTTATACATGTTCCTTGATCACCCTTCCCCCTTTTCCCACCATTGTGCCCTCCCACCTCCCCTCTGTTTACTGTCATTTTGTTCTTAATTTCAAGGTCTCTGGTTATATTTTGTTTGCTTGTTTGTTTTGTTGATTATGTTCCACTTATAGGTAAGATCATATGGTATTTGTCTTCACCTCCTGGCTTATTGAAGAGACTGTTTTTATTCCATCATATGTTCCTGCTTCCTTTGTCAAATATTAATTGACCATAAAGGCATGGGTTTATTTCTGGGATCTCCTGTATCATTCCATTGATCTACATTCACATTCTTATGCCAGTACCAGGCTGTTTTGATTACAATGGCTGTGTAACACTGTTTGATATCAGGTATTGTGATACCTCCAACTTTGTTCTTCTTTCTTAAGATTGCTGAGGCTATTCGGAATCCCTTGATGTTCTATAAAAATTTTTGAATATTTGTTTTAGTTTGGTGATGTATGCCATTGGTATTTTAATAGGATTTCATTAAATCTATAGGACATTGAGTAATATGGACATTTTATTGATGTTAATTCTTCCAATCCATGAACATGGTATATGCTTCCACTTATTTGTATCCTCCTCAATTTATTTCTTTGACATCCCATAGTTTTCCAAGTATAGGTATTTTACATCATTCCTTAAGGTTATTCCTAGGTACCTTATTTTTTTATTTGCAATAGTAAATGTGGTTGCTTTCTTAGTTTTTCATTCTGATGGTTTATTATTGGTGCATAAAAAGCTATCAATTTATGAATATTAATTTTGTATCCTGCTACTTTGGCAATGTCATTTATTAGATCTAGTAGTCTACTTTGTCTACTATCCTGCTACTTTGGCAATATCATTTATTAGATCATTTTTAATGAAGGCTTTATGATTTTCTACATACAACATCATATCATCTGTAAATAATGACAGTTTTACTTCCTCCTTTCTAATTTGGATGCCTTTTATATATTCTTGTCTGATTTCTGTAGCTAGGAATTGCAATACTATGTTGAATAAGAGTGGTGAAAGTTAACATCCCTGTATTGGCTCTGATCTTAAGGGAAACTTGTTTAGTTTTTGCTCATTGGATATGAGTTGGCTGTAGGTTTTTCATATAAGGCATTTGTTACGTTGAGATATGATCACTGTATTCCCACTTTGATGAGAGTTTTTATCACAATTGGGTGCTGGATTTTATCAATAAACTCTCTAACCCTATACACTTAAAATACCTAGAAAAAGAACAAAAAAAAAGCACAGAGTAAGTACAGGGAAAGAAATAATAATGATCAGAATGGAAATAATTGGCATAGAGACTGAAAAACAATACAAAATGCCAATGAAACCAAGAGCTGCTTCTCTGAAAAGATAAATAAGACTTTTGAATCTTTAACCAGACTCATCAAGAAAAAAGAGAGAGAGAGCCCAAATAAATAAAATCAGAAATGAAAATGGAAAAGCAACAACTGACATCAGAGAAAAATAAAGGATTTTAAGAAAATACTATGAATAATATATGCCAACAAATTGGACAACCTAGGTGAAATGGATACATTCTTAGAAACATACAATCTTCCAAAACTGAGTCAGGAAGTGTCTGAAAACATGTGTAGACAAATCACAACTAATAAAATTGAAGCAATAATCAAAACATTCCTGGCAAACAAACGTCCTGGTCCAGATGGCTTCACAGGTGAATTTTACCCAACATTCAAAGAACTAACATATTCTTCTCAAACTATTCCAAAAAATTCAAGAGGACGGAAGACTTCCAAGCTTTTTATATGAAGTCAGCATTATCCTAATTCTAAAACCAGGTAAATACACTACAAAGAAAGAAAATTACAGGCCAATATCCCTGATGAACATAGATACTATAATTCTCAATAAAATATAACCTAACTGGATTCACCAATATATTAAAAAGGTCATACACTATGATCAAGTGTGGTTTATCCACTTGAGATGCAAGGTTGGTACAATATTTGCACCTCAACAAATATTATACATCACATAAACAAAAGAAAGATCAAATAATATTAGCTTCTTGTTTCAATATCAGCACTTACTGCTTTTGCCACTATTATCAACTAAAACCTTTAGGCTTCTTCACAAGCAGTCACTTTAAACCTTGATTTCCTCACTCGAGTCTTTTTGGATGGGGGAAGAATTTGAGTACAGAGGTTTTCATTAGTCCTTATTATACTTCTTATTGTCAGTTCCAGTCTACTGTTCCAACCTGCCAAGATTCTGTTATACCCCATGATTGTTTTTTGTAATGTCACCCTTTATTTTTGTTGGAAAACCTTTCCACAATATCTAAGTACACTTCTCTGTTTTAGAAGCTAGAGTCTAAAAGAAAAACTGTGTCATTCATTGTTATTTCAGACTCTTAATGGGTCATCCTTTTGAGTTTAAACATTTCCTGCCCAGGACCTTAGGAACACATTGTATTGAGCCCAGGACATTTTACTTTTGTTTCATAAAATACTTAACTTGGAATATTTTACTGTAACACCAAGGGTTCCAAGTTAATTGGAGTTAATTTAATTGAGAATTTATTGGAATATAACTTAATTAAGTTACTGTGTAATTTATTGGAATTTCAACTGATAATATCTACTTACTAAGAAAAAATTATACCATATTAAAAATTTTCATCAGAAATCTATGTCTGCACCAAACTCTTGTAAAGAGAAAAGTGGGTGATTTTTGCTCTTTAATCTAGTCTCCTCACTACCTTAACATATGAACTTTCTTAAAGGCTAACTTTGTATTTCATGTTTACTAAAATAATACAGATGAATGAGGGTTTACTAAAAAATCATGTATGAAGATTAAGATGTTATAATGCAAGAATTTCTCTTGGAGATTTGTCATGTCTCACATTACCACTCAAGAAAGTGCATTATCAAAGGAGAATTCATGATGAATATGTCAACACTCTATAGCTACTTTTCACAAAAGCTGTAAAGTACATCCTTCCCCACTCACCTTTAAGTCAAAATTTTCTGTTTTATCAGAACTCTCATTGACTGAAACTAATCATAAATTTCTCTGAACTTTTGCTTATACCTATTTTATGCCCCCCTTTATTATTATCTTTACCAAAATCTAGGTTTGAATAAAGATCCAATAATTATATGTACTCAACCAAAGGAGATTTAAATCCACAAAATAACTGCTCTCTGATGAATACTAATCAGGCAAATTTTTCACTCTTTGATCAAAAACAACTAAAGACCTCAGACAACTTCATTAAATGCAAATTCTGGCTTTGCTTAAATATGTTGCTCTCTTTGAACTTTATTCATTATGTATAGTATTTGTCATATACCAAAAATGGTTGAAAGAATAACTGAACTGTTTGGAATTATTCCCCAAGATTTTTAGAAAGCTGCAGTTTTCCCTACCATACTCTCAATGGGTAGAACCATTGAATACGATATTTCAAAGTGTCTATATATTATTATATGGTAGGAGCATGAAGTTGAGTCAGATCTGCTTTTGAATCCCATCTCAGCCTCAGTTATCTTACTGCTAATATTGAGATAACATACATTTCACATGGTTGTTGCAAAAATATTTTTAATTAATTAATTATAGAGAGAGGAGAAGGGAGGAAGAGAGGGAAAGAAATATCAATATGTGGCTGCCTCTCACATGCCCCCTACTGGGGACCTGGCCTGCATCCCAGCATGTGCCCCTGGCTGGGAATCAAACCAGAGACCCTTTGGTTCGCAGGCCGGCACCCAAACCACTGAGCCACACAAGCCAGGGTGCAAAAATAATTTCTATAACATGTATGGTAAAAAGTATGTACTCAATAAATGCCAATTTCTTTACCACTTACACATAGCCTCATCCCTGTTTCAAGGTTAAACACTAAATAATATCTATACAGAACAAATTCAAGACTAAGATTTAATTTACACCCTTACTGTCAAGTGAACATTTAAGTTTTTAATTTTATTTTTCAATTACAGTTTACATTCAATGTTATTTTGTATTAGTTTCAGGTGTGCCACATAGTGGTTAGAAAATCATATATTTTACACGTGATCCCCCTTACATCTCAAGTACACAACTGATACCACACATAGATATTACATTATTATTGACTATATTCCTCATACTGAAGTTCACATCCCTATGACTGTTTTGTAACTACCAATCTGTACTTCTTAATTTCTTCACCTTTTTCACCCAGTCCACCAACTCCCTATCACCACCATCCCGCTCACCACTATTGATATTTTCTTTGTATCTATGAGTTTGCTCCTATTTTGTTTGTTTATTTTGCACTTAAGATTCCACATATAAGTGAAATCATACAGTATTTTAATTCTCTGACTGGCTTATTTCACTTAGCATAATACCCTCTAGGTCCATTCATGCAAATGATAAAATTCTTTTTATGGCTAAGTAATATTCCATTGTATATATTCTATGACTTTCGTATCCACTTATCTATTGATGGGCACTTGGGCTGCTTCCATATCTTAGCTATTGTAAATCACACTTCAATTAACATAAGGGAGCATATATTCATTCACAATAGTGTTCTGGGTTCCTTCAGATATTTACTCAGAAGCGGAATTGCTGGGTCATAAGGAAGTTCTATTTTTAATCTTTTGAGGACCATCCATACTGTTTTCCATAGTGGCTGCACCAATCTGCATTACTAGCAACAGTGCACTAGAGTTCCCTTTTCTTCACATCCTGATCAACACTTGTTTGATTTATTGATGATGGCCATTCTGACAAGTGTGAGGTGATATTTCATTGTGGTTTTAATTTGCATTTCTCTGATGATTAGTGATATTGAGTATCTTTTCATACATTTATTAGTGGACATTTTGTTTTTAGGTGAAATTATATTTGTTCATCAAAATTATCAGAGCCCACATCAAATGAGAGCTACATTTGGATTCCAATACACTGTATGTTATGTGAGCAACTCAAATTATGCTAGCCTCCTCATTTAACCTGCATAATGGGTTCACTCAAACACAACTCATTGCAGATTTTTGTTGTGAATAGGGTTAGTGTGTATGTGTATATGTGACAGTGAAAATCTGTGTGTTTCATATGTATGCTTATGTTTTCTGTTTTTCATTTTTCCTAAATTAAGCTAGGAATCTTTTGAGATCAAGGATTACATCCATATTAAGATTATGAATATCATCATCCCATTATGAATAGCATGAATATCTTTCTCATAAGACTGAGCTTTTCCAGCCAACAAGGAACAAATCTCTTTTAACGTAGCAAGGATTCTTACCCACAAATGTTGCTGACTCTCAATCTCTTCTTTATAAATTACATAGCATGTTTCAGAGTCTAGAGATTACTGATAGAAGCTGAGAGCAGCAGAATATATATCACAAAGACCTGTGTCACACAACATTGGGCCCTAGATTTAGGATACCCATAATGAAGTCATTCCTGGGTAAGACACCTAACTGCTTAAAAAAAAAAAAACCCTGCAGGTATTCCCCTTGTTTTAGTAGAATTATAGTCAAATGGCCAATAAAAAGCAGCAACAGAGAAGCATGCTAAGAACATGCCTGGTGGATAAGTTCTTTAGAACATAAAAACACTGGGCTGGAATTCAAAGACCACCTGGATGCCTGTTCTGACTTTACCACAGCCTTTTCTGTGACCATGGCTAGTTTACTTCATCTGTCTAGCTCTCAGACCCTAGATCATTTATGAAATGAGTGCGTGGGACTCTAACTTCCTTCCTAGGCCCAACAGTCTAAAGTTCAACATTAAATCAAAACTGATGTTTCTACCTCAGAACTCATTCTAAAATTAGAATGTATATGATCCAGGTTAGTGCATGATCAACTGCTGCTTTGTTTTTGAATTGCTTCTTTTACATTTAGCTTGTATTTGATACTGGCGTCATGACTCACATACCTGTATTGAAGACCAAAGTCTTGGCCATGGCTGCTCAAACTAGGACATGCTTTTAAAAATCTGTTTATTGATTGACCTGGAAAAAGAGAAACCTGACTATTGATGTGTTATCACAACTGTGATGTCGAGATAAACAAGGTAATACACATTAACAATGGCACTGCTTTGAGCTTACTAAATTAAAGATGGTGCAAGTTCAGAGTACATGCACATATCAAGATCAATTTTCTATTTCCTTCCAAACCTTTCCAATGCTCAGCAAATATGAAATAAAATGATGGGGTCTGCTGGCTCCTTTGGAAATCTATTTATTTTTTCAAGAGTTCTGCTATCTCTATGTCTAACCATAAAAGAGTTGTTAAAAAGAATTTCTTGGAAACCTAGCTTAGTAGTTGTCACTTAGATCAGTCTTATGGTTTATTGTGAGGAATTACACAGATACTCTTAGTTCCCAACTCTGCTCAATAGCTCCTCTCCTTACAGATTTTTATGGTTATTGAGCTTCTCACCTTAGAATCACATCTTTAGACAGAAGGAGGAGGACATGGGTAGTTTAGATGATGAGAAGAAGCAAGAAATTTTTGCAGGGCTTTGGTGGAGAGAAAGTCCAGGAAAGGGACAGGGAAAGGGTATTCAAGGGGAGAAGAGATGTTTATAGCACTTTTTAAAACAATTGCACCAGTGTTAGAACCACAGTGGGGAGGGGTAGGCAGAAGAAAAAACAGACTTTCTCTCCTTCAGATGAAGTAAAATGACAATTCAAATATGACTTATAAAGGTAACAGTTGCCATTTTATTAGGTGCTGGGCATATAATTCAGCCTTTCACTTCCTCAATAGAATCCAAATACTTTTCACACAACCTCTACTGCTACAATCCTAGTCCAAGCCAACATCATCCATCAACTGGGTCTTTTATCAGCCTCCTTACTGGTCTCTTTGTTTCCACATTTGCTGCTAACATCCACTGCACAAAAGCTAGAGGAATCTTTTCAAAGCACAAATCAGATATTGTGACTCTCTGGCTTAAAATTCTCCAATGGCTCCCTATTGAAAGTGGAATAAAATCCTAAGTATTTTTATAGTCTTTTGCCTATGTCTGTGACCCTATATCCTACCACTCTTACTCTTCTTTTGAAGTCCACCTGCACTAACCTTCATTCTGTCCTTTGACCACCCCTGAGCTTGTTCTTATCTCAGGTCATCTTGCACTTATACTTCTGCACAAAACTTGCTTTGATAAAATTGCTTTGTAAAAACAAATTTAGTCCCATTTGTTTATTTTTCTTTTGTTTTCCTTGCCTTGAGAGATATATCATATAAAATATTGCTGAAAGCAATCAAACTAAAAAGGTTTTGCACAGAAAAGGATATCATCAACAAAATAAAAAGACAACCCACCAAATGGGAGAACATATTCACTAATACATCTGATAAAGGATTAATATCCAAAATGTATAAAGAACTCACAAAACTCAACACCAGTAAAACTAACAACCCAATTAAAAAATAGGCAAAGGAACTCAATAGATACTTCTCCATAGAGGATGTACAGATGTCCTATACACATATGAAAAGATGCTCAATGTCACTAATCATCAGAGAAATGAAAATTAAAACTACAATGAGATATCACCTCACACCTGTCAGAATGGCTATCATCAATAAATCAACAGAAAAATGCTCGGGAGGATGTGGAGAAAAGGGAACCCTTTGGCACTATTGCTGGGAATGCAGATTGGTGCAACCATTGTGGAAAGCAGTATGGAGATACCTCCAAAAATTAAAAATGAATCCGTCTTTTGACCCAGTAGTCCCACTTCCAGGAATACATCCAAAGGAACCCAAAACACTAATTTGAAAGAACATAAGCACCACTATGTTCATTGCAGTGTTATTTACAATCACTGAGGTATGGAAGCAGACCATGTGTCCATCAGTAGATTTGTGGATAAAACAACTATGGGACATTTACACAATGGAATATTACTCAGCAGTAAAAAAGAAGAAAATTTACCTTTTGTGATAGCATTGAAGGACCTGGAGAATATTATGCTAAGTGAAATAAGCCAGTCATAAGAAGGCAAATACCATATGATTTAACTTATATGTGGAATCTAATGAACAAACTGAATTAATAAGCAAAATAAAAAGAGACTCATAGAGAGCAGGATGATAGCTATTGGGGTGGGAAAGTTAGGAGGTGGAGGGATTCAGCAAAAAACAAAAATGACTCATGGACGTGGACAACAGTGTAGTGATTGCAGTGAGAGGGGGGCATAAAGGGGTTAAGTAGTAATGGAAACATACAATAAAATATTTTTAAAATAAATGTTTATTTTACACATCCTTCACTAAGTGATAAACTCCATAAGGGAAGAGTCCTTGTCAGTTTTGATCATCATTATATCCTCAGTGTTTGGGCCATAGATGAACTACAATAATTGCCTAATAACAGTTTGTAAAAAGAATGAATAAGTAGCAAAGGGAGCTAGCAAGTCATGAAAAGTGTAGATAAATAACTAGTAAGGCCCACCTGAAATAAGCTCTCATGGCTTTAGAGAATCAAATCATTACAGTTTTGAGACTTTCCATAGGGACACTCAGCACCTCAGAAGCAAAAAAAAAAGAAAAGAAAAGAAAAAAGTGGTTGGTGGGGTTATCCAGGGTTTGGATTGATTGGCAAGGCACAAACTTTGACAGATTGTTGAGGGGACTACAGACTCCCAGGATGTTATCAAGCACATCCTCAAAACTGCTGCCCACAGAGCCAAGGGTGTATAGAAACAAATCATTGTGAGAAGTACAGGGCTGGGAGATTGGGGGCAATTAAGGGTTTGAAGATAATGATGTGATCAAAAAGAGAACATTCATTGGGACAAAGGGTAGAGAGCCATCAAAGCACAGGAGATTCTGGTTAGAGAGGGGGGTCAGAATTTAGGATGATGGATCAAGGTTGTTCTCAGTGATGATGGAATTTACATTATGACTGAAATGAAGGGAGTATAGAGTTGGGGAAGTGAGTTCTAGACCAGAGTGAAAAGATCCCTCAGTTACTCAGTACTGTTTTATTTAGTTATATCTCTCCTCTGATGCCATTGTGAAATTAATGGACCATTCAGCTTTAGAATGGACTCCATTCTCCTTCAGGTATAGTATATCTGACTATACAGGGTTTATCTGCAAAAGCCCTTGGTAGCACCTGATCACTGACTTTGGAGAACATGGACCAGAATTAAGAAAAGAACTTCTCTCTAGCTTTCTTTCAGGGGTCTTATCTTCAGCTCTTAGGCCCTATCTCTAGTTCTAAATCTTTTCTATATCAAAAACCTCTATCAGAGGGTCCTAAGGAAGGTGATAGGTAATCTAACTCACAGTAAAGTGAGAATGGCTAAGAATGAAGTAAAGCCTTACCAATCCTGGGACACATGAACATTTTGACAGCAACATGAAAATTTTGACAATGCACTCCCTGTCTTAAATCAATGAGTAGTACATAGATGAAAATTTAGGGCCATTATCAGTGCCCACTTTTGCTATGCTTAAGGTCATTTCCAGCAGGCAATACCCCCAGGCTTTTCTGTTGTGCTACTGAATATGCATGTGGAATTAGGATCTCTTGGCAGCACTGCCATCTATTTAGATTAAACCAGGATTACAGGCTGTCTGACTACACAGCATCAGGAAGGGCACACAACATCAGGAAGGGCAACAAAGTCTCAGAGCAAAGAATATGACTGTAATACACATACCTTTATTTGTCTATTGCCATGCTCTCCAAGGAGAAAGTGACATCCCTAAAGCATGAGCCCCTAGGCACAGATTTCCCAGTGCAACATTTTTAGATCCATTAGGACTAGCATGCACTGATGGTTGCTAGGATACTATAAATTGGGAGAGAAAACATCACATAATGTTACGTGCAGAGAGGCAGGCACAGGCCTGTTTTGCAGACTACACACTGGGCTGTTGCTTATTATCATCATGATTAGGATCATTTCCAACAGCTCCTGTCTATTTTCCTTCTGGAAGCTAGGATGCCACTGCATTTCAATTGGTAAAGAGTGTTTATAATTCATTATTTTGAGGAGTAATTGAATTTGTGAAAGTTGAGCCTCATAATTGCTACTGAGGAATCTATTAATGAATAAGAAGCAGGTTGAGGTGAGCATGTGTGTGTTTTTTCCCTGACTATTAAATGATAACTTCAATTTGGAAATGAAATCACCCTCCATTGATTTCCAGTGCATTCTGCCATCGTCCAGATAGCACTTTCAAAGAGTTCTGTAAATGAGATTTGTAGCTGAGGTAATTGCCACTGCAAAAGCATGCAACAGAAAGCAAGCTTTTAGAACTGCCACTTTCTTGATGTTGTAATTTAACTACCTCCTTTCCAAATCAAAGCTGAGTAGGATAGAAGATAAAGTTCTATTTGATTTTTGACCTTGCTCCTTATCTCCTAAAGGAAGGAGACACTCAGGACAATACTTAGATCCCCATCTCACTTTATGATATTAATTGCCTAACTGTAAAATAAAAAGGAAAAACTTTTTAGCAAATTGTTTAGTATTAATGGTTACTCTCAGATCTGGGGATCTTCCCTTAAAACTAACAAACAGTAACCGATTCTTTTGCAATCATTTTTCAATGCTGTTGCCTAAGAGATGATAAGCAGCTCTTTCCCAGATGGGACTCTTAAGTGCAGTGCTTTAGTGAGGGTTGGGAGAAGACTAAAATTCATCTTCATGGACTGATTCTGCCTACATATCTGAGTGCTATTCATTGACAGTGGACACTCTCCACCTAAGTGCTTGAAAGCAGGCTTTTCATCAACCACCAGTCCTTGTGTCTGAATGCCTGGGGAAGGCTCAATAGGAGAACACTATGAACCTGAGGCAGGCCCCTCTCCACTATCAATATTATAATTAGGACCATGAGGTAGGCTAGTACCATGCTGTGTCTGTATCATGTCTCCTTCATTCACTAGTTTCTATTATAAATAATTAATAGCTATCTGCCTCCTTTATTTTCTACCTCTCACCCAGTTTGAGAATTTTAAGGGGGAGGAAGGGATATATTATTTATTTCTTTGGTTTCCCACAGTCCTTATAGATTTCTTTTTGTATCTAGCAAGTGATTAATTAATGTTTATTTAATTAAATAATTTTATAGCTATAGTAAATATCAGGAAGCAGGTAGAAGTATTATGAGTAACTCTACTGTGATTGCACATAGTTGGAGGAGTCAAAACCTCCTACAAACTTAAAATAAATTTAACCAGTTTTGAAATCTTTGCCATTTTTAAATAAATATAAAGGAAAGGACAAAAAGCTTTTAAAAATAAATTTTAAATTCTGCAGGGAAAAGATTCTAATGATGATAATGATAAAAGAATGGCATGGTTAAAGGTTATCATTTTCCCAGACTCAGATTTCCTTCCCATCTGGGTCATATTACCTATGAAATACAGTTCTTCAGTAGTACATAATAGGAAACTGCTCCCAGGGAAGTTATGCAGCCTCATTGTGGAGGCATAAGATGTGGAACAGAAATATCAGCCTAGAAATCTTTCATAGTAAGATATCTACCATGAAGCTTGCCTGAAAAGGGAGGAAATACTGGGCTCTCTCTTTCATTTTTTTCTTCCACTTTTGGTACAAGCTGCTAAGAATGACTGAACACCCCTGGCTGGTCTGGCTCAGTGGATTGAACACTGGCCTGTGAACCAAAGAGTTGCCAGTGATTGCCAGTCTAGGGCATGTGCCTGGGTTGCAGGCCAGGACACGAGTAGGGGTCATGCGAGAGGCAAACACACATTAATGTTTCTCTCCCTCTCCCCCTCCTTCTCCACCTCTATAAATAAATAAATAAATAAATAAATAAATAAATAAATAAATAAATAAAATCTTTAGAAAAGAATGACTAAGCACTTCTGTAGGATAAATGGCAGTCCAGCTTCCTCGCCTAGGTGTCTGGGCAACTAAGGGAAGCAGTTTCCCATTACCTTGAGAATGGACCTGATGAGTAGTATTCTCATAGCCTTGAGACTGGGTCCAATAAACTGTTCCCGTAGCTTTGAGTGGGCTCGCATGAAGCTCTGCTGCATAAGATCTGTTGACACCCTGTTGGCTTTGTCTATATTCTAGTATTTAAGGGGGTAGGGGTTCCCTCCTGGGTGCCATGAAGGGGAAAAGGTGACATGCAGGGACATTCAGTGTGACACGCAGCTTACAGTGTGTGTGGATCACCCACCCTGGAATAAAGGCATGTCAGACATTCCCATGGCTCCGTGAATATTCTTCCATCTGCCAGAACCTTGTGAATCTGTCTGGCCTTGAACGGTCACAACACAAGTTCAAATCTTTGAAAGTCATAGAAAATGACCACTGATTGCCAAGTATTTACTAATGATTCAATTCACATTGACACAACAGTGGGAGAGCAGCCTGCCTGACTTGAAGGATTTGATTCCTTTGAAGTGACTTAAGAATATACCTTTACTATTGTTAGATTGTTCTTAACTTCAATGTCTCTGGTTATATTTTGTTTGCTTTTTTCTTCTGTTGATTATGTTCCAGTTAAAGGTGAGATCATATGGTTTTTGTCCCTCACCATCTGGCTAACAATAGCCAGGGGGGAGTGGGGAGGGGACAGTGAGGAAAGGGGATTACAGGAACTACTATAAAGGACACATGGACAAAACCAAGGAAGGGGGAGGGTGGAGGTGGGGGAGGGAGGTGGGTTCAGCTGGGGTGGGGTGGAGGGATGGGGAGAAAATGCAGACAACTGTAATTGAATAACAATAAATTTTTTTTGAAAAAAAACATACCTTTACTATCCTCATTTTATCAATTTTTATTTCTTCCTATTCCCAGCTGTCTCTCACCATCAAACTAATTTGCTTGGCAAACTTCAAGTAAAGAGCTGAGTGAAATAAGCAGATACCTACGCATAGAGCAAGACTGAGTCAGGAATTCAGGGATCTCTAGAAGAAATTTATGTTGTTAGAAGTCAAGAAAAGAACTTAACCTTGAGTCACGGAGTGCTTATCTTCCAGACTTTGTGCATACAGTTTTCTTCCCCCCTGGAAATGCAAATAGTACCTGAATGTGGGCTTGGCAGCCTAAAGAACCAAATTTATAAGCAAGGGATCAGGTGGCCGCAATTCAATCATGATCCTGAAACAGAAGTGATAGCTAAGATTTCAAAGGAAGTATAATTGTTCTCAAAAAGGACAAAAATAAATAGTTTTATTTACAGTTTCAGTGTGATCAAAGTATTACTGATGGTCCCTGAGTCTTTTCATGGGATCTGCAAGCTCAACACTATTTTCATAGTAATAGTAAGATATTTGTTATGTTTTCCCTGCGTTGACATTTTCACTGATGGTGCAAAAGCAATGGTGGTAAAATTACTGGCCCCATAACATTAATCAGAACAGTGGTCACAAATTGTTATTAGCCCTATCGTAAGTAATAAGAGTATGGGCTGTGTACAATGCTACTGATACAATAAATATATAACTTCAATACACTTTTCTTTTCAAAAAAATTCTAGAAAAATAAGAGGTTCTGTCTTTACTAAAAATGTTATATCCATGTGAAAATTTTTCTGACTTTGTCAAACATGTTTAAATTCCATGTATCTTTCATGTCTTAACAGGAATCTCAGATATAGTCTTCTGTATATTGACACCTATTATACAGGATCCGGCATAAGTAACACCCCTTTTCTATTACAACATCTTTTATTACAGAATCACAAGCATGTAATTCTGTAACATAACAATATCACACTCAAGCATACCATATGACATTTTAGGTGAAATGTTCAAAATAAAACTATAAATGATTACACCCATATTATTATCCTACCAATCACAGTCAAACAGGTGTTACTCCTGCTGGCCCCTATATATTAAAGTACAGTTAACAAATAGCCATAGTTATGATAACAGAGTAATTATTCATAATTAAGCTATTAACATGCATACATGCTATGAATAATGACCAAAGAAACTCCAATGTTTATACCAGGGAACAGCCATTTTCAAAATCCTTACATGAAGGCAGAATAGCTTAATAGTCCCAGAACAGACTCTACTACTTGCCAGCCTGAGTTTGAGTCCCAGCTTTTGTAGCTCCTACCAGAGTTATCATGGATAATGTAAAATATATAACCCTTTTGTGCTTCAGTTTACCCACTTTTCTTAAAGGGATATGAGGTTAAATAAGTTAATATGTGCAAAATGCCTAGAACAGCGCCTGGTACATAGTAAGTGCAATGTAAGTGTTAATTATCAATATGATTGGTGAATTGTTTAAAATTGAGATCATGTGTGAGTACCAGACACAACATTATTAGAGATATTTGATGTATGATTAAGGAAGCCAAGTACATACCCTGTACTTTAACAGGCCAGTAAAAGCCTATATATCAGACTAAGAGCATGTCACTTTCTATGGGCCTGTCACGTTTCTACTGAGCTTTCCACAGTTTGAAACTGAGTCTTTGGGGACATGGGGGGAAGTTCAATACTTAATAATATATGAGATTTTCCTATGCTTTTATGCTAATTTTAACAATATACTAATCTATTTTCCTCTGCCACCAGGTTTAAATTCAAAAGGTTAGTTTCTGATTCCTACTTCTACAATGTACTATTTTCTAAATCTGGCTTTATGTTATGTTTTATAACATCCCCTTATCTCACCAAAATATCTTTATTTCTAGAACTGTCACAAAATGATTTAACAAAATTAATTGCAATGAACCCTTTAAAAAAGAAAAGTCAAGAAGGGTCTCCGAGAGTGCTGTCAATGTACTATCTTTGACTTGGGTGGCGGTTACATGGGTGTTTGCTTTGCCATAGTTTATTGCGCTGTACATTCATGTTTTGTGCACTTCTCTGTATGAGTTCTACTGCACAATAAAGAAAGAGTTAAAGGTAAAATGAAAGAAACAAACACAGGTAAAAGGTCATATATGTTTCTTTAGACAGAGTTACAATATAGTTTGTTCTTCCAATTCTTAAATTATAAATTATGTTAAGGCATTGATTTTAAAAATACTGAGTATTCCTGCTTTAGCCTTTGACACAGCTCTAAATCTGCCACAGACAAGGCTCTACTTCACAGGAAAATGAGATGTTTCCACTGTTTTAACACCCATTCAAGTGGGTAGCTCATTTCCAGATACCAGTCTCAAGATAAGTCACAGTGTGGCACCATAATATTCCAATTGTTCTAGTGGTAGCTTAGACTGGCATAGCCTTTTTCATTTAAGTATTGACCATGGTCACTGAGAAAGGTGGCTCTGGTCTGAGTTGGGCACTTAGGATTAACACCATGTGGTTGAGGAGATTGCTGGTTTTGAACCTCCATGACTTGCTTAAACACCTCTGCAATGCTGACTTTGAAGGCCAGTAAAATAATCTATAAATAGCTAATGACAGCCGGTATTTGGCTAGTATCCTCCTTGTAAAACCATTAAGAAACTAATTTAATACTTCAATAATTTTACCATCCTCTTTGATCATGTTTCCTATTTTATGTGGTAATGTTTTAACTTCTGTCTTCAGTGATCTCTGGCTTTTTACAGTTCTGAGAAATTATATATTTGAATGATGCTAGCTTTCTTGGAGGTAGCTATATTTCTTTAAATTTTTTCTTCTTTATCCTTTATGCATTTGCCTTGGTGCCCTTGACTCCAGTTTCTGGGAAACTTTTGGGCAGACTTAATCTGTTAGTCTTATTCTTTCATAATTTGAATTTTATATATCATATTGTATCTCCTCACATTCATCAACATGCAACTTCCACTTGTAATCAATGTTCCAAGTCATGTGTCCTTATTATCACTGTGAGTAGTAACCATGCTACATGAAAAACAAACTGTACAGACTGGACCATGTAAGTAGAAAAGTTTAGTGATAACTTTTTAAAAGGAAACATCAGCAGGAATGGCAAAATAAGTACCTTTGAAAATTCTCTCTCCCACAAAAGCAATGTTAGCAAAAATTATAAGAATCAACTATTTAGAACTCTGGGAATTAATTAAATGGCTGTGATAATCTGATGAATATTTAAGAAAAATGGTTGAATATTGATCAGAGCTGTGAGTTTGCAGCATTTTATTTTATTTTTTAATTTAATCTTTATTGTATTTTTTCCATTACCATTCAGCTCCAAAATAGACTTGTAAAATAACAATATGTAATCACAATGAAAATCTGCAACATAACAGCCATTGGAGAAGGTAGAATGGGTTTGGATCTACTTCAAAGACCCATTCCCAGGGAATTGTAATTATTTGACCTGTCTTGTGATTTTCTGAAATATCCTACTTGCAGGTTTATCTTTAATTGACCTGAGAGATCATACAGTGAAATAGTCTTTTTCTGAGTGTTTAAAAAAACCAAACAATTATTGGTAAGTGTTTAACATTGAAGGTGCCTGATTCATTGGATAACAGTTGGACAAATGATAAGCTGACCAAAAAGCTTCAAAGGCAAAGCTACAGATGTCCATAGTGGGCTTTGAAAAGTAACTGCATATTCCCAGTAATTTAGAAGACCATGCTCATACATAAGTCTGTGCTCATGGCCAAGGCTGTACACATGCTCATGAAAGACCTGATGCCATAGGCCATCACTTCTGACTGACCTCGAGGCTCTACATAAGCAGGCAGTGAAAATCAAGGCAGATTTATAAACTGCCTGGCTGAGTGTTGAAGGTGTTCCCCAATAGGAACACAGAGTCACTCAGCAAACACTGAAAGTCTCACTGGTTCCAGTAATTTAAGGAAATCTCTATCCTATCACTAGCTGATCACTAAAATAGCTGAGGAAAGTAGCCATACATAACAACAACAACAACAATAACAACAACAACAACAAACAACCCACAGACTTTACAGAATTAGTTTAGAAAAGTAATTAAATCAACATACAACAACCAGAAATGAAAATAAACCTTGGGAAGGGGGGAATGTATAATATTTTCCAGAATTTCCATGTTATTTAAAATGTATAGTTTTAAACAAAAATTTATAGGGTATGAAAAGAAAGAAGAAAGTATGGCATATACACAGAACAAAAGAAAGTCCATAGAAACTGCCCTTGAGAAAATTTTGATGATGGATTTACTAGACAAAATCTTTAAATCAGCCATTATAAATGTGTTCAAGGAATTAAAGAAATTATGCTTAAGAAGTAAAAAAGATATAAGGAAAACCTTTTACCAAACAGAAAATATAAATAAAGATATATTATTAAAAGGCATATAGGTCTTCTGGAGCTTAAAAGTAAATAACTAAAATTTTTTAAAAAATCACCAGAAGGACTTAGCAACAGATCTGAACTGGTAGGGAAAAAAAAGAATAAAAAAACTTGAGGATAGGTCTGTTGAGATTATCCATTCTGAGAAACAAAGAAAAAATGAGGAATATATACAGTCTCATAGACCCATGGGATATAATGAAGCATACCAACATATTCATATTGGAGTCCCAAAAGAAGAAGAGAAAAAGGAAAGGGCAGAAAAATGTTTTAATGAGGTAATGACTGAAAACTTCCCAAAGTTGATACAAAATATAAATGAACACATTTAAGAAGCACAACAAACTCTATATAGTATAAATACAAAGAGATCTCCACCTAGACAAATTATAATCAAGTTTTTGAAAACAAAATTCAATAAGAAAATCTTGTAAGATGGAAGAGAGGTAAACTCCTCATGTACAAAGGTTTCTCAATAAGATTAACTACTAATTTCTCATCAGACACCATGGAGTCTTGATGGCTGAAATGAAAAGTCCCAAGACAGTAACTGAAATCATCATGCAAAAATAAAAAGCACTGACAAAAGTAACTACATAAGTAAATATAAAAGACAATATAAATATATTTTATTTATAACTTCTTTTTTTCCTATCTGACTTAAAAGACAACTACATGAAGCAATAATTATAAACCAATATTGATGGGACTTATCTAAGAAAAAGAAGATGATCAAAAATATGAACAGCAAAATGACAACAAGCTCACAACTATCAACAACTGAACCTAAAAAAAAAGAACAAAGACAAACTAAGCAAACAACTAGAACAGGAACAGAATCACAGAAATGGAGATCACATGGAGAGTTGTCAGTGGGGAGGGAGAGGGCAGAGAATGGGGGAAAAAGTTCAGGGAATAAGAAGCATAAATGGTAGGTACAAAATAGGCAGGGGGAAGTTAAGAATAGTATAGGAAATGGAGAAGCCAAAGAACTTATATGTACGACCCATGGACATGAACTAAGGGGCAGGAATGCAGGTGGGAGGGGGTGTGCAGGGCAGAGGGGAATAAAGAGGAGAAAATAATGGGACAACTATAACAGCATAATCAATAAAATATATTTTAAAAAAGAGAAAGAAATCAAAATACAGGGTCCTATAGAAGTAAAGCTTGCTCAAGTGTGGTTGGTAGGGTAAATAATATGGGTGCAATCATTTATAATTTTAATTTCATAATGTCACCTAAAATATCATATGGTGTCCTTGAGCGTGGTTGTTATGTTACAAAATTACATGCTTATGATTTTTTAATAAAAGATTTTGTAATAAAAAGTGGGTGTTATTTGCATCATACCCTGTATTATGCTGTCCATATGAGACTCCCTTTAGATGTGAAACTGAAATCGTATGAAAATAAAACCATAGAAAATACATGCCAGGCAAAAAATACCAAAGGAGAGCTGAAATTCCTGTACTAATATAAGACTTGGAGATAAACATTGTTACTGGAGATAAAGAAGGACATCTTCTAATAATAAAAGTCAATCAATCAAGAAGATGTAACATCTATAAATATGAATGTATATTATACAAGAAATCTAAAATACATAAGGAAAAACTAACCTAACTGAATCACAGAAATAAACAATTCAAGACTAACTGTTGGAAATTTCAATGTTCCACTTTCAATAATGAAAAAAAAACACCAGGCAAACAATCAACAAGCAAATAAAAGATTTGAATAGCACTATAAAATAACTAAACATATAGGGTATATATATTCTATATATATGCTCTCTCTATATATAGAGCATTCTCTGTGGCAGATTTAGTGTATATATACAGCATTTGATGAAATCCAGTACCCCTTTATGATAAAAACAGTTAACAAAGTGGGAATAGAGGGAGCATGCTTCAACATAATAAAAACCATATATGAGAGACCTACAGCCAACATAATACTCAATAGAAAAAAACTTAAAGTTTTCCCCTAAGATCAAGAACAAGACAACAGTGCCTGCTCTCAGCACTCTTATTCAACATAGTACTGGAAGTTCTAGCCACAGTGATCAGGCAAGGAAAAGAAATACCACACAGCAGAGAGAAAGAAGGAGCTCCTACCCTTTGTGACAGCATGGATGGAACTGGAAAGCATTATACTAAATGAAATAAGCCAGGCAGTGAGGGACAAATACCATATGATCTCACCTTTAAGTGGTGAGGGACAAATACCATATGATCTCACCATTTGTTGATTAAGTAATTGACAAAATCAAACAAGCAAGCAAAATATAACCAGAGACATTGAAATTAAGAACAATCTGACAGTAACCAGAGGGGATAATGGAGGGGGGGAAAAGGGAAGGGTTTCCAGGAACAACTATAAAGGACACATGAACAAAACCAAGGGGGGTGGAAACAGGGGAGGGAGGTGGGCATGGCTGGTGTGGGGGGGAGTGGTGAGGGTAAACGCAGACTACTGTACTTGAACTACAATAAAATAATTTTTAAAAAAGAAATAAAAGGCATCTAAGTTGGAAAGAAGGAAGTAAAACTGTCATTATTAGCAAATGACATGATAGTGTACATACAAAACCTTATAGTCTCCACACAAAAAAATACTTGACCTAATAAGTGACTTTGGCAAAACAGCAGGACACAAAGTCAATATTCAGAAATTGATGGCATTCTTGTATACAAGGAATTATCAGAAAGAGAAATTAAGAAAAAATTCAATTTACTATAGCAAAAAGGAAAATAAAGTACCGAGGAATAAATTTAACCAAGGAGGTAAAAGACCTGTACTTGGAAAACTATAGAACACTGAAGAAAGAAATTAAGGAAGATACAAATAAATGGAAGCGTATACCATGTTCACAGATTACAAGAATTAACATAATTAAAATGTCCATACTATCCAAAGAAATCTACAGATACAACACAATTCCTATTAAAAGTACAATGGCATAGTTCACAGATCTAGAACAAATATTTCAAAAATTGATATGGAATCAAAAAATATCTTGAATAGCCTCAAGACTCTTAAGAAAGGATAACAAAGTAGGAGGTATCACAATACCTGATATCAAACTATACTACAAGGCCACCATAGTCAAAACAGTCTGGTACAGGCATAAAAACAGACACATAGATCAATAGAACAGAATAGAGAACCCAGAAATAAATCCAAGTCTCTGTGGTCAATTCATATTTGACAAAGGGGGCATGAGCATACAAGGGAGTAAAGATAGCCTCTTCAATAAATGATGTTGGGAGAACTGAACTGGTACATGCAGAAAAATGAAAATAGACCATCAACTTATATTATACACTCAAAATGGATAAAAGACTTAAATATAAGTTGTGACACCATAAAAGTCCTAGAGGAAAACATAGGCAGGAAAATCTAAGAAATCCTATGTAGCAATATTTTTGCTGATATATCTCCTAGGGCAAGGAAAATAAAGGAAAAAAATAAACAAATAGGACTATATCAAACTGAAAGCTTCTGCATGGCTAAAGAACCCATCATCAATATGAAAAGGGAACCAACAGTATGGGAGAACATATTTGCCAATGATACATTGGACATGGGTTGATCTCCAAAGTATTTAATGAACTCAGATGACTCAGCACCAGGAAGATAAACCATCCCATCAAAAATGGGCAAAGGTCCTGAATTGACTCTACTCCAAGGAGGACATACAGATGGCCCATAGACATATGTAAAGATGGTCAACATCACTAGCCATTAAAGAAATGTAAATTAAAACTACAAGATACCACCTCACACTGGTCATAATGGCCATCATAAACAAATGAACAAACAAATGCTGGTGAGGATGTGGAGAAAAGGAACCATTGTATATTGTTGGTAGGAATGGAGACTGGTACAGACACTGTTTAAAATAGTATTAAATTTCCTTAAAAATTAAAAATGAATCTTCCTTTTGATCCAGTGACTCCACTACTGGGAATACAGTCAATTTACTTTTGACCCAAGTGCCAAGACAATGAGGAAAATAATAGCCTCTTCAAGAAATGGTATTGGTAAAACCAGATGTCCAATGAATTAAAACCCTTATCTCACACTACAGAAAAAGTTAGAACTATGATGTCACAATATAGAAAGAAATTAGCTGAAATTGCAACATAGACCTAAATGTAAGGGATAAAGCTATAAAACATACAGAAGAAAAATGAGTACTTCTTCATGATTTGAGTTAGTTAAGTCTGCTTAGATATGACACCAAAGGTGTTATGTGACTGATGAAAAAAAACCAGACTTCATAAAAGTTAAAAAATTGCTTGTAGTTCAAAGGATACTATCAAGAACAGCTCACAGAATGGGAGAAAATATTTTAAAATCATATATATAATAAAGAATCTATATATAGAATATATAAAAATTTTGCACAACTCAATAATAAAAGATAACTTTTTAAAATAGGCACATGATCTGGATAGACATTTGTTGAGTAATATATGCAAATGACCAATCTACACATTAAAATGTGTTCATTATTAGCCATCAGACAAATGCAAAACAAAAACACAATGAGATACCATTTTACATCCATCAGGAAGACTATATCAAAAAGATGCATAATAACAAGTGTTGGCCAATGTATGACAAAATTGGAATCCTCATACATTGCTGGCTGAAATTTAAAATTGTATAGCCACTTTGAAAAAATGTTTGGGAGTTCCTAAATAAAGAAATCAAAAATAGAAATACCCAATGACCCAGCAATTCCACCCATAAGTACATACCCAAGAGAATTAAAAACCATATCCCCACACAAAAATTTGTCAAATATCAATAGCAGCATTACTCATAATAGCCAAAAAATGTAAACAGCTCAAATGTTTGTCATCTGATAAATTGAATAAACAAATAATGGTATACACATACCAATGAAATATTATTCAGCCACTAAGAGGAATGAAGTACAGCAACATGTTGCAACATGATAAATCTCAAGAATATTATGCCAGGTAAAAGAGCCAGTCCAAAGTAGCACATATTGTATGATCCCATTAATATAAAATGTTCAGAATATGCAAATATTGTGTTGGCCAAATGTCCCTATAGTTTTTTTCTGTAAAATAAGACACATTTTCCATTGTTACCAATAACTTTATTGATTTGGATATTTTGAGTATGTCAGCTATCTCCCACATAGTATAACATTGATTGGGGTGGAGGGATAGGGAGAAAAGGCAGACAACCGTAATTGAATAACAATAAAAATTTTAAAAAAGTAAAAAAATAAATTAATGCCACAATTTTACTTTTCTTGAAATAATAAAGCATAATATGCCAAAAATGTTGCACATTTTCTTCCATCTTCAATATTAAAATGACTATACAAAGAATTCACCAATTTTGATAAGTATTTTTAATGTACACTGATATGACAACTGTCACAATACACTGTAATAAAAAAATTTTTTAAGACAACTATTCACTACTAGGGCCATCTTATGGTAAAAAAACAGAATGAACTTTTTGGTCAAGCCAATATATGGATACGGAAAGTAGATGAATGTCTGCCAAGGGCTGATGAGATGGGTGGGATAGAATGGGGAGTGACTGCTAATTTGTATGGTGTTTCTTTTTTGGTTCATGAAAATGGTCTTAAACTGGGTTGTGGTGTGGCTGCACAGCTCTAAGCATTACTGAATACTATTGAATTTAAATTTTAAATGTGCAAATTTTATGGTAGGTGAATTATATTTCAATATAGTTGTCAAAAAAGTATATTGGATAAGCAGCCTACAATTTTCTAAATGCAAAATCAATGAAGACAAGGAAAACTAATACCACACAGTTTTAAGGAGCAGAGTCAGTATTCACAGCCATATATGTCTGGTTCTTATGTTTATATTAGTAACCAATTTGATATAATGCCAAAGAGATGTGGAGTCACAGCAATAATTTAATTTTCTGGCACAGTTGGGGTTATGATTTAAAGGTATCTACAGTAACTTTTTCATACAAGTACTAGAAGGCAAAAATTCTATTATTAAAATGGCATGCATTTGGGTTAAGCACAGCTCTCTCCAAATAGGATGTTTGGAATATAAGGAGTTTTGTTGAAGTAGTTACTTATAATAGCTTAATAAATTCCAACTTCTTAGTGTAAAAATCCTTAAATTGGTTATTGCAAGATGTAGTTCTAGTCCCATTTCTGCCATTAATATACTGTGCTTTATTGGCCAAGTCACATTATCTCTCTGTGCCTCAATTTCTTTACTTTTAAATGAAAATTGAACTTGATGACTTCAAAAGTCATAAGTACTTCCAGCTTTAATATTCCATTTATTAATTCATTTATTCAAAAATATTTACTCACCATGAGCTATGTGCCAGACATTGTGTTACACTCTAGGGATAGTGTGATAAGACAAAGACCCTGCCCTCATGAAGGTTACATCCCGGTAATGAGAGAGATAATGCTGAACTGTGAAGGGAATAAAATGTGGTAATTGTACGAAGAGTGATTCAGGGCTACTGCACATTGTGGGGAAGGCTATCTAAGAAGATAACATACGTCTGAGATCTAAATGGTAGGGAAGAACCAGCCATGTGAAACATTTGAAGAGAGAACTAAGGTTGTTTCTGACAGAGGAAACAGCAAATATAAAGACCCTGAGGTGGGAAGAAGCTTGGAGCATTACAGCAAACCAAGCAGGAAAAGATGGCTGGTGTGACTGGAATGCGGTGCACAAAGGACATTGTGGGACTGGAAGAGATTGGAAAGCTGATCAGAAGCCAGATCATGCAAAGTTTTGTAAATTGTAGGTACATGTCTGGATATAATGTAAGTTAAAATGAGAAACTGTTAAGGGGTTACAAGCAAGGGTATGACAAGATCAGTATTATATTTTTAAAAAGTATTATTCAGGCTGCAGTGTGATAAAATGGCTTGTAGGAAGAACAGCATAGGAGAAGGGCCCCCTTATGGAGGATATTGCCTGCAACACACTAACTTTATGGTATTATGTGCTAACCTCATAGCCAACCTGGTTAATATAACTTTCTAAATGGTATACGTCATCAGGATGGCATACATAATTGCTAAGAATTCAGTTGATGTGTTACAAAATCAAATTACATTCCATGTGAAAATTTAAAAAGTGTTAATATTGTGTGCCTTATAAAGGACTCTCTATCACTCCATTGGGCGACCTTTTAGAATGTGTGGGCATAGCTAAATTCTACTCAGAAATACAAAGACAGAACATTATGATGTACAACTTATCTTTCTTTTTCTAAAATAGTGGTAAATCTTAGACTGAGGAACAAAAGCATCAGCTATGATACAATTTATCAGTCATTTAGTAATATGTTAACATCCCTGATTAAAGATCAGGCCCTCATGTTATTTATTGCTTGAATAAACATTCAATTAAGCCCTGGCTGGTGTGGCTCAGTGGATTGAGCGCTGGCCTGTGAACCAAAGGGTTGCTGCTTTGATTCCCAGTCAGGGCACATGCCTGGGTTGCAGGCCAGGTCCCTAGTAGGGGGTGCAAGAGAGGCAACCAGACACTGATGTTTCTCTCCCTCCCTCCTGCTCTCTCTAAAAGTAAATAAATAAAATCTTTAAAAATAAATGAAACATTTAGAAATGCAATTATGGTAGGTAGAACAGATCAGCCCAAGTGGCACCTATAGATATACAGGTCCTCAATTGTTATTAGCCACAACTTCACATGCTGACAACAAAATCTTCTAGGGGTAAATCTGTATTGCCTGGAAGATTTACTTTTATGGAATATCTCACACCCCAAAAATGGTTTACGTTCTTGCCATGATATTAAGAGAAAACAAAATTGAAATGCCATTGGCAGCAAAAATAGCTAACAATATTAGGTATCATTTACCTTCACAGAAAGCAAGATATGACTGTGATTTTAATTTTGTTTCTCTCTCTCAATGTGGGATGAAAGGAAAAACCAGAAAACAACAGACAGTAGCCTATCAGGGCATCCTACCCCACAGATTTAAGCTTTATATTAAAGAGGAAAATTTTGCAACATGTTGTATGTACCTACTTCAGAAAAAAAAAAGCTGATACTATTAAAGATTACAAATTCTGAAATCAATATTCCTAATTTTCCAATTGGTCTGAATTTTAAACTGTAAGATTTTAGCTAAAATCAAGATAACAAGGATATATCACTGAGACAAGTGACTCATTTTGTGGTAACTGTAATATAGCTCAGTGGAAAAGCATTCCATTAAGGCTGCTGGACACAGTGCTAAACTTGGCTTTCACCAGGAGCCAAAAGACCTGGTGAACTGCAAATAGGATTTCGAAGAATGAGGCAGAATGTTTGCATATGTACAAAGGGCAACAAAACAGCAAGCTGCCTTTGAGAACATTGCCACTAAATGCATGTTTAACCTGGAATTTTGCCAACAATTCTATTTGTGACAATTAAGATGACTGTCAATAATTGTGTCTGACCAAAAATCAAGCCAACAAAATGGTTTGTTATTGAATTTCCCAATTTTGTGAAAATTGCAACATGCCAAGACTATTCATTTTCATGAAGTTGCCCAAAAAGAAAAGTTCCTGAACATTCATACACACCTTGGAAATTACTGGTGACACCACAAGGTTCTACAAAACAGGAATTTGTATCCATGTCTTTGCTTGTGCTATTTTATCAACCTGATGGTTGCCTCTACCTCAAGATCCAGCTTAGATGTAGTCCCCTTTTAATGAAACAGTTCTGGTTCACCTGATCTTCCTCCTACAACAGCAAGCTAATTGCATATATTTACATGGACTTTATGCTTACCTTGATTATCAAGCCTTTCAAAGAAATGTATGTCTTGGAGGTTAAGAACATCAACTGTGGAGATAGGCAGACCTGGATCCAAATTCTAGCTCTACCATTTACTACAGGTGTAACCTTGGGAAAGATGGTCTCTGAGGCTCAGATCTCTAAGCTTGAAACACGGATATTTCCAACACCTGGTTCATGCTGTTCCCTTAATGTTTAGGTAGTTTCATACCACTAGGCCATCTCTTGTGTCAATTTTTCCAAACTTCTGTACATTTATCTACTTATATAGTTTTTAAAATTTTATTTTTGACTTTATTTATATTAAGTATGTTTTTTATTAAAATATATTTGACATATAACACTATAAATTTAATAGGTGTACATGCTGATTTGATGTATTTATATACATGGTCTGGCAGAAGTAAGGCTTACTTGAGTGTGGTTGGTAGGGTAATAATATGAGTGTAATAATTTATAGTATTAATTTGAACATTTCACCTAAAATTTCATATGGTGTGCTTGAGTGTGATATTGTTATGTTATAAAATTACTTGCTTATGATTTTGTAATAAAAGATTATGTAATAAAAAGGGGCATTATTTGTGCTGGGCCCTGTATTATAATATGGTAGGCCATTGTAGTGTTAGTTAGTTCTTCTATCATATCACACAATTATAATTTTTTATGGTAGGAATAACTAAGATTTATTCTCTTAGCAAGCTTTATGTTTATTATATAGTGTTATTTTCTATTCTCACTATACTGTGCATTCAATCTCTAACACTTACTTATCTACTTTGCAAGTTGGTACCCTTAAACACCTCTTCCATTCCCTGCCCCCTAGGCCCTGGTAACCACCATTCTACTGTATGATTTCTCAAGTTTGGCTCTTTATATTACAAATATATGTGAGATCATACACTATTTGCCTTCATCTGACTTATCTCACTTAGCATAATATCCTCAGTGTTAATGCATGTTGCTGTAAATGGCAAAATTTACTCTTTTCTCATGGCTGACTAGTGTACAATTATATAAATATACACCATATAGTGTTTATCTACTTATTTGTTGACAGGTACTTTGGTTGTTTACATATCTTGGCTATTGTAAATAATCTTGCAATTAACATAGAAGTGTATAGATCTATTCAATATCCTGTTTTCATTTCCTTTGGGTATATATCCAGAAGTGGAATTGCTGGATCATATGATAATTCTATTTTTACTTTTTTGAGAAAACTCCATAGTGTTTTTCATAGTGGTTAATCCAATTTATATTTCCATCAACAGTGTACAAGGGTTCTGTTTTTCCACATCTTCACCCACACATCTCTTGTCTTCTTTATGACAGCTGTTCTAACAGGTGTGATGATATCTCACTGTGATTTTAATTTGGATTTCCTTGATAATTAGTATGTTGAGTGTCTTTTTATGTACTTGATGGCCATTTGGATGTTTTCTTTGGAAAAATATCTATTCGGTCTCTGCCCATTTGTTTTAATTGAATTGTTTGTGGTTTTGTGTTATTGAGTTGTATGAGTTCTTTACATATTTTGGATATTAATCACAATCCCTATCAAAACTCCAATGGTACTTTTCACAGAAATAAAAAAATGCTATAATTTTTATGGAATCACAAAAGAATCCAAACAACCAAAGCAATACTGAGAAAGCAGAATAAAGTGAGAGGCATCACATTTCCTTATTTCAAACTATACTACAAGGCTGTAGAATTAAACCATATGGTAATGGAGTAAAAATAGACACATACACCAATAAAACAAAAATGATAGTCAAAAATTAGATGCCCTAGAATTTGACAAGGGATCCAAAAACAATCAATAGGAAAAGAATAGTCTCTTTGATATATGGTATCGGGAAAACTAGCTAAACATGTGTAGAAAAATAAAATTGGACACCTATCTTAAAAGATTGACAAAAATTAACTCAAATTGCATCAAAGACTTAAACTTAAGACCTGATATCTTAAAACTCCAAGAAGAAAGCATATGGAAGATGCTTTTTGACTCTTGTCTTGGCAATGATTTTTTGCATATGAAACCAAAAGCAAAGGCAACAAAAGTAAAAATAAATAAGTGTGACTACAGCAAACTTAAAAGCTTTTACACAGAAAAATGAGAAGCAGTGTACAGAATAGGAAAAAATTTCCTGATTTTGTATTGGATAAGTGGTTAATTCCTTCTATCAAAAGTCAAATTTAACTTTTTCCCGGAAGTTGTTCATAATCTCTTCTTCCTTTCCAATATAATCTCTACTCCATTAAACCAAAATATTTATAATGATTTTTATAACAAAATTTTCTAAAAGTAATTATTTTTATTATGTTAGTGGTTAGTTTACTTTCATTATTGTATAGTATTTCATTTTAGTAATATACTGAAGTTTATTTATACATTTTACTATAGATGTACAGGCAAAGCTCAAACAGTTTGCAGGTTTGGTTCCAGACAACCACAATAAAGTAAATGTCACAATAAGTCAAGTGACATGATTTTTTTTGATTTCTCAATGTATATAAAAATTCATTTTACACTACACTGTACTCTATTAAGTGTAAAATAGCACAATGGCTATGAAACAATGTAAATACCTTAATTATGAATACTTGAATACAAGGCATATAGCTTAATTTAAAAAAATCTTATTGCTAAAAATATGGCAATCATCATCTGAGCCTTCAGAGAGGCCTTTTTCACTGATCAAGGGTTTTTCATCAATGTTGATAGCTACTGACTGATCATGGTGTTGATTGCTGAAGGTTAAGGTGGCTATGGCAATTTCTTAAAATAAGACTACAATAAAGTTTGCCACATCAATTGACCCTTCTGTTCATGAACAATTTCTTGGTAGCATGCAATGGTGTTTGATAGCATTTAATCCCCAATAGAACTTTTTTAAAAAATTGGAGTCAATCCTCCAAATCCTACAGCCACTTTAATAACTAAGTTCATATAACACTAAATCTTTTGCTGTTATTTCAACAGTCTTCACAACATATTTGCCAAGAGTAGATTCCATCTCAAGAAACCACTTTGCTCACCCACAGGAAGCAACTCCTCATTCATTAAGTTTATTCTTGGCATGATTTTTAAAATTTATTTTTATTAACCCTTATTATATTTTTTCATTACCATTCAGTCCCATTATATCTCCCTCCACCAAGCAATCACCACATTGTTTACCATGACCATGAGTCCTTTTTCCCTTTTGCTCAAGACCTCCACCCTTAACCTCCCCCCCACCTTAGCTGTCATTTGTTCTCCATCTATGAGTCTGTCTCTATTTTGCTTGTTAGTTCAGTTTGTTTATTAGATTCCATATGAGTGAAATCATATGGTATCTGTCTTCCTCTGACCGGCTTATTTCACGTAGCATAATGTTCTTCAGATCCATCTATACTGTCTCAAAAGGTAAAATTTTCTTTTTTACGACCAAGTAATACTCCATTGAGTAAATATCCCACAGTTGTTTTATCTACTTATCTATTCAAAGACATTAGACTGATTCCATATCTTGTAAATAATAATTGTAAATAATGCTGCAATGACCATAGGGTACTTTGTGTTCTTTCAAATTAGTGTTTAGGATTCCTTCAGATATATTCCAAGAAGTGGAATCACTGAGTCAAAAGGCAGATACATTTTTAATGTTTTGAAATATCTCCATACTGCTATTCCATGGTGTCTGCACCAATCTGCATTCCCACCAACAGTGGAAAAGTGTTCCCCTTTCTCCATATCCATACCAGCACCTGTTGTTTACTGATTTATTGATAATAGCCATTCTGACAGATGTGAAATAGTGTCTCAATGTTGTTTTAATTTGCATTTTTCTGATGATTAGTGTTGTTGAGCATCTTTTCATATGTCTATGGCCCATCTGTATGTCCTCATTGGAGAAGTGTCTATTCAGGTCCTTTCTCTATTTTTTAATTGGGCTATTTGTTTTTTGGTGTTGAATTTTGTAAGTATTTTATAAATTTTGGATATTAGCCCCTTATCACGTGTATCGGTGACTCTGTTTTCCCATTCTATGGGTTGTCTTTTTATTTTGTTGATGATTTCCATTGCTGTGCAAAAACATTTCAGTTTGATGTAATCCTATTTGTTTATTTTTTATTCTGTTTCCCTTGCCAGGGGAGATATATCTGAAAAAAAATTGCTACAGTAAATGGCCAAAGTTTTGCTGCCTGTGTTTTCTTTTATATTTTTATGGTCTTGGTTCTAACATTTAAGTCTTTGATCCCTTTTGAATTTATTCTTATGTGTGGGGTAAGAAGGTAATCTAGTTTCATTTTTCTGCTTGTATCTGTCCAATTTTCCCAACACCATTTATTGAATAAATGATTTTTAGCCCATTGCATGTGCTTTCTTCCTCTGTCAAATATTAATTGACTGTAAAGGTGTGGAGTAATTTCTAGGCTATTTTGGTCCATGTATCTATATGTCTGTTTTTATGCCATTACCATGCTGTTTTGATTACTATGGTCTTATATTGTAGTTTTTACTAGGTAGTGTGAATCTTCCAATTTTGTTCTTCTTTCTCAGGATGGCTGTTGCTGTGTGGGGCCATTTGTGTTTCCATATAAATTTTTGAAATATTTGTTCTGGTTCTGTGAGATACGTCATTGAAATCTTGATAAAAGTTGCATTGAGTCTATAGATTGCTTTGGGTACTACCGACATGTTAATAATGTTAATTCTTCCTATTTGTGAACACAGTATGTGCTTCCACTTATTTGTATCTTCCTCACTTTCTTCAGTGTCTTACAGTTTTCCATGTACAGGTCTTTTATATACTTGATTAGGTTTATTCCTAGGTGTTTTATTCTTTTTAAAATTTTTTCACACATTATTTCAGTTTATTAGTAAATATTTGAAACTTTTTAGAAAATATTACCATAATCAGACTTCAAAAAGCAACTAGAATTTTTTTCATGGAGAGAAAAAAGAAATAGTATCTTTAATCAAAGCAAAATATATACAGGCCAAATATATATATAGGGCAAAACTTTCATTGAGACAAAAAAGGATACTTTTTTCTATCCTGATATTTATTCAACTGGACTCCAATTAATTACGTTATTTAAAATCTATTTTTTTTCAAAGATGTTGTGAATGGAATTGTTTTCTTAATCTCCCTTTCTGTTAACTTATTTTTTACATAAAAAATGCAACTGATTTCTGGATATTAATTTTGTATCCTGTTAATTTGCAGAATTCATTTATCAGTTCTTATAGTTTCTTGATGGAATATTTGGGGTTCTCCAGCACAATATCATGTCATATGCAAATAATTACAGTTTTACTACATCCTTTCCAATTTGGATGCATTTTATTTCTTCTTTGCTGATTGCTGTGGCTAGGACTTCCCACACTGTATTGAATAAGAGGGGAGAAAGTGGACATCCTCATCTTCTTCCTGATCTTAAGAG
Source organism: Desmodus rotundus (assembly GCF_022682495.2). NCBI lineage: Eukaryota > Metazoa > Chordata > Mammalia > Chiroptera > Phyllostomidae > Desmodus > Desmodus rotundus. Next base: position 22,620,036 of record NC_071400.1, on the reverse strand, counting down.
GAATGCTTGTAGTTTTTGCTCATTGAGTAAGATGCTGGCAGTGGGTGTGCTGCATATGGCCTTTATTATGTTTAGGTATGTTCCTTCTATTCCCACTTTGCTAGGAGTCTTGATCAAAAATTGGTGTTGGATTTTATCAAATGTTTATTCCACATTTATTGATATGATCATGACATTTTTTATCCCTCATTTTGTTTATGTGGTGAATCACATTTATTGATTTGCAAATGTTGTACCAACCTTTCATTCCTGGAATAAATCCCACTTGATCATGGTGTATAATCTGTTTGATGCATTGATGTATTTGATTTGGTAACATTTTGTTGAGGATTTTAGCATATATGTACATCAGGGATATAGGCATATAATTTTCTTTCTTTGTAGTGTCTTTATCTGGTTTTGGAATTAGGATAATGCTGGCCCATAAAATGAGTTTGGGAGCCTTCACTCCTCTTGAATTATATGAAATAATTTGAGAAGAAGAGATGTTAGTTCTCAGAATGTTTGGTAAAATTCACCTGTGAAGCCGTCTGGTCCAGGGCTTTGTTTGTTGCAAGTTTGTTGATTACTGCTTTAATTTCACTAGGTATAATCTGTCCATTTAGATTCTCTGATTCTTCTTGATTTTGTTTTGGAAGATTATATGTTTCTAGGAATTTTTCCATTTCATCCAGGTTGTACAGTTTTTTTGCATATAGTTTTTCATAATATTTTCTTACAATCCTTTGTATTGTTAGGTGTCAGTTTTTATTTCCTCTTTCATTTCTGATTTTTTTTATTTGAGTCTTTTCTCTTTTTTCTTGATGAGTCTGCTCAAGGTTTGTCGATCTTGTTTATCTTTGCAAAGAACAAGCTCTTGGATTCATTGATCTTGTATATCTTTTTTTAGACTCTATTTCATTTATTTTTTCTCTCATCTTCATTATTACCTTCCTTCTACTCACTTTGTGTTTTGTTTGTTACTTTTCAAGTTACTGTAAGTGTAAAGTTAGATTGTTTATTTGAGCTTTCTCTTGTTTTCTGAGATAAGCCTGTAATGCTATCAATTTCCCTCTTAAGATTGGTTTCCCAGTGTCCCACAGGTTTTGGATTGTTGTGTCCTCATTTTCATTTGTTTCAAGATATCTTTTGATTTCCTCCTGGATCTCCTTGTTGACCTATCCATTGTTTAATAACATGTTATTTAGCTTCCATGCCTTTGTATGTTTTGTATGTTCAGTGTTCTTGTGATTGATATTTAGTTTCATAGCATTATGGTTAGAGAAGATGCTTGATATGATTTCAATCCTCTTAAATTTGATGAGATTTGTTTTGTGTCCTAACAAGTGGTTTGTCCTAGAAAACATTCCATGTGCACTTGAAAAGTATGCATATTCTGCTGCTTTGGGGTGAAATGCTCTGAATGTATCAATTAAGTACATTTGATCTATTATGTGGTTTAAGGCCAGTGGCTCCTTGTTGATTTTCTGTCTGGAAGATCTATCCATTGAAGTCAGCGGGGTTTTAAAATCCCCAACTATTACTGTATTTTTGTCAGCCTTTCCCTTTTTGTCCATCATGATCTGTTTTACATATTTAGCTGCTCTTATTTTGTGTACGTAAATGTTTACTAGGGTTACATCCTCTTGTTGGATTGTTCCCTTTATCATTATGTAGTGTCCTTCTTTGTCTCTTTCTGTAGCCTTGGTTTTAAAGTCTATTTTGTTAAATATAAGTACTGCTACCCCGGGTTTTTTTTTTTCCCTTTGCATGAAATATCTTTTTCTATCCTTTGTTTTTAGTCTGTGTGCATCTTTTGGTCTGAGAAGGGTCTCCTGGAGGCAGCATATATATGGGTCTTGTTGTCTTATCCATTCAGCTACCTTATGTCTTTTGGTTGGGGCATTTAAGCCATTTACATTTAAGGTGATTATTGATAGTTATGTATGTTATGCAATTTTATTAGACTGCTTTTTCCTGTTTTCTTTTTCCTTTCCTTTTTCTTCTTCTTTTTAAAGCAAGACCTTTCATGTCTTTTTGCATTGTTGGTTTTGTGCTAACGAACTCCTTTAGCTTTTTCTTGTCTGGGAAGCTATTTATCCTTTGATTTTAAATGATAGCCTTGCTGTATAAAATAGCCTTGGTGGTTGGTCTTTGATTTTCATCACCTTGAATCTTTCATGTCACTCCCATCTGGTCTGAAATGTTTCTGTTGAATAATCAGATACCAGTCTAATTTGTGCTCCCTTATAGGTAAAAACTTGCTTTTCTCTTGTAGCTTTAAGGATTCTCCCCTTGACTTTAAGCCGTGTCATTTTAATTATGATGTGTCTCAGTGTAGTCCTCTTTGGGTCCAACCTGTTTGGGATTCTCTGAGCTTCCTGGATTTGTGTGTCTTTTTCTTTACCAGATCAGGGAAGTTTTGGTTCATTGTTTCTTCAAATTGGTTCTCAATTCCTTGCTCACTCTCTTCTCCTTCTGGTTTTCCCATGATGTGGATGTTGATACACTTCATGTTGCCCAAAATGTTCCTTAAGCTCTCCTCATTTCTTTAAATTCATTTTTCTTTTTGCTACTCTGCCTATGTGTTTTTATATAGGTTGTCTTCCAAACTGCTGATTCAGTCCTCTGCTTCATCTATCCTACTGTTCATCCCTTCCAGTGTATTATTTATTTCAGATATCACATTCTTTATTTCTGACTGGCTCTTTTTTATGGTTTCTATATCGTTTTCATGCTGTTGAGTATCCTCATAATCATTCCTCTAAATTCTCTGATAAATTGCTTGCCTCCATCTAGTTTTTCTTCTGGAGAATTCTCTTGTTCTTTCATTTGGGGTCTGTTTTTTTGTCTAACCATTTTAGCTCTTTCTTTGTATTTTCTGCCTTAGTTGTTAATATAATCAATGATGTAGCCGGGACAAATACCATATGATCTCACCTTTAACTGGAACATAATCAACAAAAGAAAAAAGCAAACAAAATATAACCAGAGACATTGAAATTAAGAACAATGTAACAACAGCCAGAGGGGAGTGGGGAGGGGATAGTGGGGAGAGGGGTCTATAGGAGCTACTATAAAGGACACAAGGACAAAATCAAGGGGGGGGTAGAGGCGGGGGAGGGAGGTGGGTTCAGCTGGGGTGGGGTGGAGGGATGGGGAGAAAATGCAGACAATTGTAACTGAATAAAAAAAAAATAAAAAATAAATGATGTAGCCTCAAGCTGTAATCAGCAGCCTGACTTTTGCTCCATAGGGTGGTGCAGAGTGATTCCTGCGGGTGGGGTTATTTCTTCCTCTCAGGCTGATGCCACTTGGAGAGGAGTGCTCTGCCTGAGAAAGATGGCTTCTGCAGTATGGGGGATGATTCAGGACAGGGATCCTGGTGGTTGTTCCTTCAGTTCTCTCCCCAGAGCCACCAGCCCCAGACTCCCCTTTAGTGTCTCTAGTCCACTCTGCCCTCCCTCTGCTGCAGACCAGGGTAAGTGACTGCAAACAAAATTTTGTGTGTTGGTCCTTTAAAAGGATCTCTGTATCTCCAGCCATCTCTCCCGGGCAGACAGAAACCTTGCTGTTTTTCACAGCTGGATGTTATCTGGGTTCCTTTCGAGCTCTGGTCTTATAGGCTGGGGAACCCAGCTTGGGGTTTAGACCCCACATTTCTCAGGGCTTTTCAGAAGCCCCACATTGGCTGCTGAAATATTCCTCCAGAACTTCAACTGCTGCCCTCTTGCACCTCCTTGGTACTCCCTTCCAGTCTTGTTGTGGTGAAGTGGTTTCTTCTGTCCATCCTTGGTTTTAAGGCTTCTCTCCAGATAGTGTTCAGTTGGCTATTCAGGATGATTTCTGTACAATTTAGTTGCAATTCCAGATTGGTCCTGGGAGGAGGTTAGTGTAGCTTCCACTTACTCTACTGCCATCTTGGATCTCTCCATTAAAGTTTCATCATGAGATTGCAGCAATTCTGTCATATCTTTACATTCCACTTCTAATTCTAGTTTTCATTCGTTTTCTACCACAGCTGCAGTTACTTCCTCTACTGAAGTCTTGAACCCATGAAAGTCATCCAAGAGGGTTGGAATGAAATCCCGTTATTGTTGATATTTTGACCTCTTTCCAAGAACCATAAATATTCTTAATGGAATATATAATGGTGAATTCTTTTCAAAAGTTTTACAATTGAATTTGCCAAGATCCATCATCCATATCTATGGCTGCTGTAGCCTTACAGAACGTATTTACTAAATGATAAGGCTTAAAAGTTGAAATTACTCCATGATCCATGGGCTGCAGAATAGATGTCATGTTAGCAGCCATGAAAACAATAGTAATATCATTGTACATCTCTCCTTCACAGATCTTGGGTGATGTGCTGAATTGTCAATCAACAGTTCAGTACTACTGCTAAGAAAAGGAATCTTTTCTTAGCAGTAATCTGAACACTGGGTTTAAAATATTCAGTAAACCATGTTGTAAACAGATTTTTCTGTCATCCTGGCTCTGTTGTTCCACTTATAGAGCACAGGAAGAATAGATTTAGCATCATTCTTAAGGGTTCTGTGATTTTCAAAATAGTAATAGAGCATTGGCTTCAACTTAAATTCACCAGCTGTATTGGTCACCAGTTAAGAGTTCAGCCTGTCCTTTGAAGCTTTGAAGTCAGGCTTTGACTTCTCTCTAGCTATGAAACGTCTAGGTGGCATCTTCTAATATAAGGTTGTTTCATCTACATTGAAAATATGTTGTTTAGCATCGCTACCTTCACAAATTGTCTTAGCTAGATCTTCTGAATAACTTACTATGGTTTTGACATCATCACTTGCTGCCTGACCTTGGACTTTTATGTATGAAGATAGCTTTTTTCCTTTTCTTTGTTTATTTATTTTTAGACAGAGGGGAAGGGAGGGAGAAAAACATGAATGTGTGATTGCCTCTCACGTGTCCCCCACTAGAGACCTGGCCTGCAACCTAGGCATGTGCCCTGATTGGGAATGAAACCGGCGACCCTTTGGTTCACAGACCAGTGCTCAATCCACTGAGCCACACCAACCAGGGCAATAAACTTTTTTTTAAACCTCATATACCAACCTCTACTAGCTTCCAACTTATTTTTTCTTCAGCTTCCTAACCTCTTTCAGCCTTCATAGAATTGAAGAAGTTAAGGCCTTGCTCTGGATTGAGCTTTGGCTTAAGGATATATGGTTGGTTTAATCTGTTATCTAGACAACTAAAATTTTCTCTATATCAGAATAAGGATGTTTTGCTTTCTTACTATCCATGTGTTCACTGGAGTAGCATTTTTATTTTCCTCCAGGAACTTTTCTTTTGCATTCACAACTTGGCTGTCAGTGTTTGGCACAAGAGGCCTAGCTTTTAGCCTGTCTCAGCTTTCAACATGCCTTCCTGACTAAGCTTAATCATTTCTAGCTTTTAATTTACAGTGATAAAGTGCAACTCTTCCTTTTACTTGAATAATTAGAGGCCACTGCAAGGTTATTAATTTGCTTAATTTCAATATTATTCTTTCTCAGGCAATAGGAAAGCCCATGAAGAGGCAGAGGGGTGGAGAATGGCTACATGGACAAAGCCAAAGTGGGATAGGATTGAGGGTGGGAGGTGGGGACGGCTGGTGTGGGGGGGGCATGGTAGGGGGAAAATGGAGATGACTGTGCTTGAACAAAAATAAAAAAGAGAAGAAAATTTAAAAAACATTTATTGATTAAGTTCACCATTGTATATGAGTACAGTTTATGGTGCCCCAAAACAATTACAATAATAGCATCAAAGATGTGATCACAGATCACCATAACATATATAATAATGAAAATTTTCAAATACTGTGACAATTACTAAAATGTGCCACAGAGATGCAAATTGTGCAAGAGTTGTTGGAAAAATGGCACCAATAGATTTGCTCAACATAGTTGCCACAAACTTTCAATGTGTAAAAAGAAAAAAACCATTATCTGCAGTATGTAATAAGGTGAAGCACAACAAAATGAAATTTTATTTTATCTGAGAAATTTTCAGTTTCTTATTGTTATATATAGTGCTTCTGTTAACAATCAAGTACATATTTTTGGTAAACATGTTTATTTTTCTGTTGTACATGTATGTAGCAATAGAATTGCTGGGTAATAGTATAGCATATATTTAAATTAGTAATTACTGCCCCAAATTTTCCAGAATAGTTATCCCAATTTACATTCATAACAGAAATGTGGGTGCATTCCACTTACTCCACATTCTCACAAGTACTTGGTATTATAAGGGTTTTTTTTTCTTAGACATTTTGATAGTGGATTGCAGTTTAATAGATTGAAAATAGTGAGAAAGATGTAGGATGTCCAAAATGTTAAAAGAGAACAGAAATGGAAATGCCATAACACATAGTTGAAGGCAAATTGAGGAAAACTAAAACTGAAACATGTTTATACCCCACTGAATTCATACTATTTAATAAATCAGTTATATTTTCTCAGGAGCTGGGCTTCCTTCTGTACTGATTATACTCAGATAGCAGGAACCATACACTTTGGCGTCTTACACAAACCCTGACTCATATTAGGCACTCAAAAAATGTTTGGTGAATTAATGAATGAATGATCCAATATTTCCCATTATGAGAGACTTACTACATCCCAAGGCTGGAGGAAACAAAGAATGGGAGTACTTCAAGGAGCAATAGAGTCTTAAACAATGCAGGAAGAAGAAAATACATAGTTGACATAAAGCTAAAAAGATAAAAATAAGAAACATTAAGGAAGTAGACAGCATGGTCTAAGAAAGTTTTATAACAGCTTTAAGGACTCTACATTTAATAGCATAGCAAGGAAATTGCTGTTACCAGAAAAAGAGGGAAGTATTTTCATGATACTAAAAATCTTAGAAAAAGACAGAAGAAAACCACAACATCACCCTAGACAAAGCCTTCAAAATATAAAGTTTCCATGATATTATCTACCTAAGTTTCAGTCAGAGCTAGTTTCCAATCTTCCAATAGGATTCAAACTATTTCCCCATTCCATTTACTATGGAACCATTTGTCATTTTCCCTTTAAGTAAATAGCTCAAAGCCACAGTGTCACAGGCCCACCCAATTGCAAGCCAGTCTGAGTCATATCAGCAAACAGAGTTTGATGCTGACCTTTTCATATTTGGTATTTGACTGCCTGGCCCATCATTGGGTCTCATGTCTTTCTGTTTACAACTTTACTAAACTCTAAAGAGGGGACCATCAGTCAAAATACCAAAAACTGAAAGGTCACAGCAGACAGCTTACTATTTGCCAACGATATTTAATCATTCACTCTGCAATACACCTGAGACGCTGCAGTTAATTCCATTTCTTATTGACAGAAATAATTTTACTGAGAATTTCTAGGGTTTAACAGAAACCAGAGACAAATGTAATAGAATTGGACTATATTGTGTGGATTGAGGATTATTCAATTCAATTCAACAAGCTTTTATTCAATAGTTTTAACATGCCCAGGAATATGTTGATTACTGATGGAACAGAAAAGAAGCAAAAATCATGCAACTTACTTCAGTAAGTTTGGGGGAAAGTATGTGGAGAGACAAGACATAACTCACATCTTTTCAACTCCTTCATAAAGTGTGAGTATTAAATGAAGTAACCAAAGCACATTGGAAAGATAGAATAAAATCTAATGCTGTCTTAAAATGGAACACTATGTATTCTTCTAAAACAGGATTTCTCAACCTCAGCACTACTGACAGTTGGGGTCAGATAATTCATTTTTGTGGGAAGCTGTCCTGTACCTTGTAGGATATTTAGCAGCATCCCTAGTCTCTACCCTGTAGATGCTAGTAGTGCCTCCACCAGTTGTGACAAAAAAAAAAAGGTTCCAGATATTGCTAAATGTTGCCTGTGGAGCAAAATCTACCCTAGTTAAGAACCACAGCTCTAAAAAATGAAACAGATTTATATTTGTTGATATATTATTAGTGAAAAGTCAAAGATGCAGAAGAATCTATTATATTCACATATAGATTATAATATGTAATTTTAATATGTGGACAGGGTTGAGTCATTGATCTCGAACTTCTACACTACACATATATTTACATAATAATATATGTATATGTAATATAGAAAGCTTAGATCAATTTATACATATTATATGTGTAATATATAATATTTTTTTAAATTAGTTTTATTGTTGATACTATTACACATGCTTCCCCTCACCTTCACCACATTGTTGTCAGTGTCCATGGGCTATGCATATATGCATGTATGTTCCCAGGCCAATTTTCTCCAGTCCCCCCAACCCCTCTTCCCTCTAAGACCTGTCAGTCTGTTCCATGTATCCATGCCTCTGGTTGAATTTTGTTTGTCAGTTTATTTTGTTCATTACATTCCACATATGAGTGAGACCATATGGTATTAGTCTGTTTGACTTTCTCTGACTGGCTTATTTTGCCTTGCTATATATATGTAAATATATATAGGTTTATATATATTTATATTTAGAGATTTATATATATAAGTGTATATATATATATATAGTAGTATATAAAGCCTAGACCAATAACTCTCAACTTTGTCTACACTTATTACTGGAGAAGATATACAGAAAATCTCTGGAGGTAAAAACTGGGCTTTGGTATTATTTTCAAATTTTCTCCAATGATTCTATTATTATTCAACCGGAGTTGATACTAACCAGAGGGCTTGTTAAAACACAAATTGCACAGCCTCAACTCCAGTGTCTCAACCAGTATATCTAGAATGAGGCCAGATAATTTGCATTTCTAACAAGTTCTCAGGTGATGCCATGGTACTGGTCCAAGCACAACACTGAGAACTACTGCTTTAGAAGATGGTACCACATATTCTTGACTGCGCACCTTACCTCTCATAAATGGAATAGTAGAGCATAAGAAAAAAAAAATTAAGACTTTATTTATTTTCAGACAGAGGGGAAAGGAGGGAGAAAGAGAGGGAGAGAAACATCAATGTGTGGTTGCCTCCCGTGCACCCTCAACTGGGGACCAGGCCTGCAACCTAGACATGTGCCCTGACTGGGAATAGAACCGGTGACCCCCTGGTTCACAGGCCAGCACTCAATCCACTGAGCCACACCAGCCAGGGCAAAAAACAAAATTTTAATTCTAATCTTATATTCTTTAAATCTAATCTTGTATTGTTTGAGTGTTTATTACAGGAATGTTTTGTTCATATATATATTTTTTTAATTTTCAGAGGCGATAATTGAAGACCCTTTCATATTCCTTTGAAATTGCCTCCCCATGTGTTTACCAAAGATATTTACTATCTGAAATATTTTGTTAATCAATCTCTCTCTCTTTTTTTTTTTTGGTTTGGTAAAGCTAACTTTTATTAGTTTGTATTGTTGTTCAAGTACCATTGTCTCCATTTTCCCCCTACCACTCCACCCTATCCCAGCCATCTCTGCCTACCACCCTCAATCCTACATTTGGCTTTGTCCATGGGTCCCTTTATACATGTTCCTTGACAACCCTTCCTGTTTTTCCTCCATTATCGCCTCCACCCTTCCCTCTGGTTACTATCAGTTTGTTTTTTTTTTCAATGTCTCTGGTTATATGTTGCTTGTTATTTGTTTTGTTCATTAGGTTCCACTTATAGGTGAAATCATATGGTATTTGTCTTTCACCACGTGGCTTATTTCGCTTAGCATAATGCTCTCCATTTCCATCCATGCTGTCATGAAATGTATGAGTGCCTACTTTCTTTCTGCTGCATAGTATTCCATTGTGTAAATATACCAAAGATTTTAGATCCACTCATTTACTGATGGGCATTCAGGTTGTTTCCGGCACTTGGCTTTTGTAAATTGTGCTGCTATGAACACTGGGGTGCATAGGTTCTTTTGGATTGGTGTTTCAGGGTTCTTAGGGTATAATCCCAGCAGTGGAATTGCTGGGTCAAAAGGCAGTTCCATTTTTAGTTTTCTGAGGAAATTCCATACTGTTTTCCACGGTGGATGCACCAGTCTGCATTCCCACCAAGAGTGTATTAGGGTTCCCTTTTCTCCACACCCTCACCAGCACTTGTTCGTTGATTTGCTTATGATGGCCATTCTGACTGTTGTGAAGTGGTTTCTGGTTGTGGTTTTAATTTGCATCTCTCTGATGGCTAGTGATGCTGACCATCTTTTCATTATGTCTATGGGTCCTCTGTATGTCCCCTTGGAGAAGTATCTGTTCAGGTCCTTTGCCCATTTTTTAATTGGGTTGTTGTCTGGAGTGAAGTTGTGTGAGTTCTTTATATATTTTGGAGATCAAACCCTTGTCCGAGTTTTCATTGGCAAATATATTTTCCCATATGGTTGGTTCCTTTTCATTTTAATGCTGTTTTCTTTAGCTGTGCAGAAGCTTTTTATTTTGATGAGATCCCATGTGTTTATTCTTCCCTTTATGTCCCTTGCTTTAGGGGACATATCAGTGAAAATATTGCTACGTTGAATATCTGGGATTTTCCTGCCTATGTTCTCCTCTAGGACTTTTATGGTGTCATAACTCATATTTCAGTCTTTTATCCATCATTCTCTCAATTTTGAAGAGTTTTTATCTCTCAGATCATCCAAGACTTTCACAGGTTTAAAAAATGTTATCCTCGGATTGAGGGAAGATGGCGGCAACATAGGTGGGAGCGGAGTCCACTTCCCCTCAACACCAGGGAAATACCTAGCTGATCTGAGGAGCAGAGCAAACAGCCAACAGTATTCCAGCATATACGAAGATCAGAGACCAAAGATAGAGGACACTGAAAGATCTGACGGTGAGACAACAAAACCTGGAGTGCTGAAAAGACTAGAGTTAGACCGTGTTAAACACATAAACGTCAGCTCAAGACCAGTGAGCACAGGAGAGTAAGGAGACAGCACCACCGAATCCCATTGGCATTCTACCATAGAAGTTCATATCATAAATCCAGGGAGTCAGAACAAAGCAATTTAAGACGCAGAGGCCAACAAGAAGAGCCTCACAAACAATGGGAAGACAAAGAAACAATTCCCAAATGAAAGGAAAGGAGGAAGTCTCAGAAAGAATACTAACCGAAAAAGAGGCAAGTCAACTATCAGATACTGAGTTCAAAGCAATGGTCATCAGGAAACTCACTGAGCTCTCTGAGCTCAAAGAGAACTACCAGAAACTACAAGGAAACTACAATGAACTCACTGCAAACTATATCAACATGAAAAAGGAAATAGAAAATATCAACAAGAGCCAAGCGGAAATGAAGAATACAATTTCTGAATTGAAGAACACAGTAGAAGGAATTAAAAGCAGACTTGATGAAGCAGAGGATTGGATCAGCGAGCTGGAGGATAAAGTAGAAAAAAACACCCAGAAGGAGCAAGAAAAGGAAAAGAGGCTCAGAAAGAATGAAGAGGCAATAAGGGAAATGCAGGACAACATGAAACGTAACAATATCCGTATAATAGGAATACCAGAAGGAGAAGAAGAAGAGCAAGGGATAGAAAACCTGTTTGAAAAAGTAATGATGGAAAATTTCCCTAATCTGAGGAGAGAAAAAGTCACCCAAATCCAGGAAACACAGAGAGTCCCAAGCAAGAGGAACCCAAAGAGACCCACTGCAAGACACATCATAATTAAAATGGCAAATTTCCAAGACAAAGAGAGGATCTTAAAGGCAGCAAGGGAGAAAAAGGAAGTAACATACAAGGGAGCCCCAATAAGGTTAGCAACTGACTTCTCAATGGAAACGCTCCAAGCCAGAAGAGAATGGCAAAAAATATTCCAAGTACTGAGAACCAGAGGCCTGCAACCAAGACTACTTTACCCAGCAAGGCTCTCAATCAAGATAGAAGACCAAATAAAGAGTTTCCCAGACAAAAAAAGTCTAAAAGAATACAGCTCCACCAAACCAGCTCTGCAAGAGATGCTAAAGGGACTGCTTTAAGGAAAGGAAGGAAAAGAGAAAGACAGAGGAACACAGGTAGGAAATAATGGCAATGAATAACTACCTATCGATAATAACCTTAAACGTAAATGGATTAAATGCTCCAATCAAGAGACATAGAACAGCTGAATGGATAAGAAAACATGACCCACACATATGCTGCCTACAAGAGACCCATCTCAGGACAAAAGACTTACACAGACTGAAAGTGAAGGGCTGGAAACAAATTTTCCAAGCAAACGGACAGGAAAAAAAAGCAGGGGTAGCAATACTCATATCTGACAAAATAGACTTCCAAAGAAGGGCCATAAAGAGAGACCCAGAAGGTCACTTCATAATACTCAAAGGAAGAATCCACCAAGAAGACATAAACATTGTAAATATATATGCACCCAACATAGGAGCACCCAAATACATAAAGAAAATCTTGGAGGATTTCAAGAAAGATATTGACAGCAACACAATTATAGTAGGGGATTTTAACACCCCACTATCAAAAATGGACAGGTCTTCCAAACAAAAGATCAACAAAGATATTGTGTCACTTAACAATACCTTAGAGGAAATGGACTTAACTGATATATACAGAGCTTTTCATCCCAAAGAAGCAAAATACACGTTCTTTTCAAGTGTCCATGGAACTTTTTCAAAGATAGACCACATGATAGGACACAAAGCAAGCCTCAACAAATTCAAGAAAATTGAAATCATATCAAGCATCTTCTCTGACCACAAGGGTCTGAAACTAGAAACCAACGCCAAGGGTAAAAACCCAAAACACTCAAAAGCATGGAGACTGAATAGCATGCTATTAAACAATGAATGGGTCAAGAACGAGATTAGGGAAGAAATCAAAAACTTCCTGGAAACAAATGAAAACGAACTCACAACAACCCAAAACCTATGGGACACAGCAAAGGCAGTCCTGAGAGGGAAGTTCATAGCAATACAGGCCTACCTTAAGAAGTTAGAAACAGTTCAAACAAACAACCTAACCCTATGCCTACAAGAACTGGAGGAACAACAACAAAGACAGCCCAGAGCAAGCAGAAGGAAGGAAATAACCAAGATCAGAGCAGAACTAAATGACATAGAGACTAAAAGCACAATTGTAAGGATCAATGAATCCAGGAGCTGGTTCTTTGAAAAGATAAACAAAATCGACAAGCCTTTAAGTAGGCTCATCAAAAAGAAAGGAGAGAGGATCCAAATAAACAGAATTAGAAATGAAAGTGGAGAGATTACAACTGATACCACAGAAATACAAAGGATCGTAAGAAATTACTATGAAGACCTGTATGCTAAGAAATTTGAAAACCTAGATGAAATGGACACATTTCTAGAAAAATATAATCTTCCAAAACTGAATGAAGAAGAAGCAGAAAACCTGAACAGACCAATATCAGCAAAGGAAATTGAAGCAGTCATCAAGAAACTCCCATCACACAAAAGCCCTGGACCAGATGGTTTCACAGGAGATTTCTACAAAGCATTTAAGGAAGAACTAACCCCTATCCTTCACAGACTATTCGAAAAAATCCAAACTGATGGAAGACTCCCAAACTCTTTTTATGAAGCCAACATCATCCTAATCCCAAAACCAGATAAAGACACAACGAAGAAAGAAAACTTCAGGCCAATATCGCTGATGAACATAGACGCTAAAATTCTCAACAAAATATTAGCAAACCGCATCCAGCAATATATTAAAAAGATCATCCACCATGACCAAGTGGGATTCATCCCAGGGATGCAAGGATGGTACAATATTCGCAAATCAATAAACATAATACATCACATCAACAACAGCAAAGACAAAAATCACATGATCATATCAATAGATGCGGAAAAAGCATTCGATAAGATACAGCACCCATTTCTGATAAAAACACTCAGCAAAGTGGGAATAAAGGGAGCAGTCCTCAACATAATTAAGGCCATATATGAGAGACCTACAGCCAACATCACACTCAATGGACAAAAACTTAGAGCTTTCCCACTAAGATCAGGAACTAGACAAGGATGCCCTCTCTCACCACTCCTATTCAACATAGTATTGGAAGTCCTAGCCACAGCAATCAGACAAGAAAAAGCAATAAAAGGCATCCAAATTGGAAAGGAGGAAATGAAACTGTCACTGTTTGCAGACGACATGATAGTGTACATGGAAAAACCTATAGACTCCACTCAAAAACTACTCGACCTAATAAATGAATTTGGCAAAACAGCTGGATACAGAGCCAATACCCAGAAATCAAAGGCATTCCTGTACACCAGCAACGAAACTGCAGAAACAGAAATCAGGAAAAAAATCCCATTCGATATAGCAACAAGAAAAATAAAGTACCTAGGAATAAACCTAACCAAGGAGGTAAAAGACCTGTACTCAGAAAACTACACAACACTGAAGAAAGAAATTAAGGAAGATACAAACAAATGGAAGCATGTACCATGTTCATGGATTGGAAGAATCAACATTATCAAAATGGCCATACTACCCAAAGCAATTTATAGATTCAATGCAATCCCTATTAGAGTACCCATGACATATTTCACAGATATAGAACAAACATTGCAGAAATTCATATGGAACCATAAACGACCTCGAATAGCTGCAGCAATTTTGAGAAAGAAAAACAAAGCAGGAGGGATCACAATACCTGATATCAAACTGCATTATAAGGCCACTGTAATCAAAACAGCCTGGTACTGGCATAAAAACAGGCACATAGACCAATGGAACACAATAGAGAGCCCAGAAATAAACTCAAGTCTATACGATCAATTAATATTTGACAAAGGAGGCAGGAGCATAAAATGGAGCAAAAACAGCCTCTTCAACAGATGGTGTTGGGAGATCTGGACAGCTACGTGCAAAAAAATGAAACTCGATCACCAACTTACGCCATACACGAAAATAAACTCAAGATGGATAAAAGACTTAAATATAAGCCGTAACACCATAAAAGTCCTTGAGGAAAACATTGGCAGGAAAATCTCAGACATTCCACGCAGCAACATCCTCACAGACACATCCCCTAAAGCAAGGGACATAAAGGAAAGAATAAACAAATGGGACCTCATCAAAATAAAAAGCTTCTGCATGGCTAAAGAAAACAGCACCAAATTACAAAGAGTACCAACAGTATGGGAAAACATATTTGCCAACGATACCTCAGACAAGGGCCTGATCTCCAAAATATATAAAGAACTCACTCGACTCCACTCCAGGAAGACAAACGACCCAATTAAAAGATGGGCAAAGGACTTGAACAGACACTTCTCCAAGGAAGACATACAGAGGGCCCAGAGACATATGAAAAGATGCTCAGCATCACTAGCCATCAGAGAGATGCAAATTAAAACCACAATGAGGTATCATCTCACACCAGTCAGAATGGCCAACATAAACAAATCCACAAACAAATGTTGGAGAGGATGCGGAGAAAAGGGAATCCTAGTGCACTGTTGGTGGGAATGGAGACTGGTGAGGCCACTGTGGAAAACAGTCTGGAATTTCCTCAGAAAACTAAAAATGGAACTGCCCTTTGACCCAGTAATTCCGCTGCTGGGATTATACCCTAAGAACACTGAAACACCAATCCAAAAGAAGCTGTGCACCCCAATGTTCATAGCAGCACAATTTACAATAGCCAAGTACTGGAAGCAACCGAAGTGCCCATCAGCAAACGAGTGGATCCAAAAACTATGGTATATTTACACAATGGCATTCTACGCAGCAGAGAGAAAGAAGGAGCTTATACACTTTGCAACAGCATGGATGAAACTGGAGAGCATTATGCTAAGTGAAATAAGCCAGGAAGTGAGGGACAAGTACCATATGATCTCACCTTTAACTGGAACATAAGCAATAGAAGAAAAAAGCAAACAAAATATAACCAGAGACATTGAAGTTAAGAACAATCTAACAATAGCCAGGGCGGGGGTGGGGGGTGGGGGCGGGGACAGTGGGAAGAGGGTATTACAGGAACTACTATAAAGGACACATGGACAAAACCAAGGGGGAGGGTGGAGAGGGGGGAGGGAGGTGGGTTCACCTGGGGTGGGGTAGAGGGATGGGGAGAAAAGGCATACAACTGTAATTGCATAACAATAAAAAAAAATAAAAAAATAAGAAACTTTAAAAAAAAAATGTTATCCTCTATAAGTATACTTGTATTACTAACTATTGTTTTCTTTAATTTTTTCTATTGTTTTAAACAGTATAAAACTAAAATTATACTATTCATATTTATCTGGAGCATGATATTTTTGTAAATACCATATTTTTTAGATTTTCATATATATACATATATATAGCTTAATCACTTTCTTTTTTACATTTTTAAAATTATTGTTATTCTCCTACAATTGTCCAATTTTTCCCCTTTGACCTCCCCCACCCAGCTTAACCCCCACTCCCACAGTCAATCCCCAAACTGTTGACAATGTGCATGTGTCATTCACACATGTTTTTTGACCAATCCCTTCCTATTCTTTCCACCATTATCCCCCACTCCCCGTCACCTCTGACAGCTGTCATTTGTTTCCATGTCTCTGGTTTTATTTGGTTCATTAGTTTATTTTATTCATTAGATTCCTCTTATAAGTCAGATTATATAGTGTTTGTCTTTCAGCTACCAGCTTATTTCACTTAGCATAATAGTCTACAGATCCAACCATCTGTCACAAAAGGTAGTAAATCTATCTTTCTTTTCTCTCTGTAGTATCCCATTGTTTAAAGGTACCACAGTTTTCTGATCCACTCATTTACTCATGGGCAGTTAGGCTGTTTCCAGCACTTGGCTTGTGTAAATAGTGCTGCTATGACATTGGGATGCATAAGTTCTTTTGAATTGTTATTTCGGGATTCTTTGGGTATATTTTCAGCAGTGGAATTGCTGGATCAAACAGGCAGTTAATTTTTTGTATAATATCCACACTATTTTTCATAGAGGCTGCCCCAGGCTGCCTTCCCACCGACAGTGAACTAGGGTTGATTTTTCTCCACATCCTCACCAGCATTTGTTTTTTGTTGATTTATTAATGATGACCATTCTGACAGGTGTGAGTTGATATATCATTGTGTTTTTAATTTGCATCTTTTTGATGGCTAGTGATGTTGAGCATTTTTCATGTGTCTATAGGCCTGTATATCCTCCTTGGAGAAGTGTCTATTCATGTACTTTGCCCATTTTAAAATGTATTTTTTTGCTTTCCTGGTATTGAGTCACACGAGTTCTTTATACATTTTGCAGATTAAACCCTTATCTGATATGTCATTGGCACATATGTTCTCCCATACAGTAGTAGGTTTCATTTTCATTTTGATAATGATTTCTTTAGCCATGCAGAAGTTTATTAATTTGATGTGGCATCATTTGTTTATTTTTTTCCTTTATTTTCCTTGCTCTGGGAGATATATTGGAAAAATATTGCAACATGGGATGTCTGAGAGCACTGAAAAAATTAAGATTATAAGAAAAGTAAACTGAATATGAGATGACTAATGGAAAGATAAATTATTTTGAGTGGGTAAAGGGAGGAGTAATAAGAGCAGGGAATAGAAACAAGGCATAGAAAGATAGAAAATAAAATTTACAATGTAAATAAAAAAGGGAGGGAAGAATGCAAAATGCAGTAAGAAAAGCAAAGAGTGTAATACAAGGTTTGAGATTTTTAAAAAATTGAAAAAACTGGAATGAAATTCAATAAAAACAACCACCACAGCAATATCAATGACAAATGAACAAAGATTAATTTAGGTGGAAAGAGAATAAGAATATTATAAGAAGGAAAAAAGAAAGAAAATAGATTATGAGTTGTCTAAGGGAAAGAAAAATTATTTTCAGAGGATGGAGGGAGAAGAAATAATAAGAGTAAGGAATAAAAAACAGGCTAAGAGAGGGAAAAAAATAAAATTCAAAATGAAAATAAGAAAGGTAGGAGGAAGGCAAAATGGAATAGAAGAGGGGAACGGTAAATTTTGAGATTTGAAATACAAAATAGTGAACATCTAGGAATAAAGTTGAAAAATGCAACAGCAACCATCATATCAATGGCAAATGAGCAAAGATTAATAAACGTGGAGAGAGAATAAGGATGTTATAAGGAAGGGGGAAATGTGAGATGACTAATGGTAAGAAATGGTTTTGAGAGCCTGGAGAGAGGGGAAATGGTGAGGCCGAGGAACAGAAACAAGGCACAGAAAAGGCAAAACTAAAATTTAAAACAAAACTAAGAAGGGGAAAGAAAAAGGAAAAATAAAATATGAGATATTAAATAAAACTAAAATAAAAAATAGTGAAATAGAACAAAATTGAAGAAAAATAAAGAATGTTAAAAAGCTTTGCAGGAAAAAAAATAATAATCCAGATAATGAAGAAGACCAAGGTGGAAGTCATCTCAGCAGAGTTGTATTTGCCACCGTCTTCTACTTCTGAATCTGCCCCTGGTAATGTCAGATGGTGTTGCAGTCTAGCTTTAGGCAGCCTGTTCAAGGTTGCAAGTGACGCACGGTCTATGGCTGTCTCACTCAGGCCTGGCTAGTCCTTGCTGTTCTGCCATGCCAGCTTTCCATCAGTACAAGCCCCAGGAGTGGCTAATATAATGTCTGAGAGCACTGCAAGTACCACCACCGTCTGCCTCCAGAGGGGTCCTCTGGTGAGCTCACAAGCATGGTGCCCTTGAGTCACCCCCAGGAGGCACTGTTCAGTCTTCAGGGAAGATGGTGAGTGTGTTTCCCCACCTCTGACTCCCGCCACACATCTTGGTGTGTCCCAGGTTCTTTCCAATAATGTACAATTTCTAATGAATTAGCTGTTCATTTGATATGACAGGCCAATCTGTATAAAAGGGTCAGCTCTTTACTGCTTGATGCTGATGGCAGCTCTGTATAACAACCAAGGATGGACAGGTCCCTGAACATCCCTTGCTGCACCTGTCTCTAATCTCTCTGCTCTGCTGGTTTCAGTGGATCACAGCCTGGCCCAAGGAACCAGCATAATACCTGATAAAATTTCAGAAAGGGTCGTTTAGAACTTCTCCTTCTTTCCCCTGCAGATATGAACCCAGAAGGTGCCCCTGGGCCTGGCTTCACTGGTCTGAGAGCATGCAGACCCAACCCCTTCTGGTGGGGGTTGGGCATGCCTGCCTGTTAGGAGCCCTGCCAAGCTGCAATGAATCTCAGGCACTCAGCTCCTGCATGTCCAGTCCCCAGACGGCCAATCTCGCAGGAGACTCAGTTCCAGATTCTGCTCTGCACAGCCCCTTGCTCACCAGTCCTGCTGACTGGTGTCCCGTAATTGCTTCACTATACCACTTTCTGTTCTTTCTGAGAAGCTGGACTCAGTGGAAATGACCTGCACTTTCACTCTGTTTTTTTTGCTGGCACAGCTGCTGCTTTTGCATACATGGGTCCCTGCCCAGCCATACCTCAGCCCTTTTCTTTAAAAGTCTGTATGTGACACACACACTGCAGCACCGAGCCATGGATCAGCTCTCTGCATGTTCCACCTCCCCCCAAAGCACAAAGTCTCTCTCAGTCAGGGCTGTCCGCAGCCTAACAGTGTTCTGACAGTTTTAGGAGATAGAGTTTATCTCTAGAACTCTCCTAGTTCATGCTGCTTGCTGTATGTGTGTGCACCCTAAGTCTCCCAGACTCTGAATATTCTCCCAAGTCACTCTCGATTAGGGTTGGGGGTACCCTGTGTGGTACCAGAGCCTCCATGTTGGGAGGCGAGGGAGACACTAAGCTGTGTTTTCTGTCCTGTCCTCTGATGCAGGATCCTCCTACAGGGCATTGCCCCCTCAACTTATAAAATATCTTACTGGATGGTGCAAATATCCTCTGTACTCCTTGGCTTCAAAAATTCATGCCAACTGAGATTCCATTGATTGTTCAGGTCACATATCGGAAGATCAGCCAAACATCAATGCTGGGGCCACAAGCAAGTGGGCTCAGCTTCCACCTACTCAGCAGTCATCTTCATTATTCCTCATTTTCATTCACTGCATGATAGTTCCTAATATATTTATACATATTATATGTACATGCATATTATTTCCATTTTCCCCTTACAGATAATGCTGCTATGAACATTCATGGACAAGCATGTTTGTATTCACTAGGTAAAGAAGTTGTACCAATTCACATTCCCAACACAGGAAAGTTCCTATTATATCTTTACCAATACTTGGTATTGACAGATTTTAATATTTTTTATTTGATTATTGTGAAATATCTCTTTGTGGTTTTAATTTGCATCTCTGTGATGCAAATTAGTTTCTAAAGGAACTAATTCCATGCCTCAATCAGACATGTGTAATAGCAGAGGCACAAATGTTTAACTCCCTGACCAACTCCTTGGGGTGCTCTTCAAAACAGTTGGGAAGAAACAAATCTTGTGTTTGCTGACCAAGGGGCTTAATAAATTCAATTACATAATAATGATACTGTGCATATGTCTGCATTTGGGTATTTTACTTATACATTCATTTTGATTCTCACAAAAGGAGGTGCTTGAGATGGACCAGACAAGTTTCTTTACCCCCAAATCATAGAAGAGACCATTAGAATTCTGAGTTTAACAAAATTTTCCCAATCTCACCACTTGTTTTTAAAGCTAAAGCTATTAAACAACTAAAAGTCATACCTTGGCTGGTGTGGCTCAGTGGACTGAGCACTGGCCTGTGAACCAAAGGGTCACTAGTTCAATTCCCAGTCAGAGCACATGCCTGGGTTGCAGGCCAGGTCCCCAGTAGGGGGTGTGTGAGAGGAAACCATGCATTGATGTTTCTCTTCCTCTCTTTCTTTCTCCCTTCCCCTCTGTCTAAAAAAATAAATAAGTAAAATCTTCTTAAAAGAGTCAAACCTAAAAGCAACCTTGAAATTTGCCTGTTCCAATCTTTCACTTTTAAGTAGAAAAAAATAGAATATAACAAGAGAAGTGACTTATTCCAGGTCATATAACCAGTTTGTAACTGGGCTGAGAACAGAATGCAAATCCAGTCACCTTTTCAGTACACCCCCCTGATCCACTGAGAACAGGCCTGTGAAAGAGATTCAGGATAGGAATCTCTGAAATGGGGAGGGGGAGAGAGATAAAGAAATGGGCCTTAGGAACAGGAAGTTAGCCAGTAGTGGTCAGGCCAAGAAGGTCATGCCCTGGTGGGGTTTGGACATCACTGAGGGTTGGTCCTAATGCTCCCATCCACAGTTGCAACAATCAAACCCCAGGATTGTACCAGGTTGAATTAGTCAGTGAAGGATTGTGCTTTCTAATTGGGCAGTCCCCTGCTATTGAGTAACCTGCCGGCCACCTTGACATGGGCTTCCAGAAGTCATTGTTTTAAAGCAGGCACTAGTGCCCTGGCTGAAAATACCTTGGTCAGATTATCATGCTCTTAATTAGCTGTGCATGATGGCGATAAATTAAGGATGGCATAAAAGGCAATGGAAATAATGCAACTCTCATTAGGGATTTCTCATTTGTTATATGAGTGTGTCTACTGGGTGAGTTCCCATTAAAACAAACTTGGGCCTATTATTTAAGCCATTTCAGGAGAGTGCTAGGTTATCTTTCCCTTTGACATTTATTGTACCTGGCATAAAGGTTAAAAACAATTATGTTCACTAGGAATATTTATTATCCTGTGAGATTCAAGCAGGGCCATTATGTTTGTTTTCTTCTTATCAAAGCTGGTCAAGGGGAAACTTTTTAATGAGTTTGAGCTAAATATTAAGGAAATTTTCCCTTCCCTGAGCTCAGAAACATAAACCTGGAAATAAACCTAGACATAGTGATATTTTGCAAAAGCCATAGCTCTGAGTCTTTTTAAAATCATTTGCACACTGTTGGTGCTGCACATTCTTTGGGCCAGCTTCCATTGTCTGAAAGAGTCATATCAAAATACCAAGAAGGCACAATCAAATTAGTGGAAAGAACACTAGATTGGGCATGAGGGGAGCTTCACTTATGCCTAGCTTCAACAACTCATGCTTCCACCAACGTCCTGTATAACTTTGACAACTCCATTCTTCCAGTTGCTCAGGACAAAAATCTCAACTCCTTTTTTTTTTCTCTTATAACCTACATTCAAACCTTTAGCAAATCTTGTTTGCTACTACCTTCAAATAAATGCACAACTATATCATTTCTCATCTCTTTCACCACTACCAAGATGGTGCAAGCCAACATCTCTAGGTTGCATTACAATCCTAGCTTCCTAACTTGTTTTCTTAGTCAGGGATCTAAAAAAAGAATAGGAAATATATAACATACACAAAAAGAGACTTATGATGAGAGATTGATTCATTCAGTTATGGAGGCTAAAAATTCCCACAATCTGCCGTCTGCAAGCTGGAAGCCCCAGGAATGGAGTGGTGGGGGAAATGATATAAGTCTCAGACCAGACTACACATTTGAAGGCCTGAGAATGAGTAATGCCAATGTGAGGGAAGGAGAAGATGGATGTCTTAGCTCAAGGAGAGAGTGAATTTGCCCTTCCTCCACATTTTTGTTATATTCAGGACCTCAATGGATTACATGATGCCCACCTGTATTGCTGAAAGCTATCTTCTTTACTCAGTCTGCCGATTCAAATGCTAATCTCTTCCAGAGAAACCTTTACAAATACATCTAGGAATAATGTTTTACCAGCCATCTGGGCATCCCGTAGCCCAGTCAAGTTGACATATAAAATTAACCATCACACTGATTTTTTGATTTCACCTTCACTTTATGACAGTCTGTCTTTAACAGTGGAGCTAAAATCTAAATCCCAGTCAGATCATGTTACTTCTCTGTTCAAAATCTGCCATCGTTCCTCATTTCACTAATAGTCTTCCCAATGGCATTATAAACGGTATGGTATCTGGTACCCCATTACTTCTCTTCCTTTTTTAAAAATATTTTATTGTTATTCTATTACATATGTCCCAGTTTTCCCCCTTTGCCCTCCTCTTCCAGTCCAGTCCCTGCTCCCACAGTGAGTCCCCACACTGTTGACCATGTACATGGGGCATTTATACATATTCTTTGACTAGTCCCTTCCCCCATTTTCCACCATTATATCCCTTCCCCCTCCCCTCTGGTAACTGTCATACTGTTCCATGATTCCATGCCTCTGGCTCTAGTACACAGCAGAAAGAAAGAAGCAACTCCTACCTTGTGTGGCAGCATGGATGGAACTGGGGAGCATTACGCTAAGTGAAATAAGCCAGGCAGTGAAAGACAAATACCATATAATCTCACCTGTTAGAGAAACCTAATAAACAAAAACAAACTAATGAGTACTTCTCTTCCTTTATCTCCCTCTATCCTCCCTATCACTCACTTTACTCCAGACATGCTGGGCTCTTTGCTATTGCTGGAACATGACCATCTCAAGGCTTTGCACAAACAGTTTCCTCCACCTAAAAAGGTTTTATTGCAGGTGTCTCCAAGTCTCACCTCCACCTTCTTCAAGTATTTTCTAAAA
This sequence comes from Desmodus rotundus, assembly GCF_022682495.2. NCBI lineage: Eukaryota > Metazoa > Chordata > Mammalia > Chiroptera > Phyllostomidae > Desmodus > Desmodus rotundus. The sequence goes on along the minus strand of NC_071400.1, from coordinate 22,596,638 downwards.
TTTTAACTGTTCAGTAAAGCCTACCTACTCTCATCATCCTATTTAAAGTTGCAACTCTTCCCATCCCATTAGCCCACTCACCTTTTATTAGTCTTTTTCCATGACATTATCAATTGCTAACGTTAGTGTGTTAGTATAATTGTTACTGTAATTAGTCTAACATTTTTTATCTGCTTTGTTTACATGTATCTCAAGTGCCTTCAACAGTGGCCAACACAGAGCAGGGACCCAATATTTATTTGCCTAATTTAATAATATTTCTCCAATTTGTACTTCAATTTCTACATCTGCTAATGATATGGTTGAACTGTCCAGAGGTCAGCAAACTTTTTTGGGGGGGAGGGGGGTAAAGAGACAGACGGTTAGATGTTTTTGCAACCATGTGACCTCCATCAAAATTTCCTAATTCTGTCACTACAGTATGAAAGCAGCCTTCAATAATATATTAATGATTGGACACAGCTGTTCCAATTAAACTTTATTTACAAAAACAGGCAGAGAACCAAGTCTGGCCCCACATCATAGTTTTCCAACACCTTAATTAGATGATCTTTAAGAGGTCACTGTGTTCTGATGTTCTGTGGCTCTGGGTTATAAAGGGACAGGTTTGTTGTTAGGGGATTTTTTTTTAGAAGTTTGTCAATTTTGTTGATGTTTTTATTGTTTTCTGTGGAAGTCAACAAAGTAAATATTTTAATTTTTTTTCAATTACAGTTTTCATTCAATATTATTTTGTATTAGTTTCAGGTGTACAGCATAATGGTAAGGCAATTATATATGCTACAAAGAATTTCCCTTGATATCTCCAGTACCCCCTCTATACCATACATACATAGTTATTACAATATTATTGACTATATTCATTATGTTATACTTTACATCCCCATGACTATTCTGTAATTACCAATTTGTACTTCTTAATACCTTTACCTTTTTTTTTGCCCAGAGCCCCAAACCCCTCTCCTCTGGCAACCACCAGTTTGCTCTCTGTGTCTATAAGTCTCATTCTATTTTGTTTATTCATTTCTATTGTTCATTAGATTCCACATATAAGGGGAATTTTCTTGTGACTTTCATATCATACCACATAAAAACTACTTATTCTGCTTGTTCTTAGACCTGGACAGCCCTGCAGAGAAAACATGGTAGGGCAAGCCAAGCAAAGTGCCAGGATGCCAAATTACTGAAAGGTGTTATATGTGCTTAAGTCAGAACCTCCCTCCTATAAGATAAAAATAGTATCAGAGTTTCCTTCATCCACACCACATGCTGGCAGAAAGGCAGTCTTCAAGCGGAGGTCCCTGCTAGACAGAGTACCTGTATAATAAAGAATGTAACCTTGTTCGGAAAGAAGTGTGGCCTGTGCCTTTGGCTTCTGGAAGGTAGTCTCTAATCCTTTCGAATATCATGCCTTATGAGAGTGTCTTTGTTTATCTGGATGCCTTGGTGATTAGAGAGTCTAACAATATGATTTATGACAGGGACTTTAGGCCAGGTAGGTCCACTTTCCCTCAAAAGGGAATGGAGACTAAAGGGCAGCTGTGTGGCATCAGCTCTAACTCTGGAGAGCCTGGAAACAGGTCAGTCATGTAAAACTTATGAGTCAACAATGGAGCCCTATTAGAATCTCTAGACACAAAGTGTCAGGTGAGCTTCCCTGATTGACAATATTCTGTATGTACTGTCATACACTGATGCTAAGAAAAATAATATTTCCCATTACCCCTTTGGAAAGGACAACTGGAGGCTTTGCATTTGCAACTTTCATGGACTCTGCATCATGCATCTATTCCCTTGAATGATTTTTAATATTTATCCTTTTCCTGTAGTAAATCATAGCTTTGAGAATAACAGCTTGCAATGAGTTCTGTGAGTCTTTCTAGCAAAACATTGAGCATGAGGGTCATTTTAGGAACCCCTCAAACTTGCAGTTGTTGTCAAAAGTGAGGGTAGTGTTGTGGACTGTGATTCCTCAAACTCTATAGTACCCTGGTATCCTAGCCAAGAAAAGGAAAAGATCTTCCTTTAGCTTCCCCTGCCCACTTACCCTCATACTAAACTTCCCAGGCTTTCTCAATACTTAACTATGACTCTGTGGTCTTTCAGACCCCACCAAGGCAAGCCCAAATTCTGTGAAGTCTTAGAACCACATAAAAGAAGAAATATTATGCTCCTCAGTCAGCCATCAATATCCATGAGGTCCTGATGCTGACATCAGGATATGGTAAGGCAGGATATCCCATAGGCAGGTGTCCATTAAAGAATATCTTGGGTCACATAACCCAGACATTATATCATAGAAGCAGGTTTAGCGAGGGGTAAGGATTTTCATTATCATGACATTCATATTCTCTTTCTCTCTCCCTCCCTCCTTCTTCTTCTCCCTCTCCCCCTCCTTCCCCTCCTTTCCTGTCCCCCTCTGTTTCTCCCTCTCTACTTTCCTTATGGTCAATTAGGTAATTTAAAGCACCACATTAATATAGTGAACATTAATTATTTATCCATATCCCATTTGAAAAATATCTACTATTTCCAATGTCTATGAATTGGGGAACAGTTGAGTTAATATGATATTTCCAAAACTTAATGCTATAAACCCTTTAATATGATATTTATGGTGTTTTAAAATATATTTTATTGATTATGCTATTACAGTGTCACATTTTAACCCTTTATTCCTCTCTGTCCTGCACACTCCCTCCCACCCGTATTCCCCCTCCTCTTAGTTCATGTTTATGGGTAGTACATGTAAGTTCTTTGGCTTCGCCATTTCCTACACTATTTTTAATCTCCCCCTGGTCTATTTTGTACCTACCATTTATGCTACTTATTCTCTGTACCTTTTTCCCTATCCCCCCTTCCCCTCCCCACTGATAACCCTCCATGTGATCTACATTTCTGTGATTCTGTTCCTGTTCCAGTTATTTGTTTAGTTTGTTTTTGTTTTGTGTTGTTTTTAGATTTGGTTGTTGATAGTTGTGAGTTTGTCATTTTACTGTTCGTAGTTTTGATCTTCTTCTTTTTCTTAGATAAGTTCCTTTAACATTTCATATAATAAGGGCTTGGTGATGATGAACTCCTTTAACTTGACGTTATCTGAGAAGCACTTTATCTGCCCTTCCATTCTAAATGATAGCTTTGCTGGATAGAGTAAACTTGGATGTAGGTCTTTGCCTTTCATGACTTCGAATACTTTTTTCCAGCCCCTTCTTGCCTACAAGGTTTCTTTGGAGAAATCAGTTGCTAGTCTAATGGGAACTCTTTGTAGGTAACTGTCTCCTTTTCTCTTGCTGCATTTAAGATTCTCTCCATATCTTTAATCTTAGATAATGTAATTATGATGTGCCTTGGTGTGTGCTTCCTTGGATCCAAATTCTTTGGGATTCTCTGACCTTCCTGGACTTCCTGGAAGTTTATTTCCTTTGCCAGATTAGGAAAGTTCTTCATTATGTGTTCAAATAAGTTTTCCATTTCTTGCTCTCCCTCTTCTCCTTCTGGCACCCCTATGATTCAGATGTTGGGATGTTCAAAGTTGTCCTGGAGGTTCCTAAGCTTCTTCTCATTTTTTTGAATTCTTGTTTCTTCATTCTGTTCTGGATGAATTTTTATTTCTTCCTTCTAGTCCAAACCATTGATTTGAGTCCTGGTTTCCTTCCTGTCACTGTTGCTTCCCTGTACATTTGCCTTTATTTCACTTTCCATAGCCTTCACTTTTTCCTCTATTTTGCATCCATATTCAACCATTTCTGTGAGCATCCTGATTACCGGTGTTTTGAACTGTGCATCTGATAGGTTGTCTATCTCTTCATCACTTAGTTGTATTTTTTCTGGAGCTTTGATCTGTTCTTTCGTTTTGGCCTTTTTTTTTTTTTGGCCTCAGCAAGCTTGTTACGTAGCAAGGGGCAGAGCCTTAGGTATTCACCAGGGCAGGGTAACCCATGTCACTGTGTTGTGGCACTGTATGTGGGGGAGGGGTCTGAGAGGGAACAATGCTGCTTGCTCAACTGTCCACCTGCTTTCAGTCACTTCCTCTGCTACCCACAAGCAAATTGGGCACTTCTCATGCTGATTCCCAGGTGGGTGGTTTAGTGTACATTCTAGGACCCTGGGGGTCTCTCCAATGAACTCGCCTGTGAGGCTGGGAGTTTCTCCTGCCACCACAACCCCCACACATTTTTTCAGTGAGAAGTTTTGAGGCTTTATTTCCCCACACTGGAACCCTGGGTTGCGCAGTCTGTCTCACTCCCCAATTGTTCGTCCAGGCACCACCTTACTGCAAATCCTTTCCACCTGGCTGCCCATCTTTCCCCTTCTACCGGTATGGATGAATGTTTCTTCTTTAACCCCTTGGTTGTTGGACTTCCATATGGTTCGATTTTCTGGCACTTCTGGTTGATTTTGGCTTTTAAATTGGTTGTTGTCCTTCTTTTGGTTGTGTAAGGAGGCACAGTGTATGTACTTATGCCTCCATCTTGGCCAGAAGTCTGATATTTATGGTGTTTTAAATGACATATAAAAATGCTTCAAGCTTACCTGGAAAAGTAGAATTTGAAGTTTACATACATCAACTGTATACTTTTATATACATCTATATAATACACATAAAAATGATGGAACTACACAAAAATAGTAACTGTGATTATCTATGGTTTTAGAATTATGAATGATTTCCTTTGTTACATTTTATATATTTTCCAAAATTTTATTCTGTCTTGCTTTTAGAGACAAAAAATTGTTACATTACAATTTAGCAAATGTATTGATGGCCACAAGAGAGACACTACCTGTCCGTGCTGCAAATCCTTTCCTCTTCAAGAAGCACATCTCATAGTATGATATACGCTGGTCAGTCATTTGTATGTCTGTTTTGGGAGGGGGTGTCAAAATCCATGTCTCCTTCCTTCACTGTTCAGTTCCTATCACCTCACACAGAGCATAGCATAGGTAAGCACATATGTCCACAGAACTGCAGTTACAGTAGTAAGAAATGGCAATTTACAAAGGACACAGTGACGGTCCTCCAAGATCTTTTCCAGTGCTCTGCTGGCCTGAATAGATTCAAGATGACTACTTGTCAATGTATTAGATGAGAAATGTTGCATAACACAGAAGAGAAATACATTGCTTTTCACCATACATTTAGTGCAGGCTAAATTCTTCTCTCATGTTTAAAGCACTCTGGTCCACCCAGTTACCTTCTCCCTCACTACCCACTCAACAGCCTGTTAAACACCATTCCTGTAACAACTTTAACCTTAATCACTAACTTCCCTGTAGCTTTCAAACCCTTTCCACTTACACAAATGCTAAGTCATATTGCTCTCTTTCTTGTAACTACTCAAGTAGAACAGAATTTGTTGACTGATATGAAAGCCAGTTCTCAACATTTCCAATGACATCTTGTGGTTTCTGGCCCAGAAAGTAACCTCACACTTACAAAGAATGTTGCTCATTTGCAAGGTCTTCCAGTGCCCAAAGAAATCTCATGTCCATTTTCCAGAGCACTAGTCAGCCATGTGACCAAAACAGGCACCGCTTTTCAAGGATCTTGTGAAAAATTTTGAGATACTTTCGATCAAATTCTTGGTCCTTATCAGCCTTTCTTCCTTTACAAAAGAGGCATCCAGTACAAGAACTGTTCTTACATCTTTCCTTGAAGAAGCTGGCAGTACTCGAAGGATACAATGATATGGCTGATTAGTGATACAATTTGCCCCAAATGACCATTGTATGAAAAGTCAGTTTTAGGTACTTTAGATGGGACACAAAGAAAATAGAAGTTGGAAAACTCCCTCATAATGTCTCCAAGAACCTGACACAGTGTAAGCTTTGCCCTAGCACATAAATACAAGCAAAAGGTTGATCGTGTTTCTCCAAGAACTTGAAAGTGTGGATTTAGAAATTCAACTGAATGATATTTTCTAGGGGAAAGTACAGACAATGAGCAAGAAGAATAACAATGGAACTAATCAAGACACATTTACTTTAGATGTAACTCTGTAGACAGAGCTTGAAGGAAGGAAGACATATGATATAATAATGAATAGCATGTGGCTTAATACATGATGGTCAGGTAGAAGAAAATGCTCAGATAGCTCTGGTGGAGTGGCATAAGTAGAGACATGGCTTAGCATCAAACAGGGGCAATCCCAGATATTTTCTAGAACTCACAGCTCAACAGTAAGACCTGAATTAGATTACATGGGAATACCACAGCTCCTTCAAGGCTAAAAGAATACCTACTATATTGGTCAATGTTCTAAAAGTTCACAGAAAATTTTTGCCCTATGTAGTTGCTAATTTTGCATGGACACTTGCTTATCTCAGCCCACATGGATCTTAACTGTGTCTAGTTCTCATTTCTCTAACTCCTCACAGACCAACTTGTGCTCTGCTTGTCAGTACATTGCTACTATTATCACTAATCATAATAATACTGCCAGTTTTAAAATTAAAAACTTTACACTAATATTTTCACTGAATCTTCACAACACTTTAAGGTATGTTCCAGTAACATCACCCAGCTAGAGGTAGAATAACAAACTCGAATCCATGTCTGTCTTAATATCAAAGTCCATCCCCTTATCCACTATCCTATATACTTTCAATACATATGTCAATAAATCATAATTTTGACATGTTCCCATTTCTCCTTGTAGAAATTATTATATAAAATCAAAACAAAACAGGAATCTTTAAACTCCATTTTAAGAGAAAATGATATGGCAGAGACTTCAAAGTGTTTATCAAAATCTATTTCCTTTCCTTTATGGAGAAAAAGCTACACTCACTACGAAGAGTTACTTGCAATGAGATATGAGCATGTGATCAAGTTCTGGACAATGGAACGTGGGTATAATTGATGTACACCACATCTAGGCCTGACCCACACAATCATCTCATGTGTCCTCCCTCTTTCTTCCCATAATTGTTAATAGAAGGCAAATGATCTATGAAAAGACACAGAGGCCTTTATAGGTGGCAAAGGAGTCTGGTTTCTTAATAAGCACATAGAAGGCTGCCCATGATGGACATTATGCTGAGTGAAATGAGCCAGTCACAGAAAGACAAATACTGCATGATTCTACTGTAGGAGATATCTAAAATAGTCAAATTCATAGAATCAAAGTGAGGAATGGTATTTTCCAGGGGCTGGGAAGGGGATATGAGGATTTATTAATCAATGGGCATAAAGTTTTAGTTAAGCAAGATGAATAACCTCTATATACCTGCTGTACAACATTGTACCTACAGTCAACAACACTGTATTGTATTCTTGTTGAGTACAGAGCTCATGTTAAGTGTTCTTACCAAGATAAAATTAAGAAAATAATACTTCTTTACTTCAAAACTCTCTTACTCTTGCAGCCATGGGAATCATGTCAATCATTAGTTACACCATCTCACTGTGGAACACATTTCACTTCCTTTAGAAAATCCACCCTACATTAACATTCTTAAATGTTAATGTGGCTCTCAGACCCATTGGATGGCCATATCCCTAAGGACTGGTTGGAGGAACAGAAGCTTCCAAAATGGGATCTCCAACGATTTATCTGGATGACAAAACATAAACAGGGAACCAGTTCCAGGTCTTCCACATTAACATAGAGTGAGTATACAGCATTCCCAAGCCCTGCTCTTGTCCTAATTTAACCAGTAACATTTCATGTGCTTCACAGGAATCTGGGAAATTTCCAAGACATTGCTACCCAAATTAGTAAGGCCAGTCTTAGCTGGAGTAGTTAGAGATGAGGCTCACGTGGTCCAAGGGTTTCAGTGTGCTTTAATCAATTCCATTAAATGCTACCTGTGAATGAAGTATGTGTGTTTACACAAATTCGGTGTATAACAGCATCCCAGTGAAGTATCTCTATAAAATACCTTTTTACCTAAAAGGTATTTTAGGTAAAATACCTAAGTTATAAAGGGATATAAATTTAAACAAGAAAGGCATGGTTTTCCAGAAACTATTCCAAGTTCAATCATTTCATAAAGAAAATACCACCAGAATATTACTGTGTTCTACCATATTGTCCATGTTGGGTTATCTTTGTTAATATATGGAATATGGGTGAAAATATTGGAGAACTGAGAACTTTCTCTCCTTTGCACCTTTGCTTTTTGCTATTTAATTTCTGCTGTTATTTCTTCTCATAGTTAATAATTCCCTTGTCAGCATGGATGGCAGTAAACATTATTCAACAAACATTCACACGCACATACACATGGGAATGTGTATAGGTACTGAAGAATTATACCGATGTGTTTCTTAATGTGTAAAAGTTTAAGTATCGGCAAAGAAAAAACTTCAAACTGTACTGTTTCATTTGGGCTGACCGAGTTATCTCATTTGATTAGAAACTAAGCCCTGGCTGGTTTAGCTCGGTGGATTGAGCGTGGGCCTGTGAACCAAAGAATTGCTGGTGCAATTCCCAGTCAGGGCACATGCCTGGGATGCAGGCCAGGTCCCCAGTAGGGGGTGTGCAAGAGGCAACCACACATTGATGTTTCTCTCCCTCTCTTTCTTCCTCCCTTCCCCTCTCTCTAAAAATAAATACAATATTTTTTTAAAAGAAACCAAAATTATCAAAGCTAAGATAGAAGTTTAACATACACAAACAAAAACAGCTACAGCTGGAGCTCCAACCCAGGCCACAGAAGGAATCTTAGCTTGAGCTCAGTGATTCACCTCAGTAACAGTGACTTTGACTCAAGTGACATTAAAATGAGGGCTCAGGGCAAATCAAACCCTGTCTACTGGAGAAAAACTGAAAGAAATTTGCTACTAGGTCCAAAGTGTGTCATTTTTCTTTGATACGAAGGACAGACATCCACTCTTTTCTTTGTTCAGCAAAATGTAAACATCTCCAGACCCGTCCGTACTTCTGGCAGCTCAATCTGCTCTTGGTTTGTAATGACTTTGGTTCTTGGAGTTAGCACAGTTTTAAGGCTACTGAGTTGGTTTATTTCCCCTGGCACTATACAGAATGTGCACAGAGAACGCAGTGCTGACCTATGAGCTGCATAATGCGTTTGTAATTGATACCATAAGAAATACATGGCTTCACCATTTCTAACATTTAAAGAAATCTTATACACACCATTGGTAATGTTGCTGTCAGCCTAAAGATGAAGGGATTGAAGCCATGGCTCCTGAGCCTGTCAGTAAAGACCCTCCGGTACATTTTTAAAGAAAAAGAATTACTTCTAGATAGTAGTAATAGAGTTTAAATCCCTGGAATTGGAGCCCAGTAACCTGACAGAGGCCTCTGTAAAAATAGTTTTCAGTGCCAGCTCATTTAATTCTCACAACCAGTCTTGTGTCATATACAGAAGGGCTTAATGTTCTTCATTTTAGAGGAGAGGGGGGAAAAACAGAGAGAGGAAGTGACTTGCTCAAGCTCACACAGCTGCTTATTGAAAGAATAAAGACACTGTCCTGGGTCTTGTGATTTCCATATGTCGCTCATTTCAGCAAATATTTGCCTGGCCTCTTTGGAGCAGTTACTCAGATGAGATGGGCTCTCATTCAAAATTAGTAATGTTTCCATGAGTCATCCATACTCTTTTTTCTTGGGATGAATACATCCATAAGAGGTCTGGGTTCCTGTATCTTCTGCCAAGATTCTTGAAGACAGTTTAACTGAATTAGGATAATTTACCTTGATTCCAAATTGAAATCAGGAGGCTTGGTGGGACTTTTCTACCTCTACATTTCCATCTTTTATTTTTCCCCTTTCTTGTTCCCTGGTTAGCAAATAAACGTGTCTATTTTTTTTATCTCATTTGGTCTCTTATTGTCTTTAGTTGTTTGCCTTTGTGCTGAGACTTCCAGAGGCATTCTTTGTCTAATCTCTCCTGGATACATGGACAACATTTTTCCCCTGTCCCCAGCTCTTCATTATTTCCTGCAGAAATTAGTTCCAATGTATTATTTTCTACTGACACCTGTGACAGCCACCAACCTCATATCTAGATTCTACTTTTTCTTTAGGATGCAGGAATCTCCATGTATATCAGCTTTAAATTTGTTCATGCAAAATTTGCAGCTCTGTTTTTCTTAGGATTGTTTCCTTAAGGCCTGATAGAGTGGAGACTTTATTTATATCCCATTGGAAAATAAAATAGCTTGCAAGTCATCCAGGTAGTGGGCCAGATGTAAAACCAAACAGAAAAAGGGGCAGCACTTTAAATTCAGGAAGGAGGCCAATACGCGAGCAAAAGTGGAAGACAAAATGATATCCCATACCCATTCCCGCCTCTCAAACAGAAACACAGAAGGATTCTAATCTTTATTCAATTGTCAGAAAACTTTATATAGAAAGGTAATCAAAAGAATAATTAGTGTGAGATACCAATTCACACCAGTCAGAATGGACATCACAAGCAAATCAACGAACAAGTGCTGGTGAGGTTGTGGAGAAAAGGGAACCCTAGTGCACTGTTGGTGGGAATGCAGACTGGTGCAGCCACTGTGGAAAACAGTATGGACTTTCCTCAGAAAACTAAAAATGGAACTGCCTTTTGATTTGACAATTCCACTGCTGGGACTATACACTAAGAATCCTTAAACACCAATTCAAAAGAACCTATGCACCCCAATGTTCACAGCAACACAAATTATAATAGCCAACTTTTGGAAGGAAACTAAGTGCCCATCAGTAAATGAGTGGATCAAAAACTATGGTACATTTACACAATGGAATACTACACAGCAGAAAGAAAGAAGGAACTCCTACCATTTGTGACAGCATGGATGGATCTGGAGAGCATTATGCTAAGTAAAATAAGCCAGGTGGTAAAAGGCAAATACCATATGATCTTACCAATAAGTGGTACCTAATCAACAAAACAAACAAGCAAGCAAAATATAACCAAAGACATTGAAATTAAGAACAAACTGACAGTAACCAGAGGGGAGGTGGGAGGGCATAAAGGGAGAAGGGTTGTCAGGAACATGTATAAAGGACACATGGAAAAAGCTAGGAGGGGTTAGGATCGAGGGTGGGAGGTGGGAATGGCTGGGGTGAGGGGAGTGTTGGGGGGGGGGAAATAGAGACAACTGTACCTGAACAACAATAAAAAATAAATTAAAAAAAGAATAATTATTGAAAATTTAAAGCACTTACCCAGATATATTAACCCTATGGCTTCTTAAAATATAACCCTAAGGCTAAATGGGGACTGGAAGGATCATCCTTTTCCATCCCCTGGTCTTTTCACAGTACAGTCCTATATGTATTAAAATCACTTGCCCATTTACAAAGATGTTCAATAAGGGCCATTATGCAACCCTGGGGTTGTCTGCAATTGGGTAAAGACATCAAAGTTCACTTAAATTATATAATCTTTGTAGACATAAACTCCAAACATAAATCTTATCTAGACTGGTGGGAGACTATGTTTAGACATAGAATGTGATTATTTGTTGAGTGACAGACTCAGTTATAGGACTCAGAAATAATAAAGAGTAGTAAAACAGAGCTTTGTTCCTAGGAGCTCACACTCTATTTGGAGAGATCCATACTAACAGTGGATAGGCACTGTAATAGTAATTGACACAAAATTCTATGGATGCAAAAAAAAAAAAGAGAAGAATCAAATCTGGATAAGGGTGTTGATGAAGGATTTGTAGTTGGATCTGATGGCTGCACAACAGTTTGCTAGGTAGAAGAGTTGAAGTAATGCAGCACAGTCCAGGAAACCCAAAAAGCTCATGTGTTTGCAGAAAGAAACCCACCTATCTGACCTATTTTTACAGATGACTTTAGGGACTATACAGATGACTATAAAGTTTGAGCCATATTGTGATTAGCCTTGGACCCTCATTCATGATGAGGATTTAGGAATATATATTATAGGCAGGTTTATAACAGAGAATTAGTAATCATATTTGAATTTTAGAAATATCACCCTAACTTCCAGATGGGGGAAGGCTAGAGGAAAGAGATTAATAGATGTATCACAGAGTCCAAGGTGTGAAGTAGCTGCCTGGAGCTGTCCAGTGACGGAGAGTGGAATTCAATACTGATGAAAATAAGACACAGGAAAAAATAAAACAATGTGAGGGAGAAATGAAACATGAAAGGAGAAAATAATAATGCTAAATTTGAGTTAAAATTAAGTGTTTACTATGTACTAGGCACAGCATTGAATGTTTTATTCATATTATCTCATTGAGTCTTTTCAACAATCAGATGAAGTATGACTATCCAATTGTACAGCTGGATAATCTATTGCAGAATCAGATAAGCTGTTTTGCTCAAGGTCACATAAGAAGTGAGTGACGAAAGCAGAATTCCAATCTCCATTCTTAACTATTTCCCTAGAGAAAGCAAGAATGACAGCAAAAGCACAAAGAAGAAACTGACACAGTAGAGGAAAAGGAAGGAAACAAAAGGAAATGTGAAAAGAAGTAAAATTTAAGAAAGGAAGTGGCAAAAGTGAGGCAGGTTATATTAATCAATAACACTCTTATATACAAACACTAGAAAAATATTTCCTTAAACCTTGCCTTTAAGTATCTGTCTATAGTACCAAAGGCTGGTGACCAATGGCATAAATGAATACTTCCCAGACAGGTATCCAATGATGTGCATCTGAATCCAGGCCCAACTATTATTAGATTAACCCATATTAAATAGCAACATTTAAACACATTTTTCACTCACAAAAACATAATCCTAATAGCTTTCCACCATACTAACTTTAAGGTGAAATATATTCTTAAGCAAAGTTCACTTCCTTACTTTCAAGTCTCATCATTCTAAGTACTCTTACCACCTTACACAAGGAAGCTGGACCTATGTCAAGTTTTAGTGACTGTCAATCAGCCTTTATGAGCCCTTAAGAAGTGGTTCACAAGTACATCAGCCTAGTTTTAAAGGTCAAGGGGTAGTAAACACTAGGAAATGTACACCTCTTTTGACCTTATTTTTGCTTTGGGGAGTAGATATGGTAGAAAAACAGAAAGTTGTCAGAGTACTCAATAAATTGAAATAGGACCTGGGGATCATTGAGATGTGCATGTTTCTCTCATTAGGGCTGATAACAGGATGTTATTAAATGGTAACTGCATTCGAGCTCACTTCAATCCTGTTTCATAGGTCTCAAAAAGGAAGTTATTTTAAAACTTCATATCAATTAACAAGTTAGTTAATAAAAGCTTTAGCTCCACAGAGAAGATTATTATCTCCTTAGATAGACTATATTTTTAATTACACGAAATGATCTCTAAGTAAAGCTACAAGGAGCTGAATCTTTGCACCAGACAATCACCTCTGTTGTTTTGCAACCAGTGGCCTTTAGGAGTCCTTATTTTTGAGGGCTTTCATTTCCTTGAATACTGGCAAAATGATGATGGGAAGACAGATGGAAAATCAAGATAGGATGAATAAAAGTAAACTGCTACACGTTCAATTTTTTTTTCTAGTCATCAGAAGCCACTGAAAGGAGAAGAAAAATCTCTCCTGGCATGTATAAATTACATTCTTTAGTACTTTTTCTTTTTTAATAAACTATCTCTTACTGGGGAAGGATCTTATATTCAATATTCAACATTAGTGTTTTAAAGCTAGAAATAACTTTAGATATTATTTAGTTTTACACTTCATTTCATAGTTAGAAAACAAAGATTTAGAAAGGATATATATGTATATAATATTTTGTTCTTAACTCTTATATATGGCAGTGTCTATATTCTTATATGCATATCCTATCTTCCCAACTACATATAAGTAACAGTACCACTTCTATCTTAAATATTGTACACATATTTAAGAAAGCATGAAGCATATGTTTGATCATGAGGAAGGTAATAATGAATACAGAAAGAAAATGAAGCTTGGCAGGTGACAAGGTAATATTATATTACAACAACCTCATTGGCTCTACCTGTAGGCTTCTACTGCCTGATTTGGGCCTTTCCTGCTAGTAGTATGGGACATATACTTTGATTCAAATTTTTAGCAAACTTTCCTTTTTAATACACTAAGCTGTTCTTATGACATTATAATAAATGTTGCCTGATGGCTTCATTGAAAAAGATTAAGGACTCAACAACTTGGGGTTTTCAGCCAAGAAAACTGGCTTTAATACCAAAAGGGAGTAGCTTGACCCTTGACCTCTGACTCCACTGGCAGAAATGTGGTTGGTGCCCACAAGAAACAAGTTATCACCACTTGAATCACAAGAGAAAACTGAGAACTCCATCAATTTAAGTCATCAATCCTTCACTGCATACCTCCTCTCTGCCAGTCACTGTGTCATGTACGGCGGAAGATACAAAAATGAAAAAGACACAGACCTTGTCTTTGAGGGTCTCTCACACACTAGTGGTGACAGGCTGGTAAATAAGAAACAAAGACTAGAAGCAGAGTAATATCAATGTCAAATAAGAGTACCATAGAAGTAATTCCTTTTACTTGGAGTCAGGAAACCTTCAATGATCAGGTAAAATTTCATCTGAGACTTAAAGAATGAGCATATTTAACAGGAAATGTTTGGGGAGAAGGGAAAGAGAGAAGAGTATTCTAGAGTGAACAGTAAGAGCAAAAGCCTGTAGGTAAGAAATTTCCAGACATATTTTCATGAGACTTCAGTTTGTTATTAGGAGCAGTAAGAAGGTAAAACTGAAAAGGCAATCAGAGGCCCTAACTTGGAGAAGTTTACGTATATGACTAAATAATTTGACTTTAATTTTTGGAAATGTTGGATTATTTAAGAATTTTGATCAGAGAAATGGCAGAACTAGAATGGTGCACTAAAATATGTAACCTGGCATTATTGTGTTGAACGGAATGAAAAGCAGAGGCCAATGGCAAAAAGACTAATTGGGAAGCTGTGATGATGGAAAACAAAATAATACTGTCTGGGCAGAATTGGGATAAGTAAAATCTATCTTTGGGGTACTTCCATAAGTACCCACAGAGCACCTCACTGACCTTTGCTGGCCCCTACCAACAGCTTTCTTAATATTTGCCTATTCCCTAAAGATCCTGCTAGATGAACAGGAGGAAATGTGAGATGAGTTGATCATTGAAATTCCAAACTTAAATATATGTGAGAAAACAGAGTTCCTCACTATACTATAGCCAGTATGCTCATTAAAAAGAATCTCATGAAAACAAAGGCTGGATGTCCACAATCACCATGAGCCAAAGTGAGGCTGTGGTGGCTCAACTTCATTACAAGTGGTCAGGCATTAACTTAGAAACACCAGTTGTGCCAAATATGTGATATGTTTTAGATGATTCCCCAGAGTGTAGGCTAATCAGGAAGAAAAAGAAAATTATTTACAAGTTGTGCTCTTATATTCTTTTGTTGTCCTAAAGTAAACATTTATTTCACTAAAATATTCCAGTGGAATTAAAGCCATTTAAAGTGAAAAGTGTTTCTGTAATTTGTATGCATGTTTGAATCTGCCAATTCTTGCATTTCTGAGTGAGGATTCAGACCAGCAATGATTCTCATCACCTCCAACAAGTAAATCAAACTGATTTACAAATTTCCCTATGCTCTTCTCATGGTCTTCTATTACAGACATGATCAATTCCAGTTGCTCTGAGGCCAGACTAAAGGTCAGAGCTTCAATAATATTAGGGATGGAATTATTTCATTAACATTGCTGCAGGTCATTCCTTCTTCTGAATAGGTGGGAAGGAAAACGTTTGAGGTACAGCTGCCTTCAGGAAGCATTATGTTTCACAACGGCTTGCATTGCTCATGTGGGACATTAGAAGAATGAATCAGTTAAAATTTGTTTGCAAATCTGTTGTTTCCTTGTTTGCTTCTAAGAAAACACACCACCATCTGTCTCACTGGTTTTAAATCAAATCCTGTCATTGTAGCACTAGCACTCTCTGCCTCTTTGTATTCTGCTTTGTGCTTTAATCTTTGAAGAAGTTCAAGGGTTGTGCTTTCAGAAACTATATTCCCCATGAATTCCACACAACTCCAACCATTTTTAAAAGACAAATACATGTATTTACACTCCAGATGTCACTGATATAGACTACAATGTGAATGAAGCTGCCTGGAGTTGTATAACACTGAAGCCTAGTAATTACACCTACCATCCAAGACTTTGATCTGAAAACAAAAAGGAATTATGTAATGGTTACTATGGGCAGCTATTTGTCACCTTCTTTATTCTTCTTTCTCCCTGCCATCTGTTTTCCTCTGTACCAAAGACAATGCTCTGTGCTGACCAAAATCTATGCTCTTATCTTCTTGAATGCACTATTATACTATACTTTCCAAGCCCTTTGCTACATGGGACCATGTAACTAATTCTCAGGTATGAGAAGTGATTTAGATCACCTCTGGGACAAAGATCTTAAGAGTGAATACACATTCTGTGTCCACTCCCTTTAGATGCCAGAAGATACTAAGGCCAGACAAAAGTTGGGTAACACTGAAGCCCTGCAAATGTACATGCCCTCCCAGACCATTGTCTGAAAACAAAAGAAATAATGTAATGGTTATTACGGTTAGTTCTAGATAGAAAGAGGCTAAGACCTTAATGACTGAGTGGAGCACAGCTCTCCCACAGTACTGTAATGGAGAGTGACATGAAAAAGACATATACTTTGAACATGTCATGCCAATGAGATGTGGGGATTTGGGTTATACCAGTTACCATAAGGTGATTTATATACCGTTCCAATGATTTCAAACTTAACCATGATCCTAACTTCTCAGGGCATTCTAAAACAGATCCCAACCCAAGCCAGACCCTTCATCTTCTAATTGAAGTATTTTGTGCTCCCAGTCCTTTTCTAATAGAACTATGTTCTCTGTGAGCTGAGAATTTTTAATCAAGTAACCCAGAATCTCATGTAATAGCTGCTAATGTATGTCAGTTCCTTTAGAGGTACAGGGTCTGGATGAGGATAATGTTCAGGATGGTTCATGTTTGTCACAGTATCATTTGGTATCCAGTGAGAATACTAGAGTCAGAAAAGTGAGGAAGGCCTAATGGTTTTGTCAGTTAGATACGCTAGACTGAGAATTCTATGAAACCAGGAACTGGGTCTGTCTTTAAAATAAGGGAAGCCTGAGTTCAAACTCAAATGGGGCATCTTATAGCTATGATATCTTAGATAAATTACTTCTTTGGGTTACAGTTTCTTCATTTTAAAAACAGAACTGATATTAACTTTTATTTTGGTTTAAAGATTAAATGAAAATGGTTATTTAAAATGCTTACCAAATGGCCTAGCACATGATAATCACACAGTAAAAGGTGATTATTATAATAGGATGCATATCATGTAGAACTAGTTAACACCTTGGCATCATTTTATAGACCTCATGTACAGATGGAGAACAGGAGGCCCAGAAAAATGTGAGGATATATTTTTTTCTTCTCTGAAAACTCAGCCCCAAATAAACTAATTCCATGAAAGCTTTAGTATAAACAACTTAACCCTACACCTAAAAGAACTAGAAAAACAAAGCCCAGAGTGAATAGAAGGAAGGAAAAAAATCAGGATCATAGCAAAAATAAATGACAGAGGGACTAAAAAACAATTCAAAAGATTTTTAAAAATCCAGAGACTAGTCCTTTGAAAAGTAAACAAAATTGACAAACCTGTAACCAGATTCATCAAGAAAAATGGAGAGAGGGCCCAAACAAATAATATCAGAAATGAAAGAGGAGAAATTATAACTGATACCACAGAAATACAAAGGATTGTAAGAAATTACTATGAATAACTGTATGCCAAGAAGTTTGACAACCAAGGAAAATGAACAAATTTCTAGAAACATATAATCTTCCAAAACTAAATCAAGAAGAGCAGAAAGCCTAAATAGACAGATAACAACTAGTGAAATTGAAGCAGTAATCAAAAAGCTTCTGAGACATGGCTTTTTAAAAGCCATGGATGGGACAGCTTCACAGGTGAATTTTACCAAATATTCAAAGAATTAACACCTATCCTTCTCAAACTATTCCAACATATTCAAGAAGAAGGAAGACTCCTAAACTCTTTTTATGAAGCCAGCATTATCCTAATTCCAAAACCAGGTAAAGACACAACAAAGAAAGAAAATTACAGGGCAATATCTCTGATGAACTTAGACTCTAAAATCCTCAACAAAATATTGGCACTGGATCCAGCAATATGTTATAAAAATCATAATAAAGAACATAATCAAGTGGGATTCATCCCAGGGATGCAAGGATAGTATAACATTTGTAAATCAATAAACATAATACGCCACATTAAAAAAATGAAAGAAAAAATCACATGATCACACCAATAGATGCTGAAAAAGCATTTGATAAAGTACAACACTGATTTATAATAAAAACACTCAGCAAAGTGGGAATAGAGGGAGCATAGCTTAAATAGTAAGGGACATATACGAGAAACCTACAGTCAACATCATACTCAATGGGAAAAAACTAAAAGATTTCCTCCTAAGAAAAGGATGAAGACAGGGTGTTCACTTTCACCACTTCTATTCAACATAGCATTAGAAGTTCTAGCCACAGTGACCAGACAAGAAAAGCAATAACAGGTATCCAAATAGGAAGTGAAACTGATATTATTCACTGATGACATGATGGTGTACATAGAAAATGGGGGAGTGTATGGGGGCTTACCATGGGAGTTGTAGGGGCAGGCTTGGAGTAGGCAAGGGGGACAAAGGTGGGACAACCATAACTGAATAACAGTAAATTTTAATAATAAATAAATAAATAATACTTAAAAAGAAAAGAAAACCCTATAGGCTCCACCAAAAAAACTAATCAACCTAATAAGTAAATTTAGCAAAATAGCAGGATGCAAAGTCAATATTCAGAAATCGAAGACATTTTTCACACCAACAATGAAATATCAGAAACAGAAACTAGGAAAAAAATGCTGTTCACTATAGCATTAAGAAAAGTAAAGTACCTAGGGTAAACTTAACCATGCAACTAAAAACCTGTACTTAGAAAACTTCGGAACACTGGAGAAAGAAATTAAGGAAGACACAAATAAATGGAAGCAGATACCATGTCCATGGATTGGAAGAATCACCATCAGTAAAATGTCCATAGTACCCAAAGCAATCTACAGATTCAATACAATCCCTATTAAAATACCAATGACATATTTCACAGATTTAGAACAAATATGTCAAAAACTTGTAACCAAAAGTGACCGTGAATAGCCTAAGTGATCTTGAGAAAGAAGAACAAAGTAGGAGGGATCACAATACCTGATATCAAACTATATTATAAGGCCACTGAAATCAAAACAATCTGGTACTGGCATAAAAACAGACACATAGATCAATGGAACAGAACAGAAAGCCCAGAAATAAACCCATGTCTCTATGGTCAATTAATATTTGACAAAGGGGGCAGGAGCATAAAATACAGTAAAAATAGCCTCTTCAAAAAATGGTATTGGGAGAACTGGACTGGTATATGAAAAAAAAAGAAACTAGACTGTTGGGAACTGCACTGCCTGGTTTCAGAAGCTTTAATCACCAGTGGCTAAGGCTGAGTAAAGGACCTTGGGACTACAAACCACTAAGGAGACAAAGCTTATCTTCCTGGTAGGAGTGCCTCTTTTACTTCACCCTGCTTGGCTCTGAGCAGATGACTGGTTACCCAATGACAGATAAGATTCCTCAAGGGAGGAATGGCCTAAGACAGGCACAGTTGCAAAGGAACCCTCAGGAAAGGACTTGGGGGGCTATAGAAAAAGGGAGTGATGGACCCTCACCCCTCGGCTTTGACATAGCCTGAGTCCTCATTCTGTCTGCAAGAAGTCTCCTAATCTCTCGGCTGCCTTAATTCCCCTGCCTGACTTAAACCGGAAACAATGCCAGAGGGCGGTGCATGGCAGGAATGGGCAATTCCTCCGGGTGATCAGGCCTAAGAAGAAATGCATAAAATCCTGTGAAACCTGCTTTGCTAATACCCTCAATTTAAATGACAAGGGTCCAAGAATAGAATGAATTGGTTTCCCCAAAGTTTTATGGCCCTTTAGCTATCTGACCCTCACTCAGAATAAGCCCTCATAGTTCTCTGAATGTTACCTATTGTTTGATCCTTACTGCCTGACAATGATTGAGATTTACGTATATGCCCGGTATTCCTATGCAAATTAAACCCAATAAAAGCCCACTGAGGAACAGGCTCAAGGCCCTTCTCCTTTGAGAGATTGGCCACCTTTCCTCCCCAAGCAGATCACGTGTCTTGGTAGACTCATTTTCATCCATGGCGGACGGGGAGGCTCTGCAGGTAGAGTCCACCCCCACCCCCACACTAGACCACCAACTTACCCCATAAACCGGAATAAACTCGAAATGTATAAAAGACTTAAACATAAGCAGAGACACCATAAAAGTCCTAGAGGAAACCATAGGCAGTAAAATTTCATATATCACATCCAGCAATGCATTCACTGATAAACCCTCTAGAGCAAGTGAAATAAAGGAAAGAATAAATAAATGGTACTATATGCAATTAAAAACCTTCTGCACTGCTAAAGAAAACATTAGCAAAATGAGAAGGGAACAAACCATATGGAAAAACATATTTGCAAATGAAACCTCGGACAAGGGTTTGATCTCCAAAATATATAAAGAACTCACACGACTCCACTCCAGGAAGACAAACAACCCAATTAAAAAATGGGCAAAGGACTTCAACAGACACTTCTCCAAGGAAGACATACAGAGGGCCCAGAGACATATGAAAAGATGCTCAGCATCACTAGCCATCAGAGAGATGCAAATTAAAACCACAATGAGGTATCATCTCACACCAGTCAGAGTGGCCAACATAAACAAATCCACAAACAAATGTTGGAGAGGATGTGGAGAAAAGGGAACCCTAGTACATTGTTGGTGGGAATGCAGACTGGTGCAGCCACTGTGGAAAACAGTATGGAATTTCCTCAAAAAACTAAAAATGGAACTGCCTTTTGAGCCAGCAATTCCACTGCTGGGAATATGCCGGAAGAATCCAAAAACAGCAATTCAAAGAATTTATACACCCCCATTTTCAAGCAGTGCTATTTACAGTAGCCAAGATTTGGAAATAGCCTAAGTGCCCATCAGTAGATGAAAGAATTAAAAAACTGGTACATCTACACAATGGAATACTATGCAACAGAAAGAAGGAACCCCTACCCTTTGTGACAACATACATGGAACTGGAGAGTATTATGATGCTAAGTGAAATAAGCCAGATGGTGAAAGACAAATACCATATGATCTCACTTTTAAGAGGAATATAATGACCTAAATAAAACAAAATGAACAAAATAGAAACAGAGGCATAGAACCATGGAACAGACAGATGTAGGAGGGAAGGTATGAGGTGGGGACTGATTGAAAGAAGGTGAAGACATTAGTAAAAGAACATATATGAATGACCCATGGACACAGACAATGGTGTGGGGATTGACTATGGAAGTGGAGGGCGAGCTGGGTGGAGGGGGCAAAGGGAGAAAATTGAGACAACTCTAATATCATAAACAATAAAATATTTTTTAGAAGGAAAACTTTACAGATTGCTCAGACCTGAATTTTTTTGGCACTTGGACATGAGCTTTATTTATTTCCTTTTCTCCCTCTGGATTTTCCTCTTTGTTTAGATGTCTTTAGATGGCTATATCTTTTTGAATGGTTTATTGGCGCTAGAGGGGGTGCTGACTAACCCCACCTGTAACTCTCCCAGTAGAACCATAACTATTTCAAGGGAACACAGCTCCTCTGCCTCTAGCATGCTCCAAACAAACAAACAGTGGACTCTATATACATGATCTCTCCTGGATATACTAATGGTCTTAAGAGACATTTAAAAATGTCTAATTTTACTTTTATTTCCAAAGAGAAATAATCATGGCATAGTTCATAAGTCAAACCTTAACAAACTGCTTATTTGCCACCAGAGGATTCATTAGATACAACACATGAATCAGATTTTTTTTTTTTTTTTGGCCCACAAGCATCTCAATTCCTGCCTTCTCTATCAATTATTCAGGCTTGTACTGAGGCTCCAGATTAGTCATGGCAACTAGTTCCTAATCTAACTGCAATAAAAGAAGTTTTCTTCCCCTCTCCTTCCAAGAGCTGTAATCAAATCAATAGCCACAACTCTGACTTCCTGGCCTGGGGCTGAGCCAGCCAGAGCCACTAAAAGAATGACAATGCTCAGGGCTTTGTTATTTTTCATAGAAAGAGATCACACTATTGATCAGTAACACAAAGAAAAGCTTGTGGCAGGATGGAGGAGTTAATGGAAAGAGATGAGATAAAATCCAGCTGGGCATCCCTGAGGTCATTCTGTGGATAACTGAAGGAAGTTCAAGTGAGAATCCAAAAAAGCAAATAAAAGGACCTCAATTCTGCAAGCACCACACGAAGGATCTGACAATCCTTGCTGTCTTGGTGTATGCTATTTTTTTTTCCAGTTGAACTACCTAATGATCAAACATGACACACCTCATGCTTACTAGACTTTGTTCACAATATATTCTGAAATTTGCTACTCAGCTAGAGGCTAAAACTGTGTGAATTCTTTACACTTTCGTAGAAGACAATTTTTCAACAGAAGTGTTTCTGTGTGTTGTTACTGCTGTGCAGATGTGCCTTGCTTTATGCAATAGGGTTCCATAAAAGTTCCCCAAATTGAATTTTTTAAATCAAATTATATCTCTTCCCTGCAAGCCAATGCAATCACAGAGCAGCTTTATGATTATGTGGACTCAACTGATAAAGGCTTGAAGATTTTTTGCCTGCTTTGGACCCCAGTCCAATATTTAATGACATAAAAAAAAGGATTGTAGCAAAAAGAAAAATGCTATTCCAAAGGACTCCTTTAGAAATAATAACAATGTCAACAGATGCAATGTCATTTGGTGGTCACTGCCAATGCATCACACTGGACAGTTTACATGTATTAGCACATTTAATACTAAAAGTACATTTTTTTATTAACTTTCTTTTTTTTTAATTTTTTTTTCAATTTTTATTGTTATTCAATTACAGTTGTATGCCTTTTCTCCCCTTCCCTCCCCCCCACACAATTTACAATAGCCAAGTACTGGAAGCAACCTAAGTGCCCATCAGCAAACGAGTGGATCTAAAAGTACATTTTTAATAGTTTATTTTTTATTGTATTTTTCCATTATGATTTATCCCCCTTATACCTTCTTCTACCTCCACCCACCCTCCTACCCCCTGCAAATACCACAATGTTGTCCATATCCATGAGTTCTTTTCCTTTTTTGCTCGATCTCTCCACCCCCAACCACCCACTTCCATGAGAGTTGTCAGCCTGTACTCTATCTGTGACTCTGTCTCTATTTTGCATACTAATTTAGTTTGTTTATTAAGTACCACATATAAGTGAAATCATATATTTGTCTTTCTCTGACCTGCTTATTTCACTTATTACAATGTTCTCTAGGTCCATTCATACTGTGGCAAAGGGTAAAACTGTCTTCTTTCTTACAGCCAAGTAATATTCCATTGTGTAAATGTAACATAGCTGTTTTATCCATTCATCTACTGATGGACACTTGGGCTGCTTCCAAACCTTAGCCATCGTAAATAACACTGCAATGAACTTAGGGGTGTTAGGTCAAAGTCACCGAAGAAACCAGACGCATGCAGCAAGCTAAGGGGAAGGGTTTATTAGTGGGGAATAAGAGGGAAAAGTTGAGCCAACCAAGGGAAGTTGGGACTCGCGGGGGAAAGTGGAGAAAGTGGGGCCAAGCAAGGGAGGTTAAGACTCACTCAGTTGTTCTGAGGGCAGGGCTTTTAAGTGCAAAAACCCATGAAGGGTAACTGGTTGGGGTGTCAGAGTCTGATTGGCTAGAGCTGGTTGCTGGGTGCCATTTCCGCCAACCATTGTTCTTGATACATCTCGTCAGGCTGAAGTTAAAGCTCTATCCTGTTATGCCAGATAGGTCGACCTCAGACCCTATTCTTGGCCGGGCATCAGTTTGTCCTGGGTAGGGTCAGCAGACAGTTTCCCATGTTACAGTTTCTCTCCTGGTGATTTCCTATTCCTCCTAGGCCTGCCTAGGTCAAGGGGTGCTTATATTCTTTGGAACTGATGTTTCAGGTTTCTTTGGATAAATTCCCAGAAGTAGAATTACTGGGTTACAAGGAAGACTTGAAACCATAAAAATCCTAGAAGAAAACATAGGCAATAAAATCTTGTACATTGCTCATAAAAATATTTTTTCTGATATATAAGGTCTGTCCAGAAGGTATCCAGCCATGTTATATGAAAAATAGATACAGTTATTGAAGATACAAGATACAATAAACATTGTACATAGCACAAAGATGCCTGAGTCCCTTTCAAAGTAGGCACCTTGGGACCTCACACAGTTCTCACAAGTGCCATCATCTGCCCCATCATGTTTGCCTGAATTTCATCAATGCTCTGAAATCTCTTCCCTTTCAAAGGTGGTTTTAGTTTTGGGAAATGCCAGAAGTCACAGGGTGCCAAATCTGGGCTGTAGGGGGGCTGAGTCACCTGGGTGATTTGATGTTTCACCAAAAACTATGCACAAGATATGATGCATGAGTAGTTGTATTGTCATGATGAAGCTGCCAATCACCAGTTGCCCATTGCTGCAGCCTTCTGAATCATCCAAATAGTTTCTTCAGATGAATGTTCAAGCTTAATGCAAAATCTGATGCAGATTCATTGCTCTATTCACTCAGTCATTTTGAATACAATGGCTACACAGTACACTTCTTCATTCAATGGCATCTACCGCCCCCAGTGACTAGCACAGTGAAGTCATCATTGTTCACACATGCGCATTCCAGTCCACTCTCCTTGACTGCTGGGTTACATCAATGTCATGCAAACATTTCTCATTGTATTAAAAGATGGCTGGACTTTGTCCAGATAGATGCTGTATCTCCTCAGGCAAAAGAAACAAAAATAAAAATACAAATAGGACTACATCAAACTAAAAAGTGTTTGCACAGAAGTAATTCATCAATAAAATAAAAAGACAACACACTGAATGTGATAATGTATTCACTGATACATCTGATAAGGGGTTAATATCCAAAATTTATGAAGGACTTTCAAAACTCAACACCAAAAAAAAAAAACAATCCAATTTTTAAAAGGGCAAAGGGCCTGAATAAGCAAATCTCCAAAGAGGACACACAGATGACTAATAGACATATGAAAATATGCTCAATGTCACTAAACATCAGCAAAATGAAAATTGAAACCAAAATGAGATGTCACCTCACACATGTCAGAATGGCTATCATCAATAAATCAACAAACAAGTGTTGGCAAGGATGTGGAGGAACGAGAACCCTCTTGTACTGTTGGTGGGAATGCAGATTGGTGCAGCCATTGTGGAAAGCAGCATGGATGTACCTCAAAGATTAAAAATGTACTTTTCAGTTAAGTATCCTCAATCTTATTTCACAAGAGTAGAATCTGAATCTCACAGAGATTAAGTAATTTAACCCAGTTCATAACCCCACTTATCAGTTTCTAGTCCATGCCAATGTGGATTCAAAGCTTTACTCTTTCACTGCCCGGGCAAAAAAAAAAAAAAAAAAGAACAGAGTTCATTATCACCAAACCAGGATTGCAATAAATATTAAAGTGCATGCTTTAAGAAGAAAGAAACTAGAGAGAAAAGATCATAGGTATAATGAATGAAATGGCAATAAATAAGTTCCTATCAATAACTTTAAAATAAACAAACACTCTAAAAAAAGACACAGGGTATATAAATGGATAAGAAAACATGACCCATATATATGCTGTCTACAAAAGACAAACCTCAGAACAAAGATTTACACAGGCTTATAAGTAAAGAAATTGATAAAAATATTCCATGCATATGGGAACAAATAAAAGGCTAAAGTAACAGTATTTATATAAGACAAAATAGACTTCAAAACAAAGGTCATAACAAGAGATAAAGGCAGTCACTAAATAATACTAAAGGGATATATCCAACAAGAAGGTATAACCTTTGTAAACATATATGCACCCAACATAAGAGCACCTAAATATACAAAGAAAATCTTGGTGGACATTAAGAGGAACAGCAAAATAGTCATTGTAAGGGATTTTGACACCCCATTGACAACAATGGATAGATCTTCCAGACAGAAAATCAGCAAGGCCACAGCAACATCAAATAACACATAGGTTTAATAGATATTTCAGAAAATTTCATCCCAAAGCAGCAGAATATACATTCTTCTGAAGTGCACATGAAATATTCTCAATGATAGACCACATGTTAGGACACAAAATGAAACTTGATAAATTCAAGAATATTAAAATCATATAGAGCACCTTCTCTGACCACAATGGTATGAAACTAGAAGTCAACTACCATAAAAAAAATGAAAGAAAACATTGAAACACATGGAGGCTAAGTAACATGTTATTAAACAATGAATTGGTTATCAATAGGGTCAAGGAAGAAATGAAAAGTTACCTAGAGACAAATGAAAATGAATACACAACAACCTAAATTTATGGGACACAGAGAAAGCAGACCTAAGAGGAAAGTTCATAGCATTGCAGGGCTACCCCAAGAAGCAAGAAAAATCTCAAATAAACAAACTAACCCTACATCTAAAAGAACTAAAAAAAGTAAAACAAACAAAACCCAGATTAAGTAGAAGGAAGGAAATAATAAAGATCAGAGTGGAAATAAATGACATAGTGACTTAACAAACAATATTAAAAAAATCAATGAAACCAAGAGTTTCTTCTTCGAAAAGAGAAAAAAGATTGATGAGGCCTGACTGGTGTGGCTCAGTTGGTTGGGCATTGTCCCAAAAAGTGAAGAGTCACCTGTTTAATTCCTGGACAGGGTACATACCTAGGCTGTGAGATTGGTCCCAGGTCAGGGTGTGTATAATAGGCAACTTTTCAATGTTTCCTTATCACATCAATGTTTCTCTTCCTCTCTTTCTCCCTCCTTTTCCCTCTATCTAAAAATATATATAAATAAATAAATATTTCATATGACAGAAATGCACAGTGCTTAAAAAAACAAAAAAAGATTGATGAACCTCTAACCAGACTCATCAAGAAAAAACAGAGGACCCAAATAAATGAACTCAGAAATGAAAGAGGCTAAGTAAGAAAATTATAGGCAAATAACCCTGATGAACATAGATGCTAAAATCCTCAATAAATTATTAGCAAACCAAGCAAAACATGGATGGACCTTGAGAATATCATGCTAAATGAAATAAGACAGACAGAAAAAGCTAAAAAACATATGATGTCACTCATATGTGGGATATAGAACTAAAACTCATAGACACAAATAGTATAGTGGTTCCCAGAGGGAAGGGGGTGGGTGATGGTAGAGGGAAAAGAAGACCAAATTTATGGTGATGAGAGATGATCTGATTAAAGGTGGTAGATACACAATGCAATATACAGATGATATATCATAGTAATGTACAATTAAAACTTACATGGGCCTATTAACAAAGGTCACCTCAATACATTTTTTAAATTTAAATTTTTATTTCTATTTACTATTTTTATTGTTGCTCTATTACAGTTGTCCCAATTTTCTCCTGTTGCTCTCCCCTACCCCGCCCAAAACCCACTCCCACAATCAATCCCCACCCTGTTGTCCACATCCATGGGTCATTTATATGTGTTTAACTAGACCCTTCCATTCATCCCTCCCTAATCCCCCTCACCCATCCCCTCATATCCCTGTCAGTTTGTCCCTTGTTTTGATGCCTCTGGTTCTATTTTGCTAATTTGTTTGTTTTGTTCATTAGGTAACTCTTATAGGTGATATCATATGCTATTTGTCTTCAACTGCCTGGCTTATTTCACTTAGAATAATACTCTCCAGTTCCATCCACACTGTTGTGAAAGGTAGGAGTTCTTCCTTTCTTTCTGCTGTGTAGTATTCCATTGTGTAAATGTACCATAGGTTTTTGATTCACTCATTTCTGATAGGCACTTAGGGTGTTTCTACCACTTGGCTATTATAAATAGTGCTTCTATGAACATAGGGGTGCATAAGTCCTTTTGAATAGTTATTTCAGGATTCTTAGGGTATAATCCCATCAGTGGGATCACTGGATCAAAAAGAAGTTCCACATTTAGTTTTTTAAGGAAATTTCATACTGTTTTCCACAGTGGCTTCACCAGTCTGCATTCCCAACAACAGTATGGTAGGGTTAACTTTTATCCACACCTTCACTACCACTTGTTGTTTCTTGGTTTGTTAATGATAGCCATTCTAACTGGTATGAGGTGGTATCTCATCATGGTTTCCATTTACATCTCTCTGATGGTTAGTAATTATCAGCATCCTTTCATATGCCTATGGGCCTTCTGTATGTCCTCTTTGAAGAAGTGTTTGTTCAGGTCCTTTGCCCATTTTTTGAAATTGAATTGTTTGCCTTCCTGGTGTTGAGTTGTATGAGTTCTTTACATATTTGGGAGATCAAACCCTTGTCCAAGGTATTATTGGCAAATATGTTTTCCCATACAGTTAGCTACCTTTTCATTTTGATGATGTTTTCTTCAGCCTTGCAGAAGGTTCTTAACTTAATTTAGTGCCATTTGTTTATTCTTCCCTTTATTTCCCTTGTCCAACACAATGTATCAGCAAACGTATTGCTGCATGGGATATCTGAAATTTTACTGCTTATGTTTTGCTCTAGGACTTTTATGGTGTCACAGCTTATGTTAAAGTCTTTTATCCATTTTAAGTTTATTTGGGTTTATGGTATAAGTTGGTGGTCTAGTTTCATTTTTTTGCATGTACCATTCCAGATCTCCCAGCACCAATAGTTGAAGATGCTATTTTTACTCCATTTTATGGTCCTGTCCCCTTTGTCAAATATCAATTGACCATTGAGACATGGGTTTATTTCTGGGCTATTTTGTTCCATTGATCTATGGGTCTGTTCTTATGCCAATACAAGGCTGTTTCAATTACAGTAGCCTTGTAATATACTTTGATATCAGGTATTGTTATTCATCCTACTATGTTCTTCTTTCTCAAGATTACTAAGTCTATTCAGGGTCATTTTTGGTTCCATATACATTTTGAAATATTTGCTCTAAATCTGTAAAATATATCATTGGTATTTTAATAGGGATTGTGTTCAATTTATAGACCACTTCGGGTATTATGGACATTTTAATAATGTTGATTCTTCCAATCCATGAACATGGGATATGCTTCATTTGCTTATATATTCCTTAATTTCTTTCTTCAGTGTTGTGTAGTTTTCTGAGTACAGGTCTTTTACCTCCTTGTTTAGGTTTATTCCTATGTACTGTATTTTTCTTTTTGCTATAGTACATGGCATTTTTTCCTAGATTCTGTTTCTGATTTTTTATTGTTGGTGTACAAAAATGCCTTCGATTTCTGAATATTGACTTTGCATCCCACTATTTTGCCAAATTCATTTATTAGGTCGATCAGTTTTTTGGTGGAGCCTATAGGGTTTTCTTTGTACACTAATGTATTGTCAGTGAATAATGACAGTTTTACATCCTCCTTTCCAATTTGGATGCCTTTTTTTTTTTCTTGTCTGATGGCTGCAGCTAGGACCTCCAACACTATGTTGAAGAAAAGTGGTGAAAGTTGACATGTTTGTGTTGTTCCTGATCTTAGGGGGAAAGCTTTTAGTTGTTACTTGTTGAGTATGATGTTGGCTGTAGGTTTCTCATATATGACCTTTATTATGTTGAGGTATGGTCCTTCTATTCCTACTTTGCTAAGCATTTGTGTCATAAATAGGTGCTGCATGTTATCAAATGCCTTTTAGCATCTATTAATATGATCATGTGATTTTTGTCTTTCATTTTGTGTATATGGTGTATTATGTTTATTGATTTATGAACATTATATCATCCTTGCATCCCTGGGATTAATCCTACTTGACCATGGTGTATGATCTTTTTCATTATTCTTGGTTGCAGTTTGCCCATATTTTCTTGAGGATTTTAGCATCTATGTTCATAGAGATATATTGGCCTATAGTTTTCTTTCTTTATTGTGTCTTTACCTGGTTTTGGATTTAGGATAATACTGCTCTCATTAAAAAAGTCATGTAGTCTTCCTTTCTTCTTGAAAAGTTTGAGAAGGATAGTAGTTAGTTCTTCCCTAAATAGTTGGTAAAATTTTCCTGTGAACCTGTCTGGTCCCGGGATTTTGTGTGCTGGGAGTGTTTTGATTACTGCTTTAATTTTGTCAATTGTTATCAGTCTATTGAGGCTTTCTGCTTCCTCTTGATTCAGTTTTGGAAGATTATATGTTTCTAGAAATTGGTCCATTTCACCCAGGTTTTCAAATTTCTTGGCCTATAGTTGTTCATACTAATTTCTTATAATCCTTTGTATTTCTGTGTTATCAGTTGTAACTTCTCCTCTTTTGTTTCTCATTTTATTTATTTGGTTCCTCTCTCTCTCCTTATTTCTTGATAAGTGTGGTTAAAGGCTTATCTATTCAAAGAACCATCTGTTGAATTTACTGTTCCTTTGAATTGCTTTTTCAGTCTCTGTGTCATTTAATTTTGCCCCGATCTTGATTATATCCTCCCTTATACTCATTCTGGGCTTTGTTTCTTGGTGTTCTTCCAGTTCTTGTAGATGTAGGGTTAGGTTGTTTATTTGAAATTTTTCTATCTTTTTTCAGGTAGGCCTGCATTGCTATGAACTTCCCTCTCAGGACTGTCTATGTTGTGTCTCATAGGTTTTTTGAGCTGTTGTGAATTCATTTGTTTCCAGAAACTTTAATTTCTTCCTTGATCTTATTATTAACCTATTCATTATTTAATAGCATGTTATTCAGTCTTCATGAATTTGAAAGTTTTTGAGTTTTTCTTTCAGGTTGGTTTCTAGTTTCAAGCCATTGTGAACTGAGAAAATGCTTAATATGATTTAAATTTTCTTCAGTTTGTTGAGGTTTGTTTTGTGACCTACTATGTGGTTTATCTTTGAAAATGTTCCATGTGTATTTGAAAAGAATGTGTATTTTGCTTCTTTGGGGTGAAAGTTTCTATATATTTATGAATTAAGTCCATTTTGTCTTGAGTGTTGTTTAAAACCACAATATCCTTGTTGATTCTTTGCTTGGCATATCCATCCAATGTTGAAAATGGCATGTTAAATCCCCTACTATGAGTGTGTTGCTGTTGATATCTTTCATGAAGTCCTTCAAAATTATGCTTATATATTATGGTGCTCCTATGTTGGGTGCATATATTTATAATGTTTACATCTCATTGATGGATTTCTCCCTTGAGTATTATCAAGTGTCCTTCTGTGTCTCTTTTATGGCCTTTGTTTTCAAGTCTATTTTGTCTGATATAAGTATTATTACCCTAGTTTTTTTTTTTTTTCTATCCATTTGCTTCAAATATTTTCTTCCATCCCTTCACTTTCAGTGAGTGTAGATCCTTTGTTGTAAGGTGGGTCCCTTGTAGACAGCATATATGCAGGTCATGTTTTCTTATCCATTCAGCTTCCCTATGTCTTTTGATTGGAGCACTTAATCCATTTATATTTAAGGTTAGTACTGATAGGCACTTATTCATTGCCTTTTTTTTCCCTGTGTACTTGTGTTCCCCTCTCTCTCTCTTCTCTCTCTCTCTCTCTCTCTTCACTTGCTTAAAGCAGTACCTTTAGCATTTCTTGCAGTGCTGGTTTGGTGAAGGTGTACTCTTTTAGCCTTTTTTATTTTACTTATTTATCTATTTATTTATTTATTTATATTTATTTATTTGGTTTAGGAAGCTCCTTATTTCACCTTCCATTTTAAATGAATGTCTTGTTGGGTAGAGTAGTTTGTTGCAAGCCTTTGATTTTCATTACTTGGAATATTTCTTTCCATTCCCTTCTAGCTTGTAGTGTTTGTGTTGAGTAATCAGCTGATAGCCTAACTTGTGCTCCCTTGTATGTTACTAGCTATTTCTTCCTTGCTGCCTTTAAGATTCTTTCTTTGTCATTAAATTTAGCCATTTTAATTATGGTGTGTCTTGGAGTGGGTCTCTTTGGATTCATCTTTATTGTTACCTTCTGTGCTTTCTGAGCTTGCATGACTCTTTCTCTCATCAAATTAGGGAGCATTTCTGTCATTACTTTTTCAGACAGGTTTTCTATCCCTTGCTCTTGTTCTTCTCCTTCTGATATTTCTATGATACAGATATTATTATGTTTTATGTTGCCCTGCAGCTCCCTTAAACCTTCTTCATTCTTTTTGAGTCTTTTTTCCTTTTCTTGCTCTTTCTGGGAATTTTTTTGTACCTTGTCTTCCATCTCGCTTATTTGATCCTCTGCTTCATCTAGTCTATTTTTAATTCCTTCTACTGCGTTCTCAATTCAGAAATTGTATTTTTAATTTTCCCCTGACTCTTTTTGATAGTTTCTATGTCCCTTTTCACGCATGTGGCTCACAGGAAGTTCCTTGTAGCATACCTGTATTTCTTTGTAATTCTCAGTGAGCTCATTGAGCTTCCTTTTAACCAGTATTTTGAATTCAGTTTCTGATAGCTCACTTGCCTCTATTTCACTTAGCAGTATTTCTGGGGATTCCTCTTTTCTTTTCAATTGGAGGCTGTTTCTTTGTCTCCCCATTTTTGGTACTCTTCTTTTTTTTTTTCCTGCTTCTTAGATTGATGTGCTTTGACTCCCTGTCTTTGTGGTGTGACTTTCTATGGTAGGAGAGCTGGGGGATTGAGTGGGATACAGTGGGATTCAAGAGATTCTTTGATCTCCTGAACTTGATGCTCTAGGGATGCCCTTATGCCGTTTTTTGTTGGCTGTCTTGTTGTAATTGGGTTTTGATTGTTGTTGGGTCTTTCTATGGTGAGTCCTTCCCTCCAGTCGGCTGACTAAGAGTCCCTCTGTCCACCATATCTTGTATGCTGTTGTGCAGGTGCTGTCAGAAGAAAACCAAACAACCCAGGGAAAAAAAACCCACACTCACAAAAGTAATGCCCACCCACACTCACACTATCAACAGTAAATGATCTAGTATTAATAAGGGTATAAAGAGATTAACACTATTATAAGAAAGGAGAAAAGAATATGAGATTACTACCGGAAGGAAAATGATTTTGAGAAGTTAGAGGGAGCAGCAATAATTAGAGTAGGGAATCTGGGCAAGGCAAAGAAAGAAAGAAAGTAAAATACACATCATAAATTAAAAACATGGAATGAAGAAGATGGAATGGAGCAAAGGAAGGAGAGTGTATAGTGTTAGATTTAAACATAATTTTTTTAAAAAAAATATAGTAAGAGAGGGAAAGAGAAAGAAAAAATAAGTAAATAAATTTAAAAATAGGAATCAACTTGGAGAAAAAGATCCACCACAGCACTATCAACAACAAATGAGCTAAGAATAATATAGGGGGGATGGGCCTAAGAGGAAAAAAAGAAAGAAAGAAAAGCTTAAGCGATTTCTAGAGGAAGGGAAGTGATTTTTAGATGATGCGGGGAGAAGGAATACTAACAGTGAGCAATGAAAACCAGGGTAAGAAAGGAAAAAAATTAAAATTTGAGATGAAAAAAGGAAAGGGCAGTAGAAAGGCAAAATGGAGAAGGAGAGGGAAACAGTAAAATTTGAGATTTGAACTACCAAAGTAGTGAAAATCTAAAGGTAAAATAGAAGAAATACAACTACAACTACCTTATCCACAACCAACAAACAAAGACTGATAAACGTGGAGAGAGAATAAGGGTATTTTAAGAGCGGGAGAAAGACTGTGAGATAACCAATGTGGTGAAGCTGTTTCTTTTGTCTGTCCATGGTTATAAGTCTTCTCTCCCACTATTTTTCAGTTATTTATTCCAGCTGATTTGTCTACAATTTAGTTGTAATTCCAGATTGTTCCTTGGAGGAGACTAGCGTAGCTTTCATTTACTCCTCCACTATACTGGATCCCCTAAATTTTTAAAAATTAAAAAAAAAGCATCAAAAAGATCATACATCATATTCAACTGTAATTTATTCCAGGTATAAGGTTGGTACAATATCTGCAAATCATTATACATAATGTATAACATAAAGAAAATACAGGATAAAATCACGTGGTCATATTAATAGATGCAGAAAAAGCATTTGATAAAATCCAGCTCCCATTTATAATATAACTTTCAGAAATTTGGGCCATATACAAAAAAACCTTACTGCCATTACACTCAATTGGAAAAAAAACCTAAAAGAATTTCCCATAAGATCAGGAATGAGACAGGGATGTCCACTTTTACTTCTCTTATTCAACATAGTACTGCAAGTCATAGCCACAGCAATCAGACAAGAAAAAGTAATAAAAAGAATACAATGGTGAGGAGGAAGTAAAACTTACATTAGTCCAAGATGACATGATAATATATATAGAAAACTCTAAAGACTCCACTAAAAAACTACTAGGTCTAATACATGAATTTGGCAAAGTAGCAGAATACAAAATTAATATTCAGAAATTGGTGGTATTTTTACAAACCAATAAAATAAACTATCAGAAAGAGATTTTGAGAAACAAATCCCATTTACTATTGCAACAAAATAAAATAAGGCACCTAGGAATAAAGTTAATCAAGCAGGTACAGAGGTGTACTCAGAAAATTATAAGACACAGTAAAAAGAAATCGAGGGAGATACAAATAAGAAGAAGCATACACTGTGTTCATAGATAGGAAAAATTAACATCATTAAAATGTTCATACTACCCAACCAAATCTATAGATTCAATGCAATCCCATTAAAATACCAATGATATATGTCACATAACTAAAACAAATATTCAAAAAATGTACATAAAATCACAAAGGACCCCAAAGAGCCTCAACAATCTTAAGAAAGAAGAACAAAGTTGGAGGTATCAAACTACCTGATATCAAATTGTTCAATATATTATAAGACCATGATAATCAAAACAGTATGGTATTGGCACAAGAACAGGCATATAGATCAATGAAACAGAATAGAGAGCCCAGAAATAAACACATGCCTTTGTGGTCAATTAATATTTGACAAAGGAGGCACAAACATACAATGGGGTAAAGAGAGTCTCCTCAACAAATTGTGTTGGGAGAATTGGACAGATACATGCAAAAAATTAAAACTAGACCACCATCATACATCATACACAAGAAAAAACTCAAAATTAATTAAAGACAAATAAAAGTTGTGAAACCATAAATATCCTAGAAAAAAAACATAGGCAGTAGAGTTACCCACATTTCTTACAGCAATGTTTTTGCAAATATATCTCCTTAGGCACGGGAAACAAATGAAAAATAATCAAATGGTACAATATCAAAGTAAAATGATTTTGCACATCAAAAGAAACCATCAAAATATGTAAAGGTAATCCAGAAAATGGGAGAACTTATTTGCCAAAAATCTATCTAATGGGGGGTTAAATATATATAAAAATCTTATTCTACTCAATACCAAGAAGGAAAACAACCCAGTTAATAAATGGGCAAAGGACTTGAAATGACACTTCTCCAAAGAGGACATACAGATGGCAAATAGACATATGAAAAGATGCTCAATGTCACTAATCATCAGAGAATTCTCAAAAAATTAAAAATTGAACTTCCTTTTGACCCAATAATCCTACTTCTTAGAATATACCCTAAGAAACCTACACACTAATTTGAAAGAATATGTGCACCCCTATGTTCATTGCAGCATTATTTACAATAGCCAAGATCCGGAGATGGCCGAAGTGCCCAGCAGTAGATGAATAGACAAAACAGCCATGGTACATTTACACAATGGAATACTACTCAGCTATAAAGGAAAAAAATCTTACCTCTTGTGACAGCATGGGTGGATCTGAAGATTATTGTGCTAAATAAAATAAGCTAGTCAGGATATGGATGGAACTAGAGGGCATTATTCTAAGTGAAAGAAGCCAGGTGGTGAAAGACAAATACCATATGACCTCACCTTTAACTGGAACATAATCAACAAAACAAATGGGCAAGCAAAATATAATCAAAGACACTGAAATTGAGAACAGGCTGACAGTGACCAGAGGGGAGAGGGGAGGGGGAAATGGAGGAAAAGGTTGAAGGGTTGATAGGAACAATGATAAAGGACACATGGACAATAACGGGGGGGGTGTGGAAACAGGGGAGGAAGGAGGGGAGGGCTGGGGGAAAAGGCAGAAAACTGCACTTGAACAACAATAAAAAAGAATAAGCTAGTCAGGGAAAGAGAAATAACATATGATCTCAATTATTTGTGGAATCCAATGAACAAAATAAACTGATGAACAAAATAGAACCAGAGGCATGAATACATGGCACAGGCTGACAGCTGTCAGAGGTGTGGAGAGTTGGGGCACTGCTTGAAGGAACATGATGGGATTAAGCAAAAAAAAAAAAAAAAGCATGTATACATATATAAAACACCTAGACACAGACAATAGTATGATGTTATCCAGAGGAAAATGGGGGTGCAGGTAGGTGGAGGTGGGCAAAAGTTGGGGGCAGTAATGGGGATGGAAAGAGATTTTGTGTGGGGCAATAAGCACATAATACAGTGCACAGATGATATTTTGTTGAGTTGTATACTTGAAACC
Source organism: Desmodus rotundus (assembly GCF_022682495.2). Classification (NCBI taxonomy): domain Eukaryota; kingdom Metazoa; phylum Chordata; class Mammalia; order Chiroptera; family Phyllostomidae; genus Desmodus; species Desmodus rotundus. Next base: position 22,560,071 of record NC_071400.1, on the reverse strand, counting down.
TGTATGATTTTGTGAACAATTGTCATCCCAATAAATTCAGTAATTTTTTTTTAAAGAGCTTTGCTCTTTGAATTATTCATCTGCCTCCCCAATTGGGGGCTGCAGTGTAAAAGTTGTCACTAGTATATGAATAATTTTATTTTTTTCAAAGATTTTATTTATTTACTTTTAGAAAGAGGGGAAAGGAAGGAGAAAGAGAGGGGGAGAAAGATCAATGTGTGGTTGCTTCTTACATGACCCCAACCGGGGACCTAGCCCGCAACCCAGGCATGTGCCCTGACAGGGAATCAAAACCGCGAACCTTTGGTTCACAGGCCAGTGCTCAATCCACCAAGCCTCACCAGCCAGGGCATATATGAATAATTTTAAAATGGGTGAGGGATGTCCCAATACTCTAATCACTACTCTGCCACTAACTTGTTGAGTGAATTTCAGTGAGCAATTTGCCTTCTCTAGTTCTCTCAGTCATCATCTGTAAATTTAGGAGATTGATCCAGGAAATCTCTCATGTGTTTTCATCTCTGTAAGTTCTTGGCTATGTAGTTTTAATTTCCTAAGAGAAACATGTTAATCTTTAAAATCCACTTAGGTGCCATTTGATGCCATAAGTTTTTTACAAGTTTTTCCAAAATGGGTATTCTTCTGCACTGATCAGCTATGGCATGAAATTCATCACTGTGGGGTCTTTTTGTTGAGGTCTACACATGCAAACCCCTTTAGCCTCACTCACAAGCTAGTACATTTTGTTCTGGTCTCAGTAAGGCCAAATGAGCAGTTGGACTGAATTTTTCACTTTTCAGTAGATCATTTTTATTTTCTTGTCTAAATGCCCTGTCTTTGCCAAGAAAATGATATCCTACCTGGAAAAATAGCTTTTTGTTTTCAATTGGCCTTTTTGAAGGCAACAAAGAGGCTCTGGAAGGCCTGTCATTAACCCTGGGGTAGCTAAAAGCAGGATGCCCATCGCATTTCAAGCACTGCAGACACACTGTGCCTTGGATTTGCTTTTTTCAGCAGCTCCACTGCACTTTCAGGAAACAATCTGGAACACCAACCTTTAAAATGAGCTGCACTCCTGCATACCCAAATGTGGTTCAAAAGCCATGTAAATAAATATACATGAACTGAACTGGAACAGCTGGGGAGTTCTCAACGGGGACCTCTAATGACCTCTGAATTGAAAGGGACACAGCTGATCGAGGAATCATTACTAAGATTAAAGGCTTATACCAAAATCACTGTGAGACTTAAGCTACTGAATTTACAATGTTGATGGCATAAACTGGAAGCACTAACTAACCATATCAATATGCTACTTGAAAGTCAAAGGAAGCAGAGAAAGCTGGGTTATTTCTCTGCCCTTTTCTGCATTTGCAACAGAAACTGGGCTGTTGAGCTTTAGAAGATAAATTGTTTTGTTTCACAGCCTGACATTTTTGTTGATGCAGGGGAGCCTCCTCATCCTTTAGGTAAGTTGTTTGTAGCACAGTGCTAACAAAGTGAGTATTAGTTCAACCAACAGTGTCCATTTCAGAAAGCTTGGCCACTCAGCATGCCAGAATCTCAGTGAGAAAGCAGAAAAGTTTGGGACAGGGAAAGTTTGGGGACAAAGGAAATGACATGGCTATGTGGTTTGACCTACAAAATGTTGCTATAGTGTAGGAGATTGTTCACTAGTCCACTAAATTTTCAAACTTCAGTTTAATTTGGGCTGGAATTACTATCTTGGAGAGGATAGAAGATGAGGTCTACAAATGGGGCACAACATCAGAGATCTCCGGACGGTAGCAATACTCAAAGTCAAACACACAGCACCAAGAATCATGGCCCCAGGCAGTTTAAAGAAACTATTCCAAAAAAAATCAAGGTTCAATGACAGACTTTAGCTTCCAAGGGGAAAGGGATAACACCTGGGCTAGGTAGGCAGTAAGGGTCACAAAGTGAGATGGAATGTAGGGAATGCGAATCCTAGTAGGGAAGCTAGAACTAGTCAAGAATCATGAAGTCTGTAGTGAGCGCACCTGGTGTGGGGAAGAGGCAGCTGTCAATAGATATGTGCATAAGGCATACTACATACACAGCAAATTGTTTTGCAGTATTGCTCCAGATTGAATCAGAAACTAAACAAGAGAGTCATTAGCTTGAAGACAACAGCTGAGAGAAGCTTGGAAAATTGCCACCAGAGGGAGCAGTAGAGCATATGCTGATAGTTCAGCGCAGCCCATCTCTGGCCATCAGACAAAACACTACTGAGTGCTAGCCTCATTGCGAAGAGCAACACATTCTATTACCATTAATTGAGTTTTCTAGCATGCTTTTTGTAAATCAGAAGGTGAGGACCCTTAATATTCCTCAGATACAACCCATAACCAAAACTATTCACTATGCCCTCATCCCACCACTATCTACAAATTTGGAAGGCCTACACATAAAAGTATATGACCTGGGCCAGAGATACACCCATTTCAAATCACTATTTCCATAATTACATCAAAAAATTCCTTATATCTGCTCCTACACATGTCCAGTCATAGTATTTTCAGGAGTCAAACTTTCTTATTGACCTTGGGCATGATCCTTCACCCCTCTGAGTTCCTCCAAATTTAAAATCAGATGTTAATAGAACCAATCTCATAGGGTCGTTGCGAGGATTAAGTGACAATGCATGTAAAGCTTAGAATAGTAACTGAAACACAGAAAAGTATCCAAAAAAGTAATATTAATAATGCAACATCTTAGACTGTTGGAAAAAACTCCTGCCCCTTGAAAATGGGATTGAAAGTTGACTGGGCTACAAAGCCATCTAACATCTAATAGGTAGTCTACTAAAGCAAACAATCTGCCATCAAGCATTCAAGGACCATGCATGGAATAAAGTGGAGATTACCAAAGAGGAAAGTTTTTTCTTGTCAAAAATAGCAACCAATGGTATAACTGGCCAAAATAAGCATAATATGAATCCTTAAGTGTCAGAAGTAAAGAAAGCAATAAATGAGAAATAAACCTTGTGCCATAAAATATATACAAATGTTAAGTCAGCTAAGTGATCTGTCGGGGACAAGGGGAGAGTTGCTGTGGTAGACCTCTGTTTGGACATAGTGGTATCTGACCTTGAAGAAAGTCAGGGAGAATGAATTCCCCCCCAACTCATGGCCCCTATCAAGAACAGGCCTCCATCAATGTTAGCAGAGCCAACACAGTCTTATCTTTCTAAGAAGAGCAGTGTGCCAGGGGGTGGAAGTAGAAAGGTGATAGATCAGGGACATTCAAAAGTCATTCTTCCTGTCTCTCTTCTAACCTCAAAGGGTCTAATATTTTCCTTCAGTCATGGGACTATAGGCCTATTGAGATTTTAGGGGTCCTCTTTATGCCTCCAAAAATCCCCATATTTCTTTGCTCAGGCCTGAAATCCTTTTATAAATGTCAAATTGTGCAATAAAATGCCTAAACTATAAATGCCTACAGGCAAGGAAACACTTCTGGATAGAAAAATTTCTTAATGCCCGATTCTAAAGAATGGCATCAGTGCTTTTCTTTTTTGTGTAAGTGAGGAGTTCAGATACTCAGTAAAATGGTAGAGGGACCCTATGCAACTGGGGTAGATAGGAAGGCAAGTCTGCCTCTGAATTAAAAAAAAAAAAAGGTTCAGAAAGAGGACACATTACCAACTGACTATATGGGAAAGGGGAGGATTAGATTTGGAAGTGGGGATATAAAAAGAGAAGGTGTACATCAACATATTGAAAAGCAAACTGTTTCACATACCTTATGAAGCCATTGGCACTTGGCCATTTAATCATCAGTCTTCAAATGATGGTGCTTCATTACCAAGTGTTTTGTTGCTACAAGTATCTCCAGGGATATAAAGAGAAGCTATCACACTCTCCATAGCATTCAGAGTACTACTGAGATGTAAAGATCATGAGTCCTAATAAAGCTTTCCTCTGTGCATACAAGATTTGTGCCATTTACAATATAGTGTATGATCTGCAACAAGGCCTTGAAACCTGTGAAGCCTTCAACTAAGTGTAGTGTGCCTGGTATACATTCTACTCCTAGTAATAGGATACTAAAAAATAATAATAATACAGCCATAAGATTCTAGCATGGGATAGGGTACAAGGAAACAGAAGCCAAGAATCCCAAGAGACTGGAAGAAGAGATGGCCAAAACAGTTCACCTTGGTTTTAAGTACTAATCTCAGTTTATGCCAAAAGACAGAATAGGCAGTGACCTATTTACAATTGTGCCTACCTTTTATTTATACCTTTTGGGTTTTATCTCCCTCCTCAAAACTGCATTTCATGGGTATGCATTTGAAATGGTACCTGAGTTCAGCAACATTCTTTCTTGCGTGAGAATTCATATGCATTTTTGCTCACACTGCTTTAATATGAGTTTGTGAGTGTTTCCTGTACCTACAGGACATTGCATCTGCACTTGAGTTTCTTGCCTGAGTTGGCGAGGTATTCTCTGTGGAACAACTACTGTCTTAAAAGGAGCTCAGAACTCCAGCTTGATTTTGTAGGCAACATAGTCCCTGTACTCAAAACTGATAACTGCCTGTCCAGATGTGGCCCCTTCAGATTCCAAACCTTATATAGAACAGGTTCAAGATAGTTGAAGCAGAAGTTTTTTAAACTATGCTTCAGAACTCCATTAGCATTTTTAATGGAATGGAATGGGAAATAATAGAGTATATTGTATGGAAAAACTAAGAATATATCATGTGGGGTAAAGATAAGCTATATATATTAGATTATAATATAAAATACATTTCTTACTGTGGTTCAGAGTTGAAAGCTTGAAAAAACACTGGTTACAATTTAACAAACAATTAGGTTGACACCAAAACTGATACCAAAACCATTTCCCTCTGAAGTCCTTCCTGAACCAAGTAAAATAAAAATCTTAAGTTAGAAGGTTCCCCCTCAAAAGAGCTTACAAATAAGCACTACAGAAATATGAGAAATAAGGTAGGCACAGTTACTGGAACATAGTAATCAGTCACTAAACATTATTTCCTTCCTCTAAGGTGCTTTCCAAACTCAACAGTCTATGATCCCTGGAGAAATAATATTAATGGTAAATGCAGATCTCTAAGGAGTCCAGGCTCATGTCAGGCATCTAATTGCTTAGTGGTTTTGTAAGCTGTTACAGTGAACAATGAGACATCAACAATAGAAAACAACCTCAATTTGGGGATTCAAAAAGACCACAGTAAAAGAAATTTAACCATGGTAGTAGTAGCTGCAGGAGAGGTTTATTAATTTCTGCACATCTAGAGTAGCAACCTGACCATATTACTATCCTGC